>NC_090409.1:42950787-43267816 GCF_036365525.1 Heterodontus francisci
ACTCACTGATATTAACAATGTCAGACTGGATAACACACTGATATTAACAATGTCAGACTGGATAACTCACTGATATTAACAATGTCAGACTGGATAACTCACAGATATTAACATTGTCAGACTGGATAACTCACTGATATTAACAATGTCAGACTGGATAACTCACTGATATTAACAATGTCAGACTGGATAACTCACTGATATTAACAATGTCAGACTGGATAACACACTGATATTAACAATGTCAGACTGGATAACTCACTGATATTAACAATGTCAGACTGGATAACTCACAGATATTAACATTGTCAGACTGGATAACTCACTGATATTAACAATGTCAGACTGGATAACTCACTGATATTAACAATGTCAGACTGGATAACACACTGATATTAACAATGTCAGACTGGATAACTCACTGATATTAACAATGTCAGACTGGATAACTCACAGATATTAACATTGTCAGACTGGATAACTCACTGATATTAACAATGTCAGACTGGATAACTCACTGATATTAACAATGTCAGACTGGATAACTCACTGATATTAACAATGTCAGACTGGATAACTCACTGATATTAACAATGTCAGACTGGATAACTCACAGATATTAACAATGTCAGACTGGATAACACACTGATATTAACAATGTCAGACTGGATAACTCACTGATATTAACAATGTCAGACTGGATAACTCACTGATATTAACAATGTCAGACTGGATAACACACTGATATTAACAATGTCAGACTGGATAACTCACTGATATTAACAATGTCAGACTGGATAACTCACAGATATTAACATTGTCAGACTGGATAACTCACTGATATTAACAATGTCAGACTGGATAACTCACTGATATTAACAATGTCAGACTGGATAACTCACTGATATTAACAATGTCAGACTGGATAACTCACTGATATTAACAATGTCAGACTGGATAACTCACAGATATTAACAATGTCAGACTGGATAACTCACTGATATTAACAATGTCAGACTGGATAACTCACTGATATTAACAATGTCAGACTGGATAACTCACTGATATTAACAATGTCAGACTGGATAACTCACTGATATTAACAATGTCAGACTGGATAACTCACTGATATTAACAATGTCAGACTGGATAACTCACTGATATTAACAATGTCAGACTGGATAACTCACAGATATTAACAATGTCAGACTGGATAACACACTGATATTAACAATGTCAGACTGGATAACTCACTGATATTAACAATGTCAGACTGGATAACTCACTGATATTAACAATGTCAGACTGGATAACTCACTGATATTAACATTGTCAGACTGGATAACTCACTGATATTAACAATGTCAGACTGGATAACTCACTGATATTAACAATGTCAGACTGGATAACTCACAGATATTAACATTGTCAGACTGGATAACTCACAGATATTAACAATGTCAGACTGGATAACTCACAGATATTAACAATGTCAGACTGGATAACTCACTGATATTAACAATGTCAGACTGGATAACACACTGATATTAACAATGTCAGACTGGATAACACACTGATATTAACAATGTCAGACTGGATAACTCACAGATATTAACAATGTCAGACTGGATAACACACTGATATTAACAATGTCAGACTGGATAACTCACTGATATTAACAATGTCAGACTGGATAACTCACTGATATTAACAATGTCAGACTGGATAACTCACAGATATTAACATTGTCAGACTGGATAACTCACTGATATTAACAATGTCAGACTGGATAACTCACAGATATTAACAATGTCAGACTGGATAACACACAGATATTAACAATGTCAGACTGGATAACACACAGATATTAACAATGTCAGACTGGATAACTCACAGATATTAACAATGTCAGACTGGATAACACACTGATATTAACAATGTCAGACTGGATAACTCACTGATATTAACAATGTCAGACTGGATAACTCACAGATATTAACATTGTCAGACTGGATAACTCACTGATATTAACAATGTCAGACTGGATAACTCACTGATATTAACAATGTCAGACTGGATAACTCACTGATATTAACAATGTCAGACTGGATAACTCACAGATATTAACAATGTCAGACTGGATAACACACTGATATTAACAATGTCAGACTGGATAACTCACTGATATTAACAATGTCAGACTGGATAACTCACTGATATTAACAATGTCAGACTGGATAACTCACTGATATTAACAGTGTCAGACTGGATAACTCACAGATATTAACAGTGTCAGACTGGATAACACACAGATATTAACAGTGTCAGACTGGATAACACACAGATATTAACATTGTCAGACTGGATAACTCACAGATATTAACAATGTCAGACTGGATAACACACTGATATTAACAGTGTCAGACTGGATAACTCACAGATATTAACAATGTCAGACTGGATAACTCACAGATATTAACAATGTCAGACTGGATAACACACTGATATTAACAGTGTCAGACTGGATAACTCACAGATATTAACAATGTCAGACTGGATAACTCACAGATATTAACAATGTCAGACTGGATAACACACTGATATTAACAGTGTCAGACTGGATAACTCACAGATATTAACAATGTCAGACTGGATAACTCACAGATATTAACAGTGTCAGACTGGATAACACACAGATATTAACAGTGTCAGACTGGATAACACACAGATATTAACATTGTCAGACTGGATAACTCACAGATATTAACATTGTCAGACTGGATAACTCACAGATATTAACAATGTCAGACTGGATAACACACTGATATTAACAGTGTCAGACTGGATAACTCACAGATATTAACAATGTCAGACTGGATAACTCACAGATATTAACAATGTCAGACTGGATAACACACTGATATTAACAGTGTCAGACTGGATAACTCACAGATATTAACAATGTCAGACTGGATAACTCACAGATATTAACAATGTCAGACTGGATAACACACTGATATTAACAGTGTCAGACTGGATAACTCACAGATATTAACAATGTCAGACTGGATAACTCACAGATATTAACAATGTCAGACTGGATAACACACTGATATTAACAGTGTCAGACTGGATAACTCACAGATATTAACATTGTCAGACTGGATAACTCACAGATATTAACAATGTCAGACTGGATAACACACAGATATTAACAATGTCAGACTGGATAACTCACAGATATTAACAATGTCAGACTGGATAACACACAGATATTAACATTGTCAGACTGGATAACACACAGATATTAACATTGTCAGACTGGATAACACACAGATATTAACAGTGTCAGACTGGATAACTCACAGATATTAACAATGTCAGACTGGATAACACACTGATATTAACAGTGTCAGACTGGATAACTCACAGATATTAACAATGTCAGACTGGATAACACACTGATATTAACAGTGTCAGACTGGATAACTCACAGATATTAACAATGTCAGACTGGATAACACACTGATATTAACATTGTCAGACTGGATAACTCACAGATATTAACATTGTCAGACTGGATAACACACAGATATTAACAGTGTCAGACTGGATAACTCACAGATATTAACAATGTCAGACTGGATAACACACTGATATTAACAGTGTCAGACTGGATAACTCACAGATATTAACAGTGTCAGACTGGATAACTCACAGATATTAACAATGTCAGACTGGATAACACACTGATATTAACAGTGTCAGACTGGATAACTCACAGATATTAACATTGTCAGACTGGATAACTCACAGATATTAACAATGTCAGACTGGATAACACACTGATATTAACAGTGTCAGACTGGATAACTCACAGATATTAACAATGTCAGACTGGATAACACACTGATATTAACAGTGTCAGACTGGATAACTCACAGATATTAACAATGTCAGACTGGATAACTCACAGATATTAACAATGTCAGACTGGATAACACACTGATATTAACAGTGTCAGACTGGATAACTCACAGATATTAACATTGTCAGACTGGATAACTCACAGATATTAACAATGTCAGACTGGATAACTCACAGATATTAACAGTGTCAGACTGGATAACTCACAGATATTAACAATGTCAGACTGGATAACACACAGATATTAACAATGTCAGACTGGATAACTCACTGATATTAACAATGTCAGACTGGATAACACACAGATATTAACATTGTCAGACTGGATAACTCACAGATATTAACAGTGTCAGACTGGATAACACACTGATATTAACAGTGTCAGACTGGATAACTCACAGATATTAACATTGTCAGACTGGATAACTCACAGATATTAACAATGTCAGACTGGATAACACACTGATATTAACAGTGTCAGACTGGATAACTCACAGATATTAACAATGTCAGACTGGATAACACACAGATATTAACATTGTCAGACTGGATAACTCACAGATATTAACAGTGTCAGACTGGATAACACACTGATATTAACAGTGTCAGACTGGATAACTCACAGATATTAACATTGTCAGACTGGATAACTCACAGATATTAACAATGTCAGACTGGATAACACACTGATATTAACAGTGTCAGACTGGATAACTCACAGATATTAACAATGTCAGACTGGATAACACACTGATATTAACAGTGTCAGACTGGATAACTCACAGATATTAACAATGTCAGACTGGATAACTCACAGATATTAACAATGTCAGACTGGATAACACACTGATATTAACAGTGTCAGACTGGATAACTCACAGATATTAACATTGTCAGACTGGATAACACACTGATATTAACAGTGTCAGACTGGATAACTCACAGATATTAACAGTGTCAGACTGGATAACTCACAGATATTAACAATGTCAGACTGGATAACACACTGATATTAACAGTGTCAGACTGGATAACTCACAGATATTAACATTGTCAGACTGGATAACTCACAGATATTAACAATGTCAGACTGGATAACACACTGATATTAACAGTGTCAGACTGGATAACTCACAGATATTAACAATGTCAGACTGGATAACACACTGATATTAACAGTGTCAGACTGGATAACTCACAGATATTAACAATGTCAGACTGGATAACTCACAGATATTAACAATGTCAGACTGGATAACACACTGATATTAACAGTGTCAGACTGGATAACTCACAGATATTAACATTGTCAGACTGGATAACTCACAGATATTAACAGTGTCAGACTGGATAACTCACAGATATTAACAATGTCAGACTGGATAACACACTGATATTAACAGTGTCAGACTGGATAACTCACAGATATTAACAATGTCAGACTGGATAACTCACAGATATTAACAATGTCAGACTGGATAACACACTGATATTAACAGTGTCAGACTGGATAACTCACAGATATTAACAATGTCAGACTGGATAACTCACAGATATTAACAATGTCAGACTGGATAACACACTGATATTAACAGTGTCAGACTGGATAACTCACAGATATTAACAATGTCAGACTGGATAACACACAGATATTAACAATGTCAGACTGGATAACTCACAGATATTAACAATGTCAGACTGGATAACTCACAGATATTAACAATGTCAGACTGGATAACACACTGATATTAACAGTGTCAGACTGGATAACTCACAGATATTAACAATGTCAGACTGGATAACTCACAGATATTAACAATGTCAGACTGGATAACACACTGATATTAACAGTGTCAGACTGGATAACTCACAGATATTAACAATGTCAGACTGGATAACACACAGATATTAACAATGTCAGACTGGATAACTCACAGATATTAACAATGTCAGACTGGATAACACACAGATATTAACAATGTCAGACTGGATAACTCACAGATATTAACATTGTCAGACTGGATAACACACAGATATTAACATTGTCAGACTGGATAACACACTGATATTAACAGTGTCAGACTGGATAACTCACAGATATTAACAATGTCAGACTGGATAACTCACAGATATTAACAATGTCAGACTGGATAACACACAGATATTAACAATGTCAGACTGGATAACACACAGATATTAACAATGTCAGACTGGATAACACACAGATATTAACAATGTCAGACTGGATAACACACAGATATTAACAATGTCAGACTGGATAACACACAGATATTAACAATGTCAGACTGGATAACACACAGATATTAACAATGTCAGACTGGATAACACACAGATATTAACAATGTCAGACTGGATAACACACAGATATTAACAATGTCAGACTGGATAACACACAGATATTAACAATGTCAGACTGGATAACTCACAGATATTAACATTGTCAGACTGGATAACTCACAGATATTAACAATGTCAGACTGGATAACACACAGATATTAACAATGTCAGACTGGATAACTCACAGATATTAACAATGTCAGACTGGATAACACACTGATATTAACAGTGTCAGACTGGATAACTCACAGATATTAACAATGTCAGACTGGATAACTCACAGATATTAACAATGTCAGACTGGATAACACAGAGATATTAACAGTGTCAGACTGGATAACTCACTGATATTAACAATGTCAGACTGGATAACACAGAGATATTAACAGTGTCAGACTGGATAACTCACTGATATTAACAATGTCAGACTGGATAACACACTGATATTAACAGTGTCAGACTGGATAACTCACAGATATTAACAATGTCAGACTGGATAACTCACAGATATTAACAATGTCAGACTGGATAACACACAGATATTAACAATGTCAGACTGGATAACACAGAGATATTAACAGTGTCAGACTGGATAACTCACTGATATTAACAATGTCAGACTGGATAACACACTGATATTAACAGTGTCAGACTGGATAACTCACAGATATTAACAATGTCAGACTGGATAACTCACAGATATTAACAATGTCAGACTGGATAACACACTGATATTAACAATGTCAGACTGGATAACACAGAGATATTAACAGTGTCAGACTGGATAACTCACTGATATTAACAATGTCAGACTGGATAACACACTGATATTAACAGTGTCAGACTGGATAACTCACAGATATTAACAATGTCAGACTGGATAACACACTGATATTAACAATGTCAGACTGGATAACTCACAGATATTAACAGTGTCAGACTGGATAACTCACAGATATTAACAATGTCAGACTGGATAACACACTGATATTAACAATGTCAGACTGGATAACACACTGATATTAACAATGTCAGACTGGATAACTCACAGATATTAACAGTGTCAGACTGGATAACTCACAGATATTAACAATGTCAGACTGGATAACTCACAGATATTAACAGTGTCAGACTGGATAACTCACAGATATTAACAATGTCAGACTGGATAACTCACAGATATTAACAATGTCAGACTGGATAACTCACAGATATTAACAATGTCAGACTGGATAACTCACAGATATTAACAATGTCAGACTGGATAACTCACAGATATTAACAGTGTCAGACTGGATAACACACTGATATTAACAATGTCAGACTGGATAACTCACAGATATTAACAGTGTCAGACTGGATAACACACAGATATTAACAATGTCAGACTGGATAACTCACAGATATTAACAATGTCAGACTGGATAACTCACAGATATTAACAATGTCAGACTGGATAACTCACAGATATTAACAGTGTCAGACTGGATAACACACTGATATTAACAATGTCAGACTGGATAACTCACAGATATTAACAGTGTCAGACTGGATAACACACTGATATTAACAATGTCAGACTGGATAACTCACAGATATTAACAGTGTCAGACTGGATAACTCACAGATATTAACAATGTCAGACTGGATAACTCACAGATATTAACAATGTCAGACTGGATAACTCACAGATATTAACAATGTCAGACTGGATAACTCACAGATATTAACAATGTCAGACTGGATAACTCACAGATATTAACAGTGTCAGACTGGATAACACACAGATATTAACAATGTCAGACTGGATAACTCACAGATATTAACAATGTCAGACTGGATAACTCACAGATATTAACAGTGTCAGACTGGATAACTCACAGATATTAACATTGTCAGACTGGATAACTCACAGATATTAACAATGTCAGACTGGATAACTCACAGATATTAACAATGTCAGACTGGATAACTCACAGATATTAACAGTGTCAGACTGGATAACTCACAGATATTAACATTGTCAGACTGGATAACTCACAGATATTAACAGTGTCAGACTGGATAACTCACAGATATTAACAATGTCAGACTGGATAACTCACAGATATTAACAGTGTCAGACTGGATAACTCACAGATATTAACATTGTCAGACTGGATAACTCACAGATATTAACAATGTCAGACTGGATAACACACAGATATTAACAATGTCAGACTGGATAACACAGAGATATTAACAGTGTCAGACTGGATAACACACAGATATTAACAATGTCAGACTGGATAACACAGAGATATTAACAGTGTCAGACTGGATAACTCACTGATATTAACAATGTCAGACTGGATAACACACTGATATTAACAGTGTCAGACTGGATAACTCACAGATATTAACAATGTCAGACTGGATAACTCACAGATATTAACAGTGTCAGACTGGATAACTCACTGATATTAACAATGTCAGACTGGATAACACACTGATATTAACAGTGTCAGACTGGATAACTCACAGATATTAACAATGTCAGACTGGATAACTCACAGATATTAACAATGTCAGACTGGATAACACACTGATATTAACAGTGTCAGACTGGATAACTCACAGATATTAACAGTGTCAGACTGGATAACTCACAGATATTAACAATGTCAGACTGGATAACACACTGATATTAACAGTGTCAGACTGGATAACTCACAGATATTAACAATGTCAGACTGGATAACACAGAGATATTAACAGTGTCAGACTGGATAACTCACTGATATTAACAATGTCAGACTGGATAACACACTGATATTAACAGTGTCAGACTGGATAACTCACAGATATTAACAATGTCAGACTGGATAACTCACTGATATTAACAATGTCAGACTGGATAACACACTGATATTAACAGTGTCAGACTGGATAACTCACAGATATTAACAATGTCAGACTGGATAACTCACAGATATTAACAATGTCAGACTGGATAACACACTGATATTAACAATGTCAGACTGGATAACACACTGATATTAACAGTGTCAGACTGGATAACTCACAGATATTAACAATGTCAGACTGGATAACTCACAGATATTAACAATGTCAGACTGGATAACACAGAGATATTAACAGTGTCAGACTGGATAACTCACTGATATTAACAATGTCAGACTGGATAACACACTGATATTAACAGTGTCAGACTGGATAACTCACAGATATTAACAATGTCAGACTGGATAACTCACTGATATTAACAATGTCAGACTGGATAACACACTGATATTAACAGTGTCAGACTGGATAACTCACAGATATTAACAATGTCAGACTGGATAACTCACAGATATTAACAATGTCAGACTGGATAACACACTGATATTAACAATGTCAGACTGGATAACACACTGATATTAACAGTGTCAGACTGGATAACTCACAGATATTAACAATGTCAGACTGGATAACTCACAGATATTAACAATGTCAGACTGGATAACACAGAGATATTAACAGTGTCAGACTGGATAACTCACTGATATTAACAATGTCAGACTGGATAACACACTGATATTAACAGTGTCAGACTGGATAACTCACAGATATTAACAATGTCAGACTGGATAACTCACAGATATTAACAATGTCAGACTGGATAACACACAGATATTAACAGTGTCAGACTGGATAACACACTGATATTAACAGTGTCAGACTGGATAACTCACAGATATTAACAATGTCAGACTGGATAACACACAGATATTAACAGTGTCAGACTGGATAACACACTGATATTAACAATGTCAGACTGGATAACTCACAGATATTAACAATGTCAGACTGGATAACACAGAGATATTAACAGTGTCAGACTGGATAACTCACTGATATTAACAATGTCAGACTGGATAACACACTGATATTAACAGTGTCAGACTGGATAACTCACAGATATTAACAATGTCAGACTGGATAACTCACAGATATTAACAATGTCAGACTGGATAACACACAGATATTAACAGTGTCAGACTGGATAACACACTGATATTAACAGTGTCAGACTGGATAACTCACAGATATTAACAATGTCAGACTGGATAACACACAGATATTAACAGTGTCAGACTGGATAACACACTGATATTAACAATGTCAGACTGGATAACTCACAGATATTAACAATGTCAGACTGGATAACTCACAGATATTAACAATGTCAGACTGGATAACACACAGATATTAACAATGTCAGACTGGATAACTCACAGATATTAACAGTGTCAGACTGGATAACTCACAGATATTAACAATGTCAGACTGGATAACTCACAGATATTAACAATGTCAGACTGGATAACTCACAGATATTAACAATGTCAGACTGGATAACACACAGATATTAACAGTGTCAGACTGGATAACACACTGATATTAACAGTGTCAGACTGGATAACTCACAGATATTAACAATGTCAGACTGGATAACACACTGATATTAACAGTGTCAGACTGGATAACTCACAGATATTAACAATGTCAGACTGGATAACACACAGATATTAACAGTGTCAGACTGGATAACACACTGATATTAACAGTGTCAGACTGGATAACTCACAGATATTAACAATGTCAGACTGGATAACTCACAGATATTAACAGTGTCAGACTGGATAACTCACAGATATTAACATTGTCAGACTGGATAACTCACAGATATTAACAGTGTCAGACTGGATAACTCACAGATATTAACAATGTCAGACTGGATAACTCACAGATATTAACAATGTCAGACTGGATAACTCACAGATATTAACAGTGTCAGACTGGATAACTCACAGATATTAACATTGTCAGACTGGATAACTCACAGATATTAACAATGTCAGACTGGATAACTCACAGATATTAACAATGTCAGACTGGATAACACACAGATATTAACAATGTCAGACTGGATAACTCACAGATATTAACAATGTCAGACTGGATAACTCACAGATATTAACAATGTCAGACTGGATAACACACTGATATTAACAGTGTCAGACTGGATAATACACAGATATTAACAATGTCAGACTGGATAACTCACAGATATTAACAATGTCAGACTGGATAACACACAGATATTAACAATGTCAGACTGGATAACACAGAGATATTAACAGTGTCAGACTGGATAACTCACTGATATTAACAATGTCAGACTGGATAACACACAGATATTAACAATGTCAGACTGGATAACTCACAGATATTAACAGTGTCAGACTGGATAACACACAGATATTAACATTGTCAGACTGGATAACTCACAGATATTAACATTGTCAGACTGGATAACTCACAGATATTAACAATGTCAGACTGGATAACACACTGATATTAACAGTGTCAGACTGGATAACTCACAGATATTAACAATGTCAGACTGGATAACTCACAGATATTAACAATGTCAGACTGGATAACACACTGATATTAACAGTGTCAGACTGGATAACTCACAGATATTAACAATGTCAGACTGGATAACTCACAGATATTAACAATGTCAGACTGGATAACACACTGATATTAACAGTGTCAGACTGGATAACTCACAGATATTAACAATGTCAGACTGGATAACTCACAGATATTAACAATGTCAGACTGGATAACACACTGATATTAACAGTGTCAGACTGGATAACTCACAGATATTAACAGTGTCAGACTGGATAACTCACAGATATTAACAATGTCAGACTGGATAACTCACAGATATTAACAATGTCAGACTGGATAACACACTGATATTAACAGTGTCAGACTGGATAACTCACAGATATTAACAATGTCAGACTGGATAACACACTGATATTAACAGTGTCAGACTGGATAACTCACAGATATTAACATTGTCAGACTGGATAACACACAGATATTAACATTGTCAGACTGGATAACTCACAGATATTAACAATGTCAGACTGGATAACTCACAGATATTAACAATGTCAGACTGGATAACACACAGATATTAACAATGTCAGACTGGATAACACACAGATATTAACAATGTCAGACTGGATAACACAGAGATATTAACAATGTCAGACTGGATAACTCACAGATATTAACAATGTCAGACTGGATAACACACTGATATTAACAGTGTCAGACTGGATAACTCACAGATATTAACAATGTCAGACTGGATAACTCACAGATATTAACAATGTCAGACTGGATAACACACAGATATTAACAATGTCAGACTGGATAACACACAGATATTAACAATGTCAGACTGGATAACACACAGATATGAACAGTGTCAGACTGGATAACACACAGATATTAACAATGTCAGACTGGATAACACACAGATATTAACAATGTCAGACTGGATAACTCACAGATATTAACATTGTCAGACTGGATAACTCACAGATATTAACATTGTCAGACTGGATAACTCACAGATATTAACATTGTCAGACTGGATAACTCACAGATATTAACAATGTCAGACTGGATAACACACAGATATTAACAATGTCAGACTGGATAACACACAGATATTAACAATGTCAGACTGGATAACACACAGATATTAACAATGTCAGACTGGATAACACACAGATATGAACAGTGTCAGACTGGATAACACACAGATATTAACAATGTCAGACTGGATAACACACAGATATTAACAATGTCAGACTGGATAACTCACAGATATTAACATTGTCAGACTGGATAACTCACAGATATTAACATTGTCAGACTGGATAACTCACAGATATTAACATTGTCAGACTGGATAACTCACAGATATTAACAATGTCAGACTGGATAACACACAGATATTAACAATGTCAGACTGGATAACACACAGATATTAACAATGTCAGACTGGATAACACACAGATATTAACAATGTCAGACTGGATAACTCACAGATATTAACATTGTCAGACTGGATAACTCACAGATATTAACATTGTCAGACTGGATAACTCACAGATATTAACAATGTCAGACTGGATAACTCACAGATATTAACATTGTCAGACTGGATAACTCACAGATATTAACATTGTCAGACTGGATAACTCACAGATATTAACAATGTCAGACTGGATAACACACAGATATTAACAGTGTCAGACTGGATAACTCACAGATATTAACAATGTCAGACTGGATAACTCACAGATATTAACAATGTCAGACTGGATAACTCACAGATATTAACATTGTCAGACTGGATAACTCACAGATATTAACAATGTCAGACTGGATAACACACTGATATTAACAGTGTCAGACTGGATAACTCACTGATATTAACAATGTCAGACTGGATAACACACAGATATTAACATTGTCAGACTGGATAACTCACAGATATTAACATTGTCAGACTGGATAACTCACAGATATTAACAATGTCAGACTGGATAACTCACAGATATTAACAATGTCAGACTGGATAACTCACAGATATTAACAATGTCAGACTGGATAACACACAGATATTAACAATGTCAGACTGGATAACACACAGATATTAACATTGTCAGACTGGATAACTCACAGATATTAACAATGTCAGACTGGATAACTCACAGATATTAACAATGTCAGACTGGATAACTCACAGATATTAACAATGTCAGACTGGATAACACAGAGATATTAACAATGTCAGACTGGATAACTCACAGATATTAACAATGTCAGACTGGATAACTCACAGATATTAACAATGTCAGACTGGATAACACACAGATATTAACAATGTCAGACTGGATAACACACAGATATTAACATTGTCAGACTGGATAACACACTGATATTAACATTGTCAGACTGGATAACACACAGATATTAACAGTGTCAGACTGGATAACACAGAGATATTAACAGTGTCAGACTGGATAACACAGAGATATTAACAATGTCAGACTGGATAACACACTGATATTAACATTGTCAGACTGGATAACTCACAGATATTAACAATGTCAGACTGGATAACTCACAGATATTAACAATGTCAGACTGGATAACACACAGATATTAACAATGTCAGACTGGATAACTCACAGATATTAACATTGTCAGACTGGATAACTCACAGATATTAACATTGTCAGACTGGATAACTCACAGATATTAACAATGTCAGACTGGATAACTCACAGATATTAACAATGTCAGACTGGATAACTCACAGATATTAACAATGTCAGACTGGATAACTCACAGATATTAACAATGTCAGACTGGATAACTCACAGATATTAACAATGTCAGACTGGATAACTCACAGATATTAACAATGTCAGACTGGATAACTCACAGATATTAACAATGTCAGACTGGATAACTCACAGATATTAACAATGTCAGACTGGATAACACAGAGATATTAACAATGTCAGACTGGATAACTCACAGATATTAACAATGTCAGACTGGATAACTCACAGATATTAACAATGTCAGACTGGATAACACACAGATATTAACAATGTCAGACTGGATAACACACAGATATTAACATTGTCAGACTGGATAACACACTGATATTAACATTGTCAGACTGGATAACACACAGATATTAACAGTGTCAGACTGGATAACACAGAGATATTAACAGTGTCAGACTGGATAACACAGAGATATTAACAATGTCAGACTGGATAACACACTGATATTAACATTGTCAGACTGGATAACACAGAGATATTAACAGTGTCAGACTGGATAACACAGAGATATTAACAATGTCAGACTGGATATAACACACAGATATTAACAATGTCAGACTGGATAACACACAGATATTAACATTGTCAGACTGGATAACACACAGATATTAACATTGTCAGACTGGATAACTCACAGATATTAACAATGTCAGACTGGATAACTCACAGATATTAACATTGTCAGACTGGATAACTCACAGATATTAACAATGTCAGACTGGATAACTCACAGATATTAACAATGTCAGACTGGATAACTCACAGATATTAACAATGTCAGACTGGATAACTCACAGATATTAACAGTGTCAGACTGGATAACACACAGATATTAACATTGTCAGACTGGATAACACACAGATATTAACAGTGTCAGACTGGATAACACACAGATATTAACAATGTCAGACTGGATAACACACAGATATTAACAATGTCAGACTGGATAACACACAGATATTAACATTGTCAGACTGGATAACTCACAGATATTAACAATGTCAGACTGGATAACTCACAGATATTAACAATGTCAGACTGGATAACTCACTGATATTAACAATGTCAGACTGGATAACTCACTGATATTAACATTGTCAGACTGGATAACTCACAGATATTAACAATGTCAGACTGGATAACACACAGATATTAACATTGTCAGACTGGATAACTCACAGATATTAACAATGTCAGACTGGATAACTCACAGATATTAACAATGTCAGACTGGATAACACACAGATATTAACAATGTCAGACTGGATAACACACAGATATTAACATTGTCAGACTGGATAACTCACAGATATTAACAATGTCAGACTGGATAACTCACAGATATTAACAATGTCAGACTGGATAACTCACTGATATTAACAATGTCAGACTGGATAACTCACTGATATTAACATTGTCAGACTGGATAACTCACAGATATTAACAATGTCAGACTGGATAACTCACAGATATTAACAATGTCAGACTGGATAACTCACAGATATTAACAATGTCAGACTGGATAACTCACAGATATTAACAATGTCAGACTGGATAACTCACAGATATTAACAATGTCAGACTGGATAACTCACTGATATTAACAGTGTCAGACTGGATAACTCACAGATATTAACAATGTCAGACTGGATAACTCACAGATATTAACAATGTCAGACTGGATAACTCACTGATATTAACAGTGTCAGACTGGATAACTCACAGATATTAACAATGTCAGACTGGATAACTCACAGATATTAACAGTGTCAGACTGGATAACTCACAGATATTAACAATGTCAGACTGGATAACTCACAGATATTAACAATGTCAGACTGGATAACACACAGATATTAACAATGTCAGACTGGATAACTCACAGATATTAACAATGTCAGACTGGATAACTCACAGATATTAACAGTGTCAGACTGGATAACACACAGATATTAACATTGTCAGACTGGATAACTCACAGATATTAACATTGTCAGACTGGATAACTCACTGATATTAACAATGTCAGACTGGATAACACACTGATATTAACAATGTCAGACTGGATAACTCACAGATATTAACATTGTCAGACTGGATAACTCACTGATATTAACAATGTCAGACTGGATAACACACTGATATTAACAATGTCAGACTGGATAACACACAGATATTAACATTGTCAGACTGGATAACTCACAGATATTAACAATGTCAGACTGGATAACACACTGATATTAACAATGTCAGACTGGATAACTCACAGATATTAACAATGTCAGACTGGATAACTCACAGATATTAACATTGTCAGACTGGATAACTCACAGATATTAACAATGTCAGACTGGATAACACACAGATATTAACATTGTCAGACTGGATAACTCACAGATATTAACATTGTCAGACTGGATAACTCACAGATATTAACAATGTCAGACTGGATAACACACAGATATTAACATTGTCAGACTGGATAACTCACAGATATTAACAATGTCAGACTGGATAACTCACTGATATTAACAGTGTCAGACTGGATAACTCACTGATATTAACAATGTCAGACTGGATAACTCACTGATATTAACATTGTCAGACTGGATAACTCACAGATATTAACAATGTCAGACTGGATAACACACAGATATTAACATTGTCAGACTGGATAACTCACAGATATTAACAATGTCAGACTGGATAACTCACAGATATTAACAATGTCAGACTGGATAACACACAGATATTAACAATGTCAGACTGGATAACACACAGATATTAACATTGTCAGACTGGATAACTCACAGATATTAACAATGTCAGACTGGATAACTCACAGATATTAACAATGTCAGACTGGATAACTCACTGATATTAACAATGTCAGACTGGATAACTCACTGATATTAACATTGTCAGACTGGATAACTCACAGATATTAACAATGTCAGACTGGATAACACACAGATATTAACAATGTCAGACTGGATAACTCACAGATATTAACAATGTCAGACTGGATAACTCACAGATATTAACAATGTCAGACTGGATAACACACAGATATTAACATTGTCAGACTGGATAACTCACAGATATTAACATTGTCAGACTGGATAACTCACTGATATTAACAATGTCAGACTGGATAACACACTGATATTAACAATGTCAGACTGGATAACTCACAGATATTAACAATGTCAGACTGGATAACACACAGATATTAACATTGTCAGACTGGATAACTCACAGATATTAACATTGTCAGACTGGATAACACACAGATATTAACATTGTCAGACTGGATAACTCACAGATATTAACAATGTCAGACTGGATAACTCACAGATATTAACATTGTCAGACTGGATAACTCACAGATATTAACAATGTCAGACTGGATAACACACAGATATTAACATTGTCAGACTGGATAACTCACAGATATTAACAATGTCAGACTGGATAACTCACTGATATTAACAATGTCAGACTGGATAACTCACTGATATTAACAGTGTCAGACTGGATAACTCACAGATATTAACAATGTCAGACTGGATAACTCACAGATATTAACAATGTCAGACTGGATAACTCACTGATATTAACATTGTCAGACTGGATAACTCACAGATATTAACAATGTCAGACTGGATAACTCACAGATATTAACAATGTCAGACTGGATAACTCACTGATATTAACATTGTCAGACTGGATAACTCACAGATATTAACAATGTCAGACTGGATAACACACAGATATTAACAATGTCAGACTGGATAACACACAGATATTAACATTGTCAGACTGGATAACTCACAGATATTAACAATGTCAGACTGGATAACTCACAGATATTAACAATGTCAGACTGGATAACACACAGATATTAACATTGTCAGACTGGATAACTCACAGATATTAACAATGTCAGACTGGATAACACACAGATATTAACAATGTCAGACTGGATAACACACAGATATTAACAATGTCAGACTGGATAACACACAGATATTAACAATGTCAGACTGTATAACACACTGATATTAACATTGTCAGACTGGATAACACACAGATATTAACAATGTCAGACTGGATAACTCACAGATATTAACAGTGTCAGACTGGATAACACACAGATATTAACATTGTCAGACTGGATAACACACAGATATTAACATTGTCAGACTGGATAACACACAGATATTAACATTGTCAGACTGGATAACACACAGATATTAACAGTGTCAGACTGGATAACACACAGATATTAACATTGTCAGACTGGATAACACAGATATTAACAATGTCAGACTGGATAACTCACAGATATTAACAATGTCAGACTGGATAACACACAGATATTAACAATGTCAGACTGGATAACACACAGATATTAACAATGTCAGACTGGATAACTCACAGATATTAACATTGTCAGACTGGATAACTCACAGATATTAACAATGTCAGACTGGATAACTCACAGATATTAACAATGTCAGACTGGATAACACACAGATATTAACAATGTCAGACTGGATAACACACAGATATTAACAATGTCAGACTGGATAACTCACAGATATTAACAATGTCAGACTGGATAACTCACAGATATTAACAGTGTCAGACTGGATAACACACAGATATTAACAATGTCAGACTGGATAACACACAGATATTAACATTGTCAGACTGGATAACACACAGATATTAACAATGTCAGACTGGATAACACACAGATATTAACAATGTCAGACTGGATAACACACAGATATTAACAATGTCAGACTGGATAACTCACAGATATTAACAATGTCAGACTGGATAACTCACAGATATTAACAATGTCAGACTGGATAACACACAGATATTAACAGTGTCAGACTGGATAACACACAGATATTAACAGTGTCAGACTGGATAACTCACAGATATTAACAGTGTCAGACTGGATAACTCACAGATATTAACAATGTCAGACTGGATAACTCACAGATATTAACAATGTCAGACTGGATAACACACAGATATTAACAGTGTCAGACTGGATAACTCACAGATATTAACAGTGTCAGACTGGATAACTCACAGATATTAACAATGTCAGACTGGATAACTCACAGATATTAACAATGTCAGACTGGATAACACACAGATATTAACAATGTCAGACTGGATAACTCACAGATATTAACAATGTCAGACTGGATAACACACAGATATTAACAGTGTCAGACTGGATAACTCACAGATATTAACAATGTCAGACTGGATAACTCACAGATATTAACAATGTCAGACTGGATAACACAGAGATATTAACAGTGTCAGACTGGATAACTCACTGATATTAACAATGTCAGACTGGATAACTCACAGATATTAACAATGTCAGACTGGATAACACACAGATATTAACAATGTCAGACTGGATAACACACAGATATTAACAATGTCAGACTGGATAACACAGAGATATTAACAGTGTCAGACTGGATAACTCACTGATATTAACAATGTCAGACTGGATAACTCACAGATATTAACAATGTCAGACTGGATAACTCACAGATATTAACAATGTCAGACTGGATAACACACAGATATTAACAATGTCAGACTGGATAACACACAGATATTAACAATGTCAGACTGGATAACTCACAGATATTAACAATGTCAGACTGGATAACTCACAGATATTAACAATGTCAGACTGGATAACTCACAGATATTAACATTGTCAGACTGGATAACACACAGATATTAACAATGTCAGACTGGATAACTCACAGATATTAACAATGTCAGACTGGATAACACACAGATATTAACAATGTCAGACTGGATAACACAGAGATATTAACAGTGTCAGACTGGATAACTCACAGATATTAACAATGTCAGACTGGATAACACACAGATATTAACAATGTCAGACTGGATAACTCACAGATATTAACAATGTCAGACTGGATAACTCACAGATATTAACATTGTCAGACTGGATAACTCACAGATATTAACAATGTCAGACTGGATAACTCACAGATATTAACAATGTCAGACTGGATAACTCACAGATATTAACAATGTCAGACTGGATAACACACAGATATTAACAATGTCAGACTGGATAACACACAGATATTAACAATGTCAGACTGGATAACACAGAGATATTAACAGTGTCAGACTGGATAACTCACAGATATTAACATTGTCAGACTGGATAACTCACAGATATTAACAGTGTCAGACTGGATAACACACAGATATTAACAGTGTCAGACTGGATAACACACAGATATTAACATTGTCAGACTGGATAACTCACAGATATTAACATTGTCAGACTGGATAACACACAGATATTAACAGTGTCAGACTGGATAACACACAGATATTAACATTGTCAGACTGGATAACTCACAGATATTAACAGTGTCAGACTGGATAACTCACAGATATTAACATTGTCAGACTGGATAACTCACAGATATTAACAGTGTCAGACTGGATAACACACAGATATTAACAGTGTCAGACTGGATAACACACAGATATTAACATTGTCAGACTGGATAACTCACAGATATTAACAGTGTCAGACTGGATAACTCACAGATATTAACAATGTCAGACTGGATAACTCACAGATATTAACATTGTCAGACTGGATAACTCACAGATATTAACAATGTCAGACTGGATAACTCACAGATATTAACAATGTCAGACTGGATAACTCACAGATATTAACAATGTCAGACTGGATAACACACAGATATTAACAATGTCAGACTGGATAACACACAGATATTAACAATGTCAGACTGGATAACTCACAGATATTAACATTGTCAGACTGGATAACTCACAGATATTAACAGTGTCAGACTGGATAACACACAGATATTAACAGTGTCAGACTGGATAACACACAGATATTAACATTGTCAGACTGGATAACTCACAGATATTAACAGTGTCAGACTGGATAACTCACAGATATTAACAATGTCAGACTGGATAACTCACAGATATTAACAATGTCAGACTGGATAACTCACAGATATTAACATTGTCAGACTGGATAACTCACAGATATTAACAATGTCAGACTGGATAACTCACAGATATTAACAATGTCAGACTGGATAACTCACAGATATTAACAATGTCAGACTGGATAACACACAGATATTAACAATGTCAGACTGGATAACACACAGATATTAACAATGTCAGACTGGATAACACAGAGATATTAACAGTGTCAGACTGGATAACTCACAGATATTAACATTGTCAGACTGGATAACTCACAGATATTAACAGTGTCAGACTGGATAACACACAGATATTAACAGTGTCAGACTGGATAACACACAGATATTAACATTGTCAGACTGGATAACTCACAGATATTAACAGTGTCAGACTGGATAACTCACAGATATTAACAGTGTCAGACTGGATAACTCACAGATATTAACATTGTCAGACTGGATAACTCACAGATATTAACATTGTCAGACTGGATAACTCACAGATATTAACAGTGTCAGACTGGATAACTCACTGATATTAACATTGTCAGACTGGATAACACACTGATATTAACAATGTCAGACTGGATAACTCACAGATATTAACAGTGTCAGACTGGATAACTCACTGATATTAACAGTGTCAGACTGGATAACTCACAGATATTAACATTGTCAGACTGGATAACACACAGATATTAACAATGTCAGACTGGATAACTCACAGATATTAACAATGTCAGACTGGATAACACACAGATATTAACAATGTCAGACTGGATAACTCACAGATATTAACATTGTCAGACTGGATAACACACAGATATTAACAATGTCAGACTGGATAACTCACAGATATTAACAATGTCAGACTGGATAACACACAGATATTAACATTGTCAGACTGGATAACACACAGATATTAACAATGTCAGACTGGATAACTCACAGATATTAACATTGTCAGACTGGATAACACACAGATATTAACAATGTCAGACTGGATAACTCACTGATATTAACAGTGTCAGACTGGATAACTCACAGATATTAACATTGTCAGACTGGATAACACACAGATATTAACAATGTCAGACTGGATAACTCACAGATATTAACATTGTCAGACTGGATAACTCACAGATATTAACATTGTCAGACTGGATAACACACAGATATTAACATTGTCAGACTGGATAACTCACAGATATTAACATTGTCAGACTGGATAACACACAGATATTAACAATGTCAGACTGGATAACTCACAGATATTAACATTGTCAGACTGGATAACTCACAGATATTAACAGTGTCAGACTGGATAACTCACAGATATTAACATTGTCAGACTGGATAACTCACAGATATTAACATTGTCAGACTGGATAACACACAGATATTAACAATGTCAGACTGGATAACTCACAGATATTAACATTGTCAGACTGGATAACTCACAGATATTAACAGTGTCAGACTGGATAACTCACAGATATTAACATTGTCAGACTGGATAACACACAGATATTAACAATGTCAGACTGGATAACTCACAGATATTAACATTGTCAGACTGGATAACTCACAGATATTAACAGTGTCAGACTGGATAACTCACAGATATTAACATTGTCAGACTGGATAACACACAGATATTAACAATGTCAGACTGGATAACTCACAGATATTAACATTGTCAGACTGGATAACTCACAGATATTAACATTGTCAGACTGGATAACACACAGATATTAACAATGTCAGACTGGATAACACACAGATATTAACATTGTCAGACTGGATAACTCACAGATATTAACATTGTCAGACTGGATAACTCACAGATATTAACAATGTCAGACTGGATAACTCACAGATATTAACATTGTCAGACTGGATAACTCACAGATATTAACATTGTCAGACTGGATAACTCACAGATATTAACAATGTCAGACTGGATAACTCACAGATATTAACATTGTCAGACTGGATAACTCACTGATATTAACATTGTCAGACTGGATAACTCACAGATATTAACAATGTCAGACTGGATAACTCACAGATATTAACATTGTCAGACTGGATAACTCACAGATATTAACAGTGTCAGACTGGATAACACACAGATATTAACAATGTCAGACTGGATAACTCACAGATATTAACATTGTCAGACTGGATAACTCACAGATATTAACATTGTCAGACTGGATAACTCACAGATATTAACAATGTCAGACTGGATAACTCACAGATATTAACATTGTCAGACTGGATAACTCACAGATATTAACATTGTCAGACTGGATAACTCACAGATATTAACATTGTCAGACTGGATAACTCACAGATATTAACAGTGTCAGACTGGATAACACACTGATATTAACAATGTCAGACTGGATAACTCACTGATATTAACATTGTCAGACTGGATAACACACTGATATTAACATTGTCAGACTGGATAACTCACTGATATTAACATTGTCAGACTGGATAACTCACTGATATTAACATTGTCAGACTGGATAACACACAGATATTAACATTGTCAGACTGGATAACACACAGATATTAACAATGTCAGACTGGATAACACACAGATATTAACATTGTCAGACTGGATAACACACAGATATTAACAATGTCAGACTGGATAACACACAGATATTAACAATGTCAGACTGGATAACTCACTGATATTAACATTGTCAGACTGGATAACACACAGATATTAACAATGTCAGACTGGATAACACACAGATATTAACAATGTCAGACTGGATAACTCACAGATATTAACAATGTCAGACTGGATAACACAGAGATATTAACAGTGTCAGACTGGATAACTCACAGATATTAACATTGTCAGACTGGATAACACACAGATATTAACAATGTCAGACTGGATAACTCACAGATATTAACAATGTCAGACTGGATAACTCACAGATATTAACATTGTCAGACTGGATAACTCACAGATATTAACATTGTCAGACTGGATAACTCACAGATATTAACATTGTCAGACTGGATAACTCACAGATATTAACAGTGTCAGACTGGATAACACACTGATATTAACAATGTCAGACTGGATAACTCACTGATATTAACATTGTCAGACTGGATAACACACTGATATTAACATTGTCAGACTGGATAACTCACTGATATTAACATTGTCAGACTGGATAACTCACTGATATTAACATTGTCAGACTGGATAACACACAGATATTAACATTGTCAGACTGGATAACACACAGATATTAACAATGTCAGACTGGATAACACACAGATATTAACATTGTCAGACTGGATAACACACAGATATTAACAATGTCAGACTGGATAACACACAGATATTAACAATGTCAGACTGGATAACTCACTGATATTAACATTGTCAGACTGGATAACACACAGATATTAACAATGTCAGACTGGATAACACACAGATATTAACAATGTCAGACTGGATAACTCACAGATATTAACAATGTCAGACTGGATAACACAGAGATATTAACAGTGTCAGACTGGATAACTCACAGATATTAACAATGTCAGACTGGATAACACACAGATATTAACAATGTCAGACTGGATAACACAGAGATATTAACAATGTCAGACTGGATAACTCACAGATATTAACAATGTCAGACTGGATAACACACAGATATTAACAATGTCAGACTGGATAACACACAGATATTAACAATGTCAGACTGGATAACACAGAGATATTAACAATGTCAGACTGGATAACTCACAGATATTAACAATGTCAGACTGGATAACTCACAGATATTAACACTGTCAGACTGGATAACTCACAGATATTAACAATGTCAGACTGGATAACTCACAGATATTAACAATGTCAGACTGGATAACTCACAGATATTAACATTGTCAGACTGGATAACTCACAGATATTAACAATGTCAGACTGGATAACTCACAGATATTAACAATGTCAGACTGGATAACTCACAGATATTAACATTGTCAGACTGGATAACACACAGATATTAACAGTGTCAGACTGGATAACTCACAGATATTAACAGTGTCAGACTGGATAACTCACAGATATTAACAGTGTCAGACTGGATAACTCACAGATATTAACAATGTCAGACTGGATAACTCACAGATATTAACATTGTCAGACTGGATAACTCACAGATATTAACAATGTCAGACTGGATAACTCACAGATATTAACAATGTCAGACTGGATAACACACAGATATTAACAATGTCAGACTGGATAACTCACAGATATTAACAATGTCAGACTGGATAACTCACAGATATTAACATTGTCAGACTGGATAACACACAGATATTAACAGTGTCAGACTGGATAACTCACAGATATTAACAGTGTCAGACTGGATAACTCACAGATATTAACAGTGTCAGACTGGATAACTCACAGATATTAACATTGTCAGACTGGATAACACACAGATATTAACAGTGTCAGACTGGATAACTCACAGATATTAACAGTGTCAGACTGGATAACACACAGATATTAACAGTGTCAGACTGGATAACTCACTGATATTAACATTGTCAGACTGGATAACTCACAGATATTAACATTGTCAGACTGGATAACTCACTGATATTAACATTGTCAGACTGGATAACTCACAGATATTAACAATGTCAGACTGGATAACTCACAGATATTAACAATGTCAGACTGGATAACTCACAGATATTAACATTGTCAGACTGGATAACTCACAGATATTAACATTGTCAGACTGGATAACACACAGATATTAACAATGTCAGACTGGATAACACACAGATATTAACATTGTCAGACTGGATAACACACAGATATTAACAATGTCAGACTGGATAACACACAGATATTAACAATGTCAGACTGGATAACACACAGATATTAACAATGTCAGACTGGATAACACACAGATATTAACAATGTCAGACTGGATAACACACAGATATTAACAATGTCAGACTGGATAACACACAGATATTAACAATGTCAGACTGGATAACACACAGATATTAACAATGTCAGACTGGATAACACACAGATATTAACAATGTCAGACTGGATAACACACAGATATTAACAATGTCAGACTGGATAACACACAGATATTAACAATGTCAGACTGGATAACTCACAGATATTAACAGTGTCAGACTGGATAACTCACAGATATTAACAATGTCAGACTGGATAACTCACAGATATTAACATTGTCAGACTGGATAACACACAGATATTAACAATGTCAGACTGGATAACTCACAGATATTAACAATGTCAGACTGGATAACTCACAGATATTAACAATGTCAGACTGGATAACTCACAGATATTAACAATGTCAGACTGGATAACACACAGATATTAACATTGTCAGACTGGATAACACACAGATATTAACAGTGTCAGACTGGATAACACACAGATATTAACAATGTCAGACTGGATAACACAGAGATATTAACAGTGTCAGACTGGATAACACACAGATATTAACAATGTCAGACTGGATAACACACAGATATTAACAGTGTCAGACTGGATAACACACAGATATTAACAATGTCAGACTGGATAACACAGAGATATTAACAGTGTCAGACTGGATAACACACAGATATTAACATTGTCAGACTGGATAACTCACAGATATTAACAGTGTCAGACTGGATAACTCACAGATATTAACAATGTCAGACTGGATAACACACAGATATTAACAGTGTCAGACTGGATAACACACAGATATTAACAATGTCAGACTGGATAACACACAGATATTAACATTGTCAGACTGGATAACACACAGATATTAACATTGTCAGACTGGATAACACACAGATATTAACATTGTCAGACTGGATAACACAGAGATATTAACAGTGTCAGACTGGATAACACACAGATATTAACAATGTCAGACTGGATAACACAGAGATATTAACAGTGTCAGACTGGATAACACACAGATATTAACATTGTCAGACTGGATAACACACAGATATTAACAGTGTCAGACTGGATAACACACAGATATTAACAATGTCAGACTGGATAACACAGAGATATTAACAGTGTCAGACTGGATAACTCACAGATATTAACAGTGTCAGACTGGATAACACACAGATATTAACATTGTCAGACTGGATAACACACAGATATAAACAGTGTCAGACTGGATAACACACAGATATTAACAATGTCAGACTGGATAACACAGAGATATTAACAGTGTCAGACTGGATAACACACAGATATTAACAATGTCAGACTGGATAACACACAGATATTAACAGTGTCAGACTGGATAACACACAGATATTAACAATGTCAGACTGGATAACACAGAGATATTAACAGTGTCAGACTGGATAACTCACAGATATTAACAGTGTCAGACTGGATAACACACAGATATTAACATTGTCAGACTGGATAACACACAGATATTAACATTGTCAGACTGGATAACACACAGATATTAACATTGTCAGACTGGATAACACACAGATATTAACAGTGTCAGACTGGATAACACACAGATATTAACAATGTCAGACTGGATAACACAGAGATATTAACAGTGTCAGACTGGATAACACACAGATATTAACAATGTCAGACTGGATAACACACAGATATTAACAGTGTCAGACTGGATAACACACAGATATTAACAATGTCAGACTGGATAACACAGAGATATTAACAGTGTCAGACTGGATAACACACAGATATTAACATTGTCAGACTGGATAACTCACAGATATTAACATTGTCAGACTGGATAACACACAGATATTAACAATGTCAGACTGGATAACTCACAGATATTAACATTGTCAGACTGGATAACACACAGATATTAACAATGTCAGACTGGATAACACAGAGATATTAACAGTGTCAGACTGGATAACTCACAGATATTAACATTGTCAGACTGGATAACTCACAGATATTAACAGTGTCAGACTGGATAACACACAGATATTAACAATGTCAGACTGGATAACACACTGATATTAACAATGTCAGACTGGATAACTCACAGATATTAACAGTGTCAGACTGGATAACACACAGATATTAACAGTGTCAGACTGGATAACACACAGATATTAACATTGTCAGACTGGATAACTCACAGATATTAACAGTGTCAGACTGGATAACTCACAGATATTAACAGTGTTAGACTGGATAACTCACAGATATTAACTGTGTAGGACTGGATAACCCAGATATTAACAGTGTTAGACTGGATAACTCACAGATATTAACTGTGTAGGACTGGATAACCCAGATATTAACAATGTCAGACTGGATAACTCACAGATATTAACTGTGTAGGACTGGATAACCCAGATATTAACAGTGTTAGACTGGATAACTCACAGATATTAACAATGTCAGACTGTCTCACCCACAGATATTAACAATGTCAGACTGGATAACACACAGATATTAACAGTGTCAGACTGTATAACCCACAGATATTAACAATGTCAGACTGGATAACTCACAGATATTAACAGTGTCAGACTGGATAACTCACAGATATTAACAATGTCAGACTGTATAACACACAGATATTAACAATGTCAGACTGGATAACTCACTGATATTAACAATGTCAGACTGGATAACTCACAGATATTAACAGTGTCAGACTGTATAACACACAGATATTAACAATGTCAGACTGGATAACTCACTGATATTAACAGTGTCAGACTGGATAACACACAGATATTAACAATGTCAGACTGGATAACTCACTGATATTAACAATGTCAGACTGGATAACTCACAGATATTAACAGTGTCAGACTGTATAACCCACAGATATTAACAATGTCAGACTGGATAACTCACAGATATTAACAGTGTCAGACTGTATAACCCACAGATATTAACAATGTCAGACTGGATAACTCACAGATATTAACAATGTCAGACTGGATAACTCACAGATATTAACAGTGTCAGACTGTATAACCCACAGATATTAACAATGTCAGACTGGATAACTCACAGATATTAACAATGTCAGACTGGATAACACACAGATATTAACAGTGTCAGACTGGATAACTCACAGATATTAACTGTGTAGGACTGGATAACCCAGATATTAACAGTGTCAGGCTGGATAACACACAGATATTAACAGTGTCAGACTGGATAACACACAGATATTAACAGTGTCAGACTGTATCACCCACAGATATTAACAGTGTCAGACTGTATAACCCACAGATATTAACAGTGTCAGACTGGATAACACACAGATATTAACATTGTCAGACTGAATAACACACAGATATTAACAGTGTCAGACTGGATAACCCACAGATATTAACAGTGTCAGGCTGGATAACACACAGATATTTCCCAGAGACCACTGTCCCATTTCTCAGAGACCACTGACCCATTCCCTGAGACCACTGACCCATTGCCCAAAGAACACTGACCAATTTCCCCAGAGATCACTGACATTCCCAGAGACCACTGACCCATTCCAGAGACCACTGACTCATTTCTCAGAGACCACTGTCCCATTCCCTGAGACCACTGACCTATTGCCCAAAGACCACTGACCCATTTCCCCAGAGATCACTGACATTCCCAGAGACCACTGACCCATTCCCCAGAAACAACTGACCCATTCCCCAGAGACCACTGACCCATTCCCCAGAGACCACTGACCCATTCCCCAGAGACCACTGACCCATTCCAGAGACCACTGACCCATTTCCCCAGAGACCACTGACCCATTTCCCAGAGACCACTGACCCATTTCCCCAGAAACCACTGACCCATTCCCGAGACCACTGAACCATTTCTCCGAGACCATTGACCCATTCCCCGAGACCGCTGACCCATTTCCCAGAGACCGCTGACCCATTTCCCAAAGACCGCTGGCCCATTTCCCAGAGACCGCTGGCCCATTTCCCAGAGACCGCTGACCCATTTCCCAGAGACCGCTGACCTATTTCCCAAAGACCACTGACCCATTTCCCAAAGACCACTGACCCATTGCCCAAAGACTACTGACCCATTTCCCCAGAGACCACTGACCCATTTCCCCAGAGACCACTGACCCATTTCCCCAGAGACCACTGACCCATTTCCCCAGTGACCACTGACCCATTTCCCCAGGGACCACTGACCCATTTCCCCAGGGACCACTGACCCATTTCCCCAGAGACCACTGACCCATTTCCCCAGAGACCACTGACCCATTTCCCCAGTGACCACTGACCCATTTCCCCAGGGACCACTGACCCATTTCCCCAGGGACCACTGACCCATTTCCCCAGGGACCACTGACGTTCCCCGAGACCACTGACGTTCCCCGGGACCACTGACGTTCCCCGGGACCACTGACGTTCCCCGGGACCACTGACGTTCCCCGGGACCACTGACGTTCCCCGAGACCACTGACCCATTCCCCAGGACCCCTGACCCATTTCCCCAGAGACCAGTCACCCATAGCCCAAAGACCACTGACCCATTTCCCCAGAATACCACTGACCCATTTCCCTAGAGACCACTGACCCATTCCCCAGGACCCCTGACCCATTACCCCAGACACCACTGACCCATTTCCACAGAAACCACTGAACCATTTCTCCGAGACAACTGACCCATTCCCCGAGACCACTGACCCATTTCTCAGAGACCACTGACCCATTTCCACAGAAACCACTGAACCATTTCTCCGAGACAACTGACCCATTCCCCGAGACAACTGACCCATTTGCCAGACACCACTGACCCATTTCCCAAAGACCACTGACCCATTTCCTAGAGACCACTGACCCATTTCTCAGAGACCACTGACCCATTCCCCGAGACCACTGACCCATTCCCCAGAGACCACTGACCCATTTCCCCAGAGACCACTGACCCATTTCCCCGAGACCACTAACCCATTTCCCCAGAGACCACTGACCCATTTCCCCAGAGACCACTGACCCATTTCCCCGAGACCACTGACCCATTTCCCCGAGACCACTGACCCATTCCAGAGACCACTGACCCATTCCCCAGAGACCACTGACCCATTCCCCAGAGACCACTGGCCCATTTCCCAGAGACCACTGGCCCATTCCCCAGAGACCACTGGCCCATTTCCTAGAGACCACTGACCCATTTCTCAGAGACCACTGACCCAATGCCCAAAGACCACTGACCCATTTCCCCAGAGACCACTGACATTCCCAGAGACCACTGACCCATTCCCCAGAGACCACTGACCAATTCCCCAGAGACCACTGACCAATTCCCCAGAGACCACTGACACATTCCCCAGAGACCACTGACACATTCCCCAGAGACCACTGACCCATTTCCCAGAGACCACTGACCCATTTCCCAGAGACCACTGACCCAATCCCCAGAGACCACTGACCCATTTCCCCAGAGACCAGTGACCCATTTCCCCAGAGACCACTGACCCATTTCCCAGAGACCACTGACATTCCCCAAGACCACTGACCCATTTCCACAGAAACCACTGAACCATTTCTCCGAGACAACCGACACATTCCCCTAGACCACTGACCCATTTCCCAAAGACCACTGGCCCATTCCCCAGAGACCACTGCCCCATTTCCCAGAGACCACTGACCCATTTCTCAGAGACCACTGACCCATTCCCCGAGACCACTGACCCATTCCCCAGAGGCCACTGACCCATTCCCCGAGACCACTGACCCATTCCCGGAGACCACTGACCCATTCCCGGAGACCACTGACCCATTCCCAGAGACCACTGACCCATTCCCCAGAGACCACTGACCCATTCCCCAGAGACCACTGACCCATTCCCCAGAGACCACTGACCCATTCCCCGAGACCACTGACCCATTCCCGGAGACCACTGACCCATTCCCCAGAGACCACTGACCCATTCCCCAGAGACCACTGACACATTCCCCGAGACCACTGACCCATTCCCCGAGACCACTGACCCATTCCCCGAGACAACTGATCCATTTCTCAGAGACCACTGACACAATGCCCAAAGACCACTGACCCATTTCCCCAGAGACCACTGACCCATTCCCCGAGACCACTGACCCATTTCCCGAGACCACTGACCCAAAGCCTAAAGACCACTGACCCATTTCCCGAGACCACTGACCCAAAGCCTAAAGACCACTGACCCATTCCCCGAGACCACTGACCCATTCCCCGAGACCACTGACCCGTTCCATAGGCCACTGACCCGTTCCATAGGCCACTGACCCTTTCCATAGGCCACTGACCCGTTCCATAGGCCACTGACCCTTTCCATAGGCCACTGACCCTTTCCATAGGCCACTGACCCTTTCCATAGGCCACTGACCCTTTCCATAGGCCACTGACCCGTTCCATAGGCCACTGACCCGTTCCATAGGCCACTGACCCTTTCCATAGGCCACTGACCCGTTCCATAGGCCACTGACCCTTTCCATAGGCCACTGACCCGTTCCATAGGCCACTGACCCGTTCCATAGGCCACTGACCCTTTCCATAGGCCACTGACCCGTTCCATAGGCCACTGACCCTTTCCATAGGCCACTGACCCTTTCCATAGGCCACTGACCCTTTCCATAGGCCACTGACCCGTTCCATAGGCCACTGACCCGTTCCATAGGCCACTGACCCTTTCCATAGGCCACTGACCCGTTCCATAGGCCACTGACCCTTTCCATAGGCCACTGACCCTTTCCATAGGCCACTGACCCGTTCCATAGGCCACTGACCCTTTCCATAGGCCACTGACCCTTTCCATAGGCCACTGACCCGTTCCATAGGCCACTGACCCTTTCCATAGGCCACTGACCCGTTCCATAGGCCACTGACCCTTTCCATAGGCCACTGACCCTTTCCATAGGCCACTGACCCGTTCCATAGGCCACTGACCCGTTCCAGAGACCACTGACCCGTTCCAGAGACCACTGACCCGTTCCAGAGACCACTGACGCATTTCCCAGAGACCACTGACCAACTGACATTCCCCAGAGACCACTGACCCATTCCCCAGGACCCCTGACCCATTTCCCCAGAGACCACTGACCCATTCCCCAGAGACCACTGACCCATTCCCCAGAGACCACTGACCCATTCCCCGAGACCACTGACCCATTCCCCGAGACCACTGACCCATTCCCAGAGACAACTGACCCATTCCAGAGACCACTGACACATTCCCCGAGACCACTGACACATTCCACAGGACCCCTGACCCATTTCCCCAGAGACCACTGACCCATTCCCCAGAGACCACTGACCCATTCCCCAGAGACCACTGACCCATTCCCCGAGACCACTGACCCATTCCCCGAGACCACTGACCCATTCCCCGAGACCACTGACCCATTCCCAGAGACAACTGACCCATTCCAGAGACCACTGACACATTCCCCGAGACCACTGACACATTCCCCGAGACCACTGACACATTCCCCGAGACCACTGACCCATTCCCCGAGACCACTGACCCATTCCCCGAGACCACTGACCCATTCCCCGAGACAACTGACCCATTCCAGAGACCACTGACCCATTCCAGAGACCACTGACCCATTCCAGAGACCACTGACCCATTTCTCAGAGACCACTGACCCATTTCTCAGAGACCACTGACACATTCCCCGAGACCACTGACATTCCCCGAGACCACTGACCCATTCCCCAGAGACCACTGACCCATTCCCCAGAGACCACTGACCCATTCCCCAGAGACCACTGACCCATTGCCAAAGACCACTGACCCATTGCCAAAGACCACTGACCCATTTCCCCAGAGACCACTGACCCATTTCCCCAGAGACCACTGACCCGTTCCAGAGACCACTGACGCATTTCCCAGAGACCACTGACGCATTTCCCAGAGACCACTGACCAACTGACATTCCCCGGAGACCACTGACCCATTCCCCAGGACCCCTGACCCATTCCCCAGAGACCACTGACCCATTCCCCAGAGACCACTGACCCATTCCCCAGAGACCACTGACCCATTTCCCGAGACCACAAACCCAATCCCCAGAACCCCTGACCTATTTCCCCAGAGACCACTGATCCATTACAGAGACCATTGACACATTCCAGAGACCACTGACCCATTTCCACAGAAACCACTGAACCATTTCTCCGAGACAACCGACCCATTCCCAAAGACCACTGACCCATTTGCCAGAGACCACCAGCTCATTCCCCAGAGACCACTGCCCCATTTCCTAGAGACCACTGACCCATTTCTCAGAGACCACTGACCCATTCCATGAGACCACTGACCCATTTCCCCAGAGACCACCAGCTCATTCCCCAGAGACCACTGCCCCATTTCCAAGAGACCACTGACCCATTTCCCCAGAGACCACTGACCCATTCCTCAGAGGCCACTGACCCATTCCTCAGAGGCCACTGACCCATTCCCCGAGACCACTGACCCATTCCCGGAGACCACTGACCCATTCCTCAGAGGCCACTGACCCATTCCCCGAGACAACTGACCCATTCCCAGAGACCACTGACCCATTCCCCAGAGACCACTGACCCATTCCCCAGAGACCACTGACCCATTTCCCGAGACCACAAACCCAATCCCCAGAACCCCTGACCTATTTCCCCAGAGACCACTGATCCATTACAGAGACCATTGACACATTCCAGAGACCACTGACCCATTTCCCAGAGACGACTGACCCATTTCCCAGAGACCACTGACATTCCCCGGAGACCACTGGCTCACTGACATTCCCCAAGACCACTGACCCATTTCTCAGAGACCACTGACCCATTTCCACAGAAACCACTGAACCATTTCTCCGAGACCACTGACCCATTTGCCAGAGACCACTGACCTATTTCCCAAAGACCACTGGCCCATTCCCCAGAGACCACTGACCCATTTCCCCAGAGACCACTGACCCATTTCCCCAGAGACCACTGACCCATTCCCCGAGACCACTGCCCCATTTCCTAGAGACCACTGACCCATTTCCCCAGAGACCACTGACCCATTCCCCGAGACCACTGACCCATTCCCCGAGACCACTGACCCATTCCCCGAGACCACTGACCCATTCCCCGAGACCACTGACACATTCCCCGAGACCACTGACACATTCCCCGAGACCACTGACACATTCCAGAGACCACTGACCCATTCCCCGAGACAACTGATCCATTTCTCAGAGCCCACTGACCCATTTCTCAGAGACCACTGACACAATGCCCAAAAACCACTGACACAATGCCCAAAAACCACTGACACAATGCCCAAAAACCACTGACCCATTTCCCCAGAGACCACTGACCTTCCCCGAGACCACTGACCCATCCCCCAGAGACCACTGACCCATTCCACGAGACCACTGACCCATTCCACGAGACCACTGACCCATTGCCAAAGACCACTGACCCATTGCCAGAGACCACTGACCCATTTCCCCAGAGACCACTGACCCATTCCCCGAGACCACTGACCCATTCCCCGAGACCACTGACCCATTCCCCGAGACCACTGACCCATTCCCCGAGACAACTGACCCATTCCAGAGACCACTGACACATTCCCCGAGACCACTGACACATTCCCCGAGACCACTGACACATGCCCCGAGACCACTGACACATTCCCCGAGACCACTGACACATTCCCCGAGACCACTGACCCATTCCCCGAGACAACTGACCCATTCCAGAGACCACTGACCCATTCCCCGAGACAACTGATCCATTTCTCAGAGCCCACTGACCCATTTCTCAGAGACCACTGACCCATTTCTCAGAGACCACTGACACAATGCCCAAAGACCACTGACACAATGCCCAAAGACCACTGACACAATGCCCAAAGACCACTGACCCATTTCCCCAGAGACCACTGACATTCCCCGAGACCACTGACCCATTCCCCAGAGACCACTGACCCATTCCCCAGAGACCACTGACCCATTCCCCAGAGACCACTGACCCATTCCTCAGAGACCACTGGCCCATTTCCCCAGAGACCACTGAAGCATTTCTCCGAGACAACTGACCCATTTGCCAGAGACCACTGATCCATTGCACAAAGACCACTGACTCATTTCCCCAGAGACCACTGACCCATTCCCCGAGGCAACTGACCCATTCCCCAGTGACAACTGACCCAATCCCCAGTGACCACTGACCCATTCCCCAGAGACCACTGACCCATTGCCCAAAGACCACTGACCCATTGCCCAAAGACCACTGACCCATTGCCCAAAGACCACTGACCCATTTCCCCAGAGACCACTGACCCATTCCCCAGAGACCACTGACCCATTCCCCAGAGACCACTGACCCATTCCCCAGAGACCACTGACCCATTCCCCGAGACCACAGACCCATTCCCCAGAGACCACTGACCCATTTCCCGAGACCACTGACCCAAAGCCCAAAGACCACTGACCCAAAGCCCAAAGACCACTGACCCAAAGCCCAAAGACCACTGACCCAAAGCCCAAAGACCACTGACCCATTTCCCGAGACCACTGACCCAATGCCCAAAGACCACTGACCCATTTCCCCAGAGACCACTGACATTCCCAGAGACCACTGACCCATTCCCCAGAGACCACTGACCAATTCCCCAGAGACCACTGACCCATTCCCCGAGACCACTGACCCATTCCCCGAGACCACTGACCCATTCCATAGACCACTGACCCATTCCATAGACCACTGACCCATTCCATAGACCACTGACCCATTCCATAGACCACTGACCCATTCCATAGACCACTGACCCATTCCATAGGCCACTGACCCATTCCAGAGACCACTGACCCATTCCAGAGACCACTGACCCATTGCCAAAAGACCACTGAACCATTCCCCCAGAGACCACTGACATTCCCCGAGACCACTGACCCATTCCCCAGAGACCACTGACCCATTTCCCAAGTCCACTGTCCCATTGCCCAAAGTCCACAAACCCATTGCCCAAAGACCACTGACATTCCCCGAGACCACTGACCCATTTTCCAGAGACCACTGACCCATTCCCCAGGACCCCTGACCCATTTCCCCAGAGACCATTGACCCATTCCCCAGAGACCACTGACCTGTTCTAGAGACCACTGACCCGTTCCAGAGACCACTGACGCATTTCCCAGAGACCACTGACCAACTGACATTCCCCGGAGACCACTGACCCATTCCCCAGGACCCCTGACCCATTTCCCCAGAGACCACTGACCCATTCCCCAGAGACCACTGACCCATTCCCCAGAGACCACTGACCCATTCCCCAGAGACCACAAACCCAATCCCCAGAACCCCTGACCTATTTCCCCAGAGACCACTGATCCATTACAGAGACCATTGACACATTCCAGAGACCACTGACCCATTTCCCAGAGACGACTGACCCATTTCCCAGAGACCACTGGCTCACTGACATTCCCCAAGACCACTGACCCATTTCTCAGAGACCACTGACCCATTTCCACAGAAACCACTGAACCATTTCTCCGAGACAACCGACCCATTCCCCAAGACCACTGACCCATTTGCCAGAGACCACTGACCTATTTCCCAAAGACCACTGGCCCATTCCCCAGAGACCACCAGCTCATTCCCCAGAGACCACTGCCCCATTTCCTAGAGACCACTGACCCATTTCTCAGAGACCACTGACCCATTCCATGAGACCACTGACCCATTCCATGAGACCACTGACCCATTCCATGAGACCACTGACCCATTGCATAAAAGACCACTGACCCATTTCCGCAGAGACCACTGACCCATTCCCGGAGACCACTGACCCATTCCCGGAGACCACTGACCCATTCCTCAGAGGCCACTGACCCATTCCTCAGAGGCCACTGACCCATTCCTCAGAGGCCACTGACCCATTCCCCGAAACAACTGACCCATTCCCCAGAGACCACTGACTCATTCCCCAGAGACCACTGACTCATTCCCCAGAGACCACTGACTCATTCCCCAGAGACCACTGACTCATTCCCCAGAGACCACTGACTCATTCCCCAGAGACCACTGACTCATTCCTCATGACCACTGACTCATTCCTCATGACCACTGACTCATTCCCCAGAGACCACTGACTCATTCCCCAGAGACCACTGACTCATTCCCCAGAGACCACTGACCCACTGACATTCCCCGAGACCACTGACCCATTCCCCAGAGACCACTGACTCATTCCTCATGACCACTGACCCACTGACATTCCCAGAGACCACTGACCCATTCCCCAGAGACCACTGACTCATTCCCCAGAGACCACTGACCCACTGACATTCCCAGAGACCACTGACCCATTCCCCCAGAGACCACTGACCCATTCCCCGAGACCACTGACCCATTCCCCGAGACCACTGACCCATTCCCCAGAGACCACTGACCCATTTCCCCAGAGACCACTGACCCATTTCCCCAGAGACCACTGACCCATTTCCCCAGAGACCACTGACCCATTTCCCCAGAGACCACTGACCCATTTCCCCAGAGACCACTGACCCATTTCCGCAAACACCACTGACCCATTTCCCAGAGACCACTGACCCATTTCCCAGACACCACTGACCCATTTCTCAGAGACCACTGACCCATTTCCTAGAGACGACTGACCCATTTCCCAGAGACCACTGACCCATTTCCCAGACACCACTGACCCATTTCCCAGAGACCACTGACCCATTTCCCAGACACCACTGACCCATTTCTCAGAGACCACTGACCCATTTCCTAGAGACGACTGACCCATTTCCCCAGAGACCACTGACCCATTCCCCAGAGACCACTGACCCATTCCCCAGAGACCACTGACCCATTCCCAGAGACCACTGACCCATTCCCAGAGACCACTGACCCATTACCCCAGAGACCACTGACCCATTACCCCAGAGACCACTGGCCCATTACCCCAGAGACCACTGGCCCATTACCCCAGAGACCACTGACATTCCCAGAGACCACTGACATTCCCAGAGACCACTGACCCATTCCCAGAGACCACTGACCCATTCCCAGAGACCACTGACCCATTCCCAGAGACCACTGACCCATTTTCCCAGTGACCACTGACCCATTTTCCCAGTGACCACTGACATTCCCCAGAGACCACTGACCCTTTCTCCAGAGACCACTGACCCATTTTCCCAGAGACCACTGACATTCCCCAGAGACCACTGACCCATTCCCCAGAGACCACTGACCCATTTTCCAGAGACCACTGACCCATTCCGCAGAGACCACTGACCCATTCCCAGAGACAACTGACCCATTCCCGAGACAACTGACCCTTTCCCCGAGACCACTGACCTATTCCGAGTCCACTGACCCTTTCCCCGAGACCACTGACCTATTCCGAGTCCACTGACCCTTTCCCCGAGACCACTGACCCATTTCCCAGAAACCATTGACCCACTGACATTCCCCAGAGATCACCGACACTTTCCGCAGAGACCACTGACCCATTCCCCAGAAACCACTGACCCATTTCCCCAGAGACCACTGACCCATTCCCCGAGACCACTGACCCATTCCAGAGACCACTGACCCATTCCAGAGACCACTGACCCATTGCCCAAAGACCACTGACCCATTGCCCAAAGACCACTGACCCATTTCCGCAGAGACCACTGACCCATTTCCGCAGAGACCACTGACATTCCCAAAGACCACTTACCCATTCCCCAGAGACCACTGACCCATTCCCCAGAGACCACTGACCCATTCCCCAGAGACCATTGTCCCATTCCACAGTGACCACTGACCCATTCCAGAGACCACTGCCCCGTTCCAGAGACCACTGACGCGTTCCAGAGACCACTGACGCGTTCCAGAGACCACTGACGCGTTCCAGAGACCACTGACGCATTCCAGAGACCACTGACCCATTGCCCAAAGACCACTGACCCATTTCCGCAGAGACCACTGACCCATTTCCGCAGAGACCACTGACATTCCCAAAGACCACTTACCCATTCCCCAGAGACCACTGACCCATTCCCCAGAGACCACTGACCCATTCCCCAGAGACCACTGACCGATTCCCCAGAGAAAATTGTCCCATTCCACAGTGACCACTGACCCATTCCCCGAGACCACTGCCCCATTCCAGAGACCACTGCCCCATTCCAGAGACCACTGCCCCATTCCAGAGACCACTGCCCCATTCCAGAGACCACTGACGCGTTCCAGAGACCACTGACCCATTGCCCAAAGACCACTGACCCATTGCCCAAAGACCACTGACCCATTTCCGCAGAGACCACTGACCCATTTCCGCAGAGACCACTGACCCATTTCCGCAGAGACCACTGACCCATTTCCGCAGAGACCACTGACATTCCCAAAGACCACTTACCCATTCCCCAGAGACCACTGACCCATTCCAGAGACCACTGACCCATTCCAGAGACTACTGACCCATTCCAGAGACCACTGACGCATTTCCCAGAGACCACTGGCCCACTGAAATTCCCCGGAGACCACTGACCCATTGCCCAAAGACCACTGACCCACTGACATTCCCCGAGACCACTGAACCATTTACCAAGCACCACTGACCCATTTCCCCAGAAACCACTGTCCCATTCACGAGACCACTGAACCATTTCTCCAAGACCACTGACCCAAACGCTGAGACCACTGACCCATTTCCCAGAGACCACTGACCCATTTCCCAGAGACCACTGGCCCATTTCCCAGAGACCACTGACATTCACCGAGACCACTGACCCATTCCCCAGAGACCACTGACATTCCCAGAAACCGCTGACCCATTGCCCAAAGACCAGTGACCCATTTACCCAGACACCACTGACCCATTTCCCAGAGACCACTGACCCCGTTCCCCAGACACCACTGGCTCATTTCCCGAGACCACTGCCCCATTTCCTAGATAGCACTGACCCATTTCTCAGAGACCACTGACCCAGTCCCTGAGACCACTGACCCATTGCCAAAAGACCACTGAACCATTCCCCCAGAGACCACTGACATTCTCCGAGACCACTGACCCATTCCCCAGAGACCACTGACCCATTCCCCAGAGACCACTGACCCATTGCCCAAAGTCCACTGACCCATTGCCCAAAGTCCACTGACCCATTGCCCAAAGTCCACTGACATTCCCCGAGACCACTGAACCATTTTCCAGAGACCACTGAACCATTCCCCAGGACCCCTGAGACCATTGACCCATTCCCCAGAGACCACTGACCCATTCCAGAGACCACTGACCCATTCCAGAGACCACTGACCCATTCCAGAGACCACTGACCCATTCCAGAGACCACTGACCCATTCCTTGAGACCACTGACTCATTTCGCAGAGACCACTGACCCATTTCCCCAGAGACCACTGACCCATTGCCCGAGACCACAGACCCAATCCGCAGAGACCACAGACCCAATCCGCAGAGACCACTGACCCAATCCGCAGAGACCACTGACCCAATCCGCAGAGACCACTGACCCAATCCGCAGAGACCACTGACCCATTTCCGCAGACACCACTGACCCATTTCCCAGAGACCACTGACCCATTTCCCAGACACCACTGACCCATTTCCCAGACACCACTGACCCATTTCCTAGAGACCACTGACCCATTTCCTAGAGACCACTGACCCATTTCTCAGAGACCACTGACCCATTGCCCAAAGTCCACTGACCCATTGCCCAAAGTCCACTGACCCATTGCCCAAAGACCACTGACATTCCCCGAGACCACTGAACCATTTTCCAGAGACCACTGACCCATTCCCCAGGACCCCTGAGACCACTGACCCATTCCCCAGGACCCCTGAGACCATTGACCCATTTCCCAGAGACCACTGACCCATTTCCCCAGGGACCACTGACCCATTTCCCCAGGGACCACTGACCCATTTCCCCAGGGACCACTGACCCATTTCCCCAGGGACCACTGACATTCCCAGAGACCACTGACCCATTCCCCAGAGACCACTGACCCATTCCCAGAGACCACTGACCCATTCCTTGAGACCACTGACCCATTCCTTGAGACCACTGAACCATTCCTTGAGACCACTGACTCATTTCGCAGAGACCACTGACTCATTTCGCAGAGACCACTGACTCATTTCGCAGAGACCACTGACTCATTTCGCAGAGACCACTGACCCATTTCCCCAGAGACCACTGACCCATTGCCCGAGACCACAGACCCAATCCGCAGAGACCACTGACCCATTTCCGCAGACACCACTGACCCATTTCCCAGAGACCACTGACCCATTTCCCAGACACCACTGACCCATTTCCCAGAGACCACTGACCCATTTCCCAGAGACCACTGACCCATTTCCTAGAGACCACTGACCCATTTCTCAGAGACCACTGACCCATTTCTCAGAGACCACTGACCCATTTCTCGGAGACCACTGACCCATTTCTCAGAGACCACTGACCCATTGCCCAGAGACAACTGACCCATTTCCCAGAGACAACTGACCCATTTCCCAGACACCACTGACCCATTTCCCAGACACCACTGACCCATTTCCTAGAGACCACTGACCCATTTCCTCAGAGACCACTGACCCATTTCCCCAGAGACCACTGACCCATTTCCCCAGAGACCACTGACCCATTTCCCCAGAGACCACTGACCCATTTCCCCAGGGACCACTGACCCATTTTCCCAGGGACCACTGACCCATTTCCCCAGGGACCACTGACCCATTGCCCAAAGTCCACTGACCCATTGCCCAAAGTCCACTGACCCATTGCCCAAAGTCCACTGACCCATTGCCCAAAGACCACTGACCCATTGCCCAAAGACCACTGACCCATTGCCCAAAGACCACTGACATTCCCCGAGACCACTGAACCATTTTCCAGAGACCACTGAACCATTCCCCAGGACCCCTGAGACCATTGACCCATTCCCCAGAGACCACTGACCCATTCCAGAGACCACTGACCCATTCCCGAGACAACTGACCCTTTCCCCGAGACCACTGACCTATTCCGAGTCCACTGACCCTTTCCCCGAGACCACTGACCTATTCCGAGTCCACTGACCCTTTCCCCGAGACCACTGACCCATTTCCCAGAAACCATTGACCCACTGACATTCCCCAGAGATCACCGACACTTTCCGCAGAGACCACTGACCCATTCCCCAGAAACCACTGACCCATTTCCCCAGAGACCACTGACCCATTCCCCGAGACCACTGACCCATTCCAGAGACCACTGCCCCATTCCAGAGACCACTGACGCGTTCCAGAGACCACTGACGCGTTCCAGAGACCACTGACGCGTTCCAGAGACCACTGACCCATTGCCCAAAGACCACTGACCCATTTCCGCAGAGACCACTGACCCATTTCCGCAGAGACCACTGACCCATTTCCGCAGAGACCACTGACATTCCCAAAGACCACTGACCCATTCCCCAGAGACCACTGACCCATTCCCCAGAGACCACTGACCCATTCCCCAGAGACCATTGTCCCATTCCACAGTGACCACTGACCCATTCCCCGAGACCACTGACCCATTCCAGAGACCACTGCCCCATTCCAGAGACCACTGCCCCATTCCAGAGACCACTGCCCCATTCCAGAGACCACTGCCCCATTCCAGAGACCACTGACCCATTCCAGAGACCACTGACCCATTCCAGAGACCACTGACCCATTCCAGAGACCACTGACCCATTCCAGAGACCACTGCCCCATTCCAGAGACCACTGACCCATTCCAGAGACCACTGACCCATTGCCCAAAGACCACTGACCCATTCCCCAGAGACCACTGACCCATTCCCCAGAGACCATTGTCCCATTCCACAGTGACCACTGACCCATTCCCCGAGACCACTGACCCATTCCAGAGACCACTGCCCCATTCCAGAGACCACTGCCCCATTCCAGAGACCACTGCCCCATTCCAGAGACCACTGACCCATTGCCCAAAGACCACTGACCCATTTCCGCAGAGACCACTGACCCATTTCCGCAGAGACCACTGACCCATTTCCGCAGAGACCACTGACATTCCCAAAGACCACTTACCCATTCCCCAGAGACCACTGACCCATTCCCCAGAGACCACTGACCCATTCCCCAGAGACCATTGTCCCATTCCACAGTGACCACTGACCCATTCCCCGAGACCACTGACCCATTCCAGAGACCACTGACCCATTCCAGAGACCACTGCCCCATTCCAGAGACCACTGACGCGTTCCAGAGACCACTGACCCATTGCCCAAAGACCACTGACCCATTTCCGCAGAGACCACTGACCCATTTCCGCAGAGACCACTGACATTCCCAAAGACCACTTACCCATTCCCCAGAGACCACTGACCCATTCCCCAGAGACCACTGACCCATTCCCCGAGACCACTGACCCATTCCCCGAGACCACTGACCCATTCCCCGAGACCACTGACCCATTCCAGAGACCACTGACCCATTCCAGAGACCACTGACCCATTCCAGAGACTACTGACCCATTCCAGAGACCACTGACGCATTTCCCAGAGACCACTGGCCCACTGAAATTCCCCGGAGACCACTGACCCATTCCCTGAGACCACTGACCGATTCCCCAGAGACCATTGTCCCATTCCACAGTGACCACTGACCCATTCCCCGAGACCACTGCCCCGTTCCAGAGACCACTGACGCGTTCCAGAGACCACTGACGCGTTCCAGAGACCACTGACGCGTTCCAGAGACCACTGACGCGTTCCAGAGACCACTGACGCGTTCCAGAGACCACTGACCCATTGCCCAAAGACCACTGACCCATTTCCGCAGAGACCACTGACCCATTTCCGCAGAGACCACTGACATTCCCAAAGACCACTTACCCATTCCCCAGAGACCACTGACCCATTCCCCAGAGACCACTGACCCATTCCCCAGAGACCACTGACCCATTCCCCGAGACCACTGACCCATTCCAGAGACCACTGACCCATTCCAGAGACCACTGACCCATTCCAGAGACTACTGACCCATTCCAGAGACTACTGACCCATTCCAGAGACCACTGACGCATTTCCCAGAGACCACTGACCCACTGAAATTCCCCGGAGACCACTGACCCATTGCCCAAAGACCACTGACCCACTGACATTCCCCGAGACCACTGAACCATTTACCAAGCACCACTGACCCATTTCCCCAGAAACCACTGTCCCATTCACGAGACCACTGAACCATTTCTCCAAGACCACTGACCCAAACGCTGAGACCACTGACCCATTTCCCAGAGACCACTGACCCATTTCCCAGAGACCACTGGCCCATTTCCCAGAGACCACTGACATTCACCGAGACCACTGACCCATTCCCCAGAGACCACTGACGTTCCCAGAAACCGCTGACCCATTGCCCAAAGACCAGTGACCCATTTACCCAGACACCACTGACCCATTTCCCAGAGACCACTGACCCCGTTCCCCAGACACCACTGGCTCATTTCCCGAGACCACTGCCCCATTTCCTAGATAGCACTGACCCATTTCTCAGAGACCACTGACCCAGTCCCTGAGACCACTGACCCATTGCCAAAAGACCACTGAACCATTCCCCCAGAGACCACTGACATTCTCCGAGACCACTGACCCATTCCCCAGAGACCACTGACCCATTCCCCAGAGACCACTGACCCATTGCCCAAAGTCCACTGACCCATTGCCCAAAGTCCACTGACCCATTGCCCAAAGACCACTGACATTCCCCGAGACCACTGAACCATTTTCCAGAGACCACTGAACCATTCCCCAGGACCCCTGAGACCATTGACCCATTCCCCAGAGACCACTGACCCATTCCAGAGACCACTGACCCATTCCAGAGACCACTGACCCATTCCAGAGACCACTGACCCATTCCTTGAGACCACTGACCCATTCCTTGAGACCACTGACCCATTCCTTGAGACCACTGACTCATTTCGCAGAGACCACTGACCCATTTCCCCAGAGACCACTGACCCATTGCCCGAGACCACAGACCCAATCCGCAGAGACCACTGACCCAATCCGCAGAGACCACTGACCCATTTCCGCAGACACCACTGACCCATTTCCCAGAGACCACTGACCCATTTCCCAGACACCACTGACCCATTTCCCAGACACCACTGACCCATTTCCCAGACACCACTGACCCATTTCCCAGACACCACTGACCCATTTCCTAGAGACCACTGACCCATTTCTCAGAGACCACTGACCCATTGCCCAAAGTCCACTGACCCATTGCCCAAAGACCACTGACCCATTGCCCAAAGACCACTGACCCATTGCCCAAAGACCACTGACCCATTGCCCAAAGACCACTGAACCATTTTCCAGAGACCACTGACCCATTCCCCAGGACCCCTGAGACCACTGACCCATTCCCCAGGACCCCTGAGACCATTGACCCATTTCCCAGAGACCACTGACCCATTTCCCCAGGGACCACTGACCCATTTCCCCAGGGACCACTGACCCATTTCCCCAGGGACCACTGACCCATTTCCCCAGGGACCACTGACCCATTCCCCAGAGACCACTGACCCATTCCCCAGAGACCACTGACCCATTCCCTGAGACCACTGACCCATTGCCCGAGACCACAGACCCAATCCGCAGAGACCACTGACCCATTTCCGCAGACACCACTGACCCATTTCCCAGAGACCACTGACCCATTTCCCAGAGACCACTGACCCATTTCCCAGAGACCACTGACCCATTTCCTAGAGACCACTGACCCATTTCTCAGAGACCACTGACCCATTTCTCAGAGACCACTGACCCATTGCCCAAAGACCACTGACCCATTGCCCAAAGACCACTGACCCATTTCCCCAGAGACCACTGACCCATTTCCCAGAGACCACTGACCCATTTCCCAGAGACAACTGACCCATTTCCCAGACACCACTGACCCATTTCCTAGAGACCACTGACCCATTTCCTCAGAGACCACTGACCCATTTCCCCAGAGACCACTGACCCATTTCCCCAGAGACCACTGACCCATTTCCCCAGAGACCACTGACCCATTTCCCCAGAGACCACTGACCCATTCCCAGAGACCACTGACCCATTCCCCAGAGACCACTGACCCATTCCCAGAGACCACTGACCCATTCCTTGAGACCACTGACCCATTCCTTGAGACCACTGACCCATTCCTTGAGACCACTGACTCATTTCGCAGAGACCACTGACCCATTGCCCGAGACCACAGACCCAATCCGCAGAGACCACTGACCCATTTCCGCAGACACCACTGACCCATTTCCCAGAGACCACTGACCCATTTCCCAGACACCACTGACCCATTTCCCAGAGACCACTGACCCATTTCCTAGAGACCACTGACCCATTTCTCAGAGACCACTGACCCATTGCCCAAAGACCACTGACCCATTGCCCAAAGACCACTGACCCATTGCCCAAAGACCACTGACCCATTTCCCCAGAGACCACTGACCCATTTCCCAGAGACCACTGACCCATTTCCCAGAGACAACTGACCCATTTCCCAGACACCACTGACCCATTTCCTAGAGACCACTGACCCATTTCCTCAGAGACCACTGACCCATTTCCCCAGAGACCACTGACCCATTTCCCCAGGGACCACTGACGCATTTCCCCAGGGACCACTGACCCATTTCCCCAGGGACCACTGACCCATTTCCCCAGGGACCACTGACCCATTGCCCAAAGTCCACTGACCCATTGCCCAAAGTCCACTGACCCATTGCCCAAAGACCACTGACCCATTGCCCAAAGACCACTGACATTCCCCGAGACCACTGAACCATTTTCCAGAGACCACTGAACCATTCCCCAGGACCCCTGAGACCATTGACCCATTCCCCAGAGACCATTGACCCATTCCCCAGAGACCATTGACCCATTCCCCAGAGACCACTGACCCATTCCAGAGACCACTGACCCATTCCAGAGACCACTGACCCATTCCAGAGACCACTGACCCATTCCAGAGACCACAGACCCAATCCGCAGAGACCACTGACCCAATCCGCAGAGACCACTGACCCAATCCGCAGAGACCACTGACCCAATCCGCAGAGACCACTGACCCAATACGCAGAGACCACTGACCCAATCCGCAGAGACCACTGACCCATTTCCACAGACACCACTGACCCATTTCCCAGAGACCACTGACCCATTTCCCAGACACCACTGACCCATTTCCCAGACACCACTGACCCATTTCCCAGACACCACTGACCCATTTCCTAGAGACCACTGACCCATTTCTCAGAGACCACTGACCCATTGCCCAAAGACCACTGACATTCCCCGAGACCACTGAACCATTTTCCAGAGACCACTGACCCATTCCAGAGACCACTGACCCATTCCTTGAGACCACTGACCCATTCCCCAGAGACCACTGACCCATTCCCCAGAGACCACTGACCCATTCCCCAGAGACCATTGTCCCATTCCACAGTGACCACTGACCCATTCCCCGAGACCACTGACCCATTCCAGAGACCACTGCCCCATTCCAGAGACCACTGCCCCATTCCAGAGACCACTGCCCCATTCCAGAGACCACTGCCCCATTCCAGAGACCACTGACCCATTGCCCAAAGACCACTGACCCATTTCCGCAGAGACCACTGACCCATTTCCGCAGAGACCACTGACATTCCCAAAGACCACTTACCCATTCCCCAGAGACCACTGACCCATTCCCCAGAGACCACTGACCCATTCCCCAGAGACCATTGTCCCATTCCACAGTGACCACTGACCCATTCCCCGAGACCACTGACCCATTCCAGAGACCACTGACCCATTCCAGAGACCACTGCCCCATTCCAGAGACCACTGACGCGTTCCAGAGAGCACTGACGCGTTCCAGAGACCACTGACCCATTGCCCAAAGACCACTGACCCATTTCCGCAGAGACCACTGACCCATTTCCGCAGAGACCACTGACATTCCCAAAGACCACTTACCCATTCCCCAGAGACCACTGACCCATTCCCCAGAGACCACTGACCCATTCCCCAGAGACCACTGACCCATTCCCCGAGACCACTGACCCATTCCCCGAGACCACTGACCCATTCCCCGAGACCACTGACCCATTCCAGAGACCACTGACCCATTCCAGAGACCACTGACCCATTCCAGAGACTACTGACCCATTCCAGAGACCACTGACGCATTTCCCAGAGACCACTGGCCCACTGAAATTCCCCGGAGACCACTGACCCATTGCCCAAAGACCACTGACCCATTCCCTGAGACCACTGACCGATTCCCCAGAGACCATTGTCCCATTCCACAGTGACCACTGACCCATTCCCCGAGACCACTGCCCCATTCCAGAGACCACTGCCCCATTCCAGAGACCACTGCCCCATTCCAGAGACCACTGCCCCGTTCCAGAGACCACTGCCCCGTTCCAGAGACCACTGACGCGTTCCAGAGACCACTGACGCGTTCCAGAGACCACTGACGCGTTCCAGAGACCACTGACGCATTCCAGAGACCACTGACGCATTCCAGAGACCACTGACGCGTTCCAGAGACCACTGACGCGTTCCAGAGACCACTGACGCGTTCCAGAGACCACTGACCCATTTCCGCAGAGACCACTGACCCATTTCCGCAGAGACCACTGACCCATTGCCCAAAGACCACTGACCCATTTCCGCAGAGACCACTGACCCATTTCCGCAGAGACCACTGACATTCCCAAAGACCACTTACCCATTCCCCAGAGACCACTGACCCATTCCCCAGAGAACACTGACCCATTCCCCAGAGACCACTGACCCATTCCCCGAGACCACTGACCCATTCCAGAGACCACTGACCCATTCCAGAGACCACTGACCCATTCCAGAGACTACTGACCCATTCCAGAGACTACTGACCCATTCCAGAGACCACTGACGCATTTCCCAGAGACCACTGGCCCACTGAAATTCCCCGGAGACCACTGACCCATTGCCCAAAGACCACTGACCCACTGACATTCCCCGAGACCACTGAACCATTTACCAAGCACCACTGACCCATTTCCCCAGAAACCACTGTCCCATTCACGAGACCACTGAACCATTTCTCCAAGACCACTGACCCAAACGCTGAGACCACTGACCCATTTCCCAGAGACCACTGACCCATTTCCCAGAGACCACTGGCCCATTTCCCAGAGACCACTGACATTCACCGAGACCACTGACCCATTCCCCAGAGACCACTGACATTCCCAGAAACCGCTGACCCATTGCCCAAAGACCAGTGACCCATTTACCCAGACACCACTGACCCATTTCCCAGAGACCACTGACCCCGTTCCCCAGACACCACTGGCTCATTTCCCGAGACCACTGCCCCATTTCCTAGATAGCACTGACCCATTTCTCAGAGACCACTGACCCATTGCCAAAAGACCACTGAACCATTCCCCCAGAGACCACTGACATTCTCCGAGACCACTGACCCATTCCCCAGAGACCACTGACCCATTCCCCAGAGACCACTGACCCATTGCCCAAAGTCCACTGACCCATTGCCCAAAGTCCACTGACCCATTGCCCAAAGTCCACTGACCCATTGCCCAAAGACCACTGACATTCCCCGAGACCACTGAACCATTTTCCAGAGACCACTGAACCATTCCCCAGGACCCCTGAGACCATTGACCCATTCCCCAGAGACCACTGACCCATTCCAGAGACCACTGACCCATTCCAGAGACCACTGACCCATTCCTTGAGACCACTGACCCATTCCTTGAGACCACTGACCCATTCCTTGAGACCACTGACCCATTCCTTGAGACCACTGACTCATTTCGCAGAGACCACTGACCCATTTCCCCAGAGACCACTGACCCATTGCCCGAGACCACAGACCCAATCCGCAGAGACCACTGACCCAATCCGCAGAGACCACTGACCCATTTCCGCAGACACCACTGACCCATTTCCCAGAGACCACTGACCCATTTCCCAGACACCACTGACCCATTTCCCAGACACCACTGACCCATTTCCCAGACACCACTGACCCATTTCCTAGAGACCACTGACCCATTTCTCAGAGACCACTGACCCATTGCCCAAAGTCCACTGACCCATTGCCCAAAGACCACTGACCCATTGCCCAAAGACCACTGACATTCCCCGAGACCACTGACCCATTCCTTGAGACCACTGACCCATTCCTTGAGACCACTGACCCATTCCTTGAGACCACTGACTCATTTCGCAGAGACCACTGACTCATTTCGCAGAGACCACTGACCCATTTCCCCAGAGACCACTGACCCATTGCCCGAGACCACAGACCCAATCCGCAGAGACCACTGACCCATTTCCGCAGACACCACTGACCCATTTCCCAGAGACCACTGACCCATTTCCCAGAGACCACTGACCCATTTCCCAGACACCACTGACCCATTTCCCAGAGACCACTGACCCATTTCCCAGAGACCACTGACCCATTTCTCAGAGACCACTGACCCATTTCTCAGAGACCACTGACCCATTGCCCAAAGACCACTGACCCATTGCCCAAAGACCACTGACCCATTTCCCCAGAGACCACTGACCCATTTCCCAGAGATCACTGACCCATTTCCCAGAGACAACTGACCCATTTCCCAGACACCACTGACCCATTTCCTAGAGACCACTGACCCATTTCCTCAGAGACCACTGACCCATTTCCCCAGAGACCACTGACCCATTTCCCCAGAGACCACTGACCCATTTCCCCAGGGACCACTGACCCATTTCCCCAGGGACCACTGACCCATTTCCCCAGGGACCACTGACCCATTGCCCAAAGTCCACTGACCCATTGCCCAAAGTCCACTGACCCATTGCCCAAAGACCACTGACCCATTGCCCAAAGACCACTGACATTCCCCGAGACCACTGAACCATTTTCCAGAGACCACTGAACCATTCCCCAGGACCCCTGAGACCATTGACCCATTCCCCAGAGACCATTGACCCATTCCCCAGAGACCATTGACCCATTCCCCAGAGACCACTGACCCATTCCAGAGACCACTGACCCATTCCAGAGACCACTGACCCATTCCAGAGACCACTGACCCATTCCAGAGACCACTGACCCATTCCTTGAGACCACTGACCCATTCCTTGAGACCACTGACTCATTTCGCAGAGACCACTGACCCATTTCCCCAGAGACCACTGACCCATTTCCCCAGAGACCACTGACCCATTGCCCGAGACCACAGACCCAATCCGCAGAGACCACAGACCCAATCCGAAGAGACCACTGACCCAATCCGCAGAGACCACTGACCCAATCCGCAGAGACCACTGACCCAATCCGCAGAGACCACTGACCCAATCCGCAGAGACCACTGACCCAATCCGCAGAGACCACTGACCCATTTCCACAGACACCACTGACCCATTTCCCAGAGACCACTGACCCATTTCCCAGACACCACTGACCCATTTCCCAGACACCACTGACCCATTTCCCAGACACCACTGACCCATTTCCTAGAGACCACTGACCCATTTCTCAGAGACCACTGACCCATTGCCCAAAGACCACTGACATTCCCCGAGACCACTGAACCATTTTCCAGAGACCACTGACCCATTCCCCAGGACCCCTGAGACCATTGACCCATTCCCCAGAGACCACTGACCCATTCCAGAGACCACTGACCCATTCCTTGAGACCACTGACCCATTCCTTGAGACCACTGACCCATTCCTTGAGACCACTGACCCATTGCCCGAGACCACAGCCCCAATCCGCAGAGACCACTGACCCATTTCCGCAGACACCACTGACCCATTTCCCAGAGACCACTGACCCATTTCCCAGACACCACTGACCCATTTCCCAGACACCACTGACCCATTTCCCAGACACCACTGACCCATTTCCTACAGACCACTGACCCATTTCCTAGAGACCACTGACCCATTTCTCAGAGACCACTGACCCATTTCTCAGAGACCACTGACCCATTCCTTGAGACCACTGACTCATTTCGCAGAGACCACTGACCCATTTCCCCAGAGACCACTGACCCATTGCCCGAGACCACTGACCCATTTCCCCAGAGACCACTGACCCATTTCCCCAGAGACCACTGACCCATTTCCCCAGGGACCACTGACCCATTTCCCCAGGGACCACTGACCCATTTCCCCAGGGACCACTGACCCATTTCCCCAGGGACCACTGACCCATTTCCACAGGGACCACTGACCCATTCCCAGAGACCACTGACCCATTCCTTGAGACCACTGACTCATTTCGCAGAGACCACTGACTCATTTCGCAGAGACCACTGACTCATTTCGCAGAGACCACTGACCCATTTCCCCAGAGACCACTGACCCATTGCCCGAGACCACAGACCCAATCCGCAGAGACCACTGACCCATTTCCGCAGACACCACTGACCCATTTCCCAGAGACCACTGACCCATTTCCCAGACACCACTGACCCATTTCCCAGAGACCACTGACCCATTTCCTAGAGACCACTGACCCATTTCTCAGAGACCACTGACCCATTTCTCAGAGACCACTGACCCATTGCCCAAAGACAACTGACCCATTGCCCAAAGACCACTGACCCATTTCCCCAGAGACCACTGACCCATTTCCCCAGAGACCACTGACCCATTCCCCAGAGACCACTGACCCATTCCCCAGAGACCACTGACCCATTTCCCCAGGGACCACTGACCCATTTCCCCAGGGACCACTGACATTCCCAGAGACCACTGACCCATTCCCCAGAGACCACTGACCCATTCCCAGAGACCACTGACCCATTCCCAGAGACCACTGACCCATTCCCAGAGACCACTGACCCATTCCCAGAGACCACTGACCCATTCCCTGAGACCACTGACCCATTCCTTGAGACCACTGACCCATTCCTTGAGACCACTGACTCATTTCGCAGAGACCACTGACTCATTTCGCAGAGACCACTGACTCATTTCGCAGAGACCACTGACCCATTTCCCCAGAGACCACTGACCCATTGCCCGAGACCACAGACCCAATCCGCAGAGACCACTGACCCATTTCCGCAGAGACCACTGACCCATTTCCCAGAGACCACTGACCCATTTCCCAGACACCACTGACCCATTTCCCAGACACCACTGACCCATTTCCCAGAGACCACTGACCCATTTCCTAGAGACCACTGACCCATTTCCTAGAGACCACTGACCCATTTCTCAGAGACCACTGACCCATTGCCCAAAGACAACTGACCCATTGCCCAAAGACCACTGACCCATTTCCCCAGAGACCACTGACCCATTTCCCAGAGACCACTGACCCATTTCCCAGAGACAACTGACCCATTTCCCAGACACCACTGACCCATTTCCTAGAGACCACTGACCCATTTCCCCAGAGACCACTGACCCATTCCCCAGAGACCACTGACCCATTTCCCCAGAGACCACTGACCCATTTCCCCAGGGACCACTGACCCATTTCCCCAGGGACCACTGACCCATTTCCCCAGGGACCAATGACCCATTTCCCCAGGGACCACTGACATTCCCAGAGACCACTGACCCATTCCCCAGAGACCACTGACCCATTCCCAGAGACCACTGACCCATTCCCAGAGACCACTGACCCATTCCTTGAGACCACTGACCCATTCCTTGAGACCACTGACCCATTCCTTGAGACCACTGACCCATTCCTTGAGACCACTGCCCCATTCCTTGAGACCACTGACTCATTTCGCAGAGACCACTGACTCATTTCGCAGAGACCACTGACTCATTTCGCAGAGACCACTGACTCATTTCGCTTAGACCACTGACCCATTCCCAGAGACCACTGACCCATTCCCCAGAGACCACTGACCCATTCCCCAGAGACCACTGACCCATTCTCCAGAGACCACTGACCCATTCCATGAGACCACTGACCCATTGCCCAAAGACCACTGACCCATTTCCCCAGAGACCACTGACCCATTTCCCCAGAGACCACTGACCCATTCCCCAGAGACCACTGACCCATTCCCCAGAGACCACTGACCCATTCCCCAGAGACCACTGACACTTTCTCCAGAGACCACTGACACTTTCTCCAGAGACCACTGACACTTTCTCCAGAGACCACTGACACTTTCTCCAGAGACCACTGACCCATTTCCCCAGAGACCACTGACCCATTTCCCCAGAGACCACTGACATTCCCAGAGACCACTGACCCATTCCCCAGAGACCACTGACCCATTCCCAGAGACCACTGACCCATTCCCAGAGACCACTGACCCATTTCCCAGAGACCACTGACCCATTACCCCAGAGACCACTGACCCATTACCCCAGAGACCACTGACAGATTACCCCAGAGACCACTGACAGATTACCCCAGAGACCACTGACCCATTCCCCAGAGACCACTGACCCATTCCCAGAGACCACTGACCCATTCCCCAGAGACCACTGACCCATTCCCCAGAGACCACTGACCCATTCCCCAGAGACCACTGACACTTTCTCCAGAGACCACTGACACTTTCTCCAGAGACCACTGACCCATTCCATGAGACCACTGAGCCATTCCATGAGACCACTGACCCATTCCCCAGAGACCACTGACACTTTCTCCAGAGACCACTGACCCTTTCTCCAGAGACCACTGACCCATTCCATGAGACCACTGACCCATTCCATGAGACCACTGACCCATTCCCAGAGACCACTGACCCATTCCCCAGAGACCACTGACCCATTCCCCAGAGACCACTGACCCATTCTCCAGAGACCACTGACCCATTCCCAGAGACCACTGACCATTTTCCAGAGACCACTGACCCATTCCCAGAGACCACTGACCCATTCCCAGAGACCACTGACCATTTTCCAGAGACCTTTGACCCATTCCCCAGGACCACTGACCCATTTCCCCAGAGACCATTGACCCATTCCCCAGAGACCACTGACCCATTCCAGAGACCACTGACCCATTCCAGAGACCACTGACCCATTCCAGAGACCACTGACCCATTCCAGAGACCACTGACCCATTCCAGAGACCACTGACCCATTCCTTGAGACCACTGACCCATTCCTTGAGACCACTGACTCATTTCGCAGAGACCACTGACTCATTTCCGCAGACACCACTGACCCTTTTCCAAGAGACCACTGACCCATTTCTCAGAGACCACTGACCCATTCCATGAGACCACTGACCCATTCCATGAGACCACTGACCCATTCCCCAGAAACCACTGACCCATTTCCCAGAGACGACTGACCCATTTCCCCAGAGACCACTGACCCATTTCCCCAGAGACCACTGACCCATTTCCCCAGAGACCACTGACCCATTGCCCAAAGACCACTGACCCATTCCCCATAGACCACTGACCCATTCCCCATAGACCACTGACATTCCCCGTGACCACCGACCCATTTTCCAGAGACCACTGACCCATTCCCCAGGACCCCTGACCCATTTCCCCAGAGACCATTGACCCATTCCCCAGAGACCACTGACCCATTTCCCAGAGACCACTGACCCATTTCCCAGAGACCACTGACCCATTACCCCAGAGACCACTGACCCATTTCCCAGAGACCACTGACCCATTTCCCAGAGACCACTGACCCATTACCCCAGAGACCACTGACCCATTACCCCAGAGACCACTGACATTCCCAGAGACCACTGACATTCCCAGAGACCACTGACCCATTGCCCGAGACCACTGACCCATTGCCCGAGACCACAGACCAAATCCGCAGAGACCACTGACCCATTTCCGCAGACACCACTGACCCATTTCCCAGAGACAACTGACCCATTTCCCAGACATCACTGACCCATTTCTCAGAGACCACTGACCCATTTCTCAGAGACCACTGACCCATTCCATGAGACCACTGACCCATTGCCCAAAGACCACTGACCCATTTTCCCAGAGACCACTGACATTCCCAGAGACCACTGACATTCCCAGAGACCACTGACATTCCCAGAGACCACTGACATTCCCAGAGACCACTGACCCATTCCCCAGAGACCACTGACCCATTTCCCCAGAGACCACTGACCCATTTCCCCAGAGACCACTGACCCATTTCCCCAGGGACCACTGACCCATTTCCCCAGGGACCACTGACCCATTTCCCCAGGGACCACTGACCCATTTCCCCAGGGACCACTGACCCATTTCCCCAGGGACCACTGACATTCCCAGAGACCACTGACCCATTCCCCAGAGACCACTGACCCATTCCCCAGAGACCACTGACCCATTCCCCAGAGACCACTGACCCATTCCCAGAGACCACTGACCCATTGCCCGAGACCACAGACCCAATCCGCAGAGACCACTGACCCATTTCCGCAGACACCACTGACCCATTTCCCAGAGACCACTGACCCATTTCCCAGACACCACTGACCCATTTCCCAGACACCACTGACCCATTTCCCAGACACCACTGACCCAATCCGCACAGACCACTGACCCATTTCCGCAGACACCACTGACCCATTTCTCGGAGACCACTGACCCATTGCCCAAAGACCACTGACCCATTTCCCCAGAGACCACTGACCCATTTCCCCAGAGACCACTGACCCATTTCCCCAGAGACCACTGACCCATTTCCCCAGAGACCACTGACATTCCCAGAGAGCACTGACATTCCCAGAGAGCACTGACCCATTCCCCAGAGACCACTGACCCATTCCCAGAGACCACTGACCCATTCCCAGAGACCACTGACCCATTCCCAGAGACCACTGACCCATTCCCCAGAGACCACTGACCCATTCCCCAGAGACCACTGACCCATTCCCCAGAGACCACTGACCCATTGCCCAAAGACCACTGACCCATTGCCCAAAGACCACTGACCCATTTCCCCAGAGACCACTGACATTCCCAGAGACCACTGACATTCCCAGAGACCACTGACATTCCCAGAGACCACTGACCCATTTCCCAGAGACCACTGACCCATTACCCCAGAGACCACTGACCCATTTCCCAGAGACCACTGACCCATTACCCCAGAGACCACTGACCCATTACCCCAGAGACCACTGACCCATTACCCCAGAGACCACTGACATTCCCAGAGACCACTGACATTCCCAGAGACCACTGACCCATTGCCCGAGACCACTGACCCATTGCCCGAGACCACAGACCAAATCCGCAGAGACCACTGACCCATTTCCGCAGACACCACTGACCCATTTCCCAGAGACAACTGACCCATTTCCCAGACATCACTGACCCATTTCTCAGAGACCACTGACCCATTTCTCAGAGACCACTGACCCATTTCTCAGAGACCACTGACCCATTCCATGAGACCACTGACCCATTCCATGAGACCACTGACCCATTCCATGAGACCACTGACCCATTGCCCAAAGACCACTGACCCATTGCCCAAAGACCACTGACCCATTGCCCAAAGACCACTGACCCATTTTCCCAGAGACCACTGACATTCCCAGAGACCACTGACCCATTCCCCAGAGACCACTGACCCATTTCCCCAGAGACCACTGACCCATTTCCCCAGAGACCACTGACCCATTTCCCCAGAGACCACTGACCCATTTCCCCAGAGACCACTGACCCATTTCCCCAGAGACCACTGACCCATTTCCCCAGGGACCACTGACCCATTTCCCCAGGGACCACTGACCCATTTCCCCAGGGACCACTGACCCATTTCCCCAGGGACCACTGACATTCCCAGAGACCACTGACCCATTCCCCAGAGACCACTGACCCATTCCCAGAGACCACTGACCCATTCCTTGAGACCACTGACCCATTCCTTGAGACCACTGACCCATTCCTTGAGACCACTGACTCATTTCGCAGAGACCACTGACTCATTTCGCAGAGACCACTGACCCATTTCCCCAGAGACCACTGACCCATTGCCCGAGACCACAGACCCAATCCGCAGAGACCACTGACCCATTTCCGCAGACACCACTGACCCATTTCCCAGAGACCACTGACCCATTTCCCAGACACCACTGACCCATTTCCCAGACACCACTGACCCATTTTCCAGACACCACTGACCCATTTCCCAGACACCACTGACCCATTTCCCAGACACCACTGACCCATTTCCCAGACACCACTGACCCAATCCGCAGAGACCACTGACCCATTTCCGCAGACACCACTGACCCATTTCCGCAGACACCACTGACCCATTTCTCGGAGACCACTGACCCATTGCCCAAAGACCACTGACCCATTTCCCCAGAGACCACTGACCCATTTCCCCAGAGACCACTGACCCATTTCCCCAGAGACCACTGACCCATTTCCCCAGAGAGCACTGACCCATTTCCCCAGAGAGCACTGACCCATTTCCCCAGAGAGCACTGACCCATTTCCCCAGAGAGCACTGACCCATTTCCCCAGAGAGCACTGACCCATTTCCCCAGAGAGCACTGACCCATTTCCCCAGAGACCACTGACCCATTCCCAGAGACCACTGACCCATTCCCAGAGACCACTGACCCATTCCCCAGAGACCACTGACCCATTCCCCAGAGACCACTGACCCATTGCCCAAAGACCACAGACCCATTTCCCCAGAGACCACTGACATTCCCAGAGACCACTGACATTCCCAGAGACCACTGACATTCCCAGAGACCACTGACCCATTCCCCAGAGACCACTGACCCATTCCCAGAGACCACTGACCCATTTCCCAGAGACCACTGACCCATTACCCCAGAGACCACTGACAGATTACCCCAGAGACCACTGACAGATTACCCCAGAGACCACTGACCCATTCCCCAGAGACCACTGACCCATTCTCCAGAGACCACTGACCCATTTCCCCAGAGACCACTGACATTCCCAGAGACCACTGACATTCCCAGAGACCACTGACATTCCCAGAGACCACTGACCCATTCCCCAGAGACCACTGACCCATTCCCAGAGACCACTGACCCATTCCCAGAGACCACTGACCCATTTCCCAGAGACCACTGACCCATTACCCCAGAGACCACTGACAGATTACCCCAGAGACCACTGACAGATTACCCCAGAGACCACTGACAGATTACCCCAGAGACCACTGACAGATTACCCCAGAGACCACTGACAGATTACCCCAGAGACCACTGACCCATTCCCAGAGACCACTGACCCATTCCCAGAGACCACTGACCCATTTCCCAGAGACCACTGACCCATTACCCCAGAGACCACTGACTGATTACCGCAGAGACCACTGACCCATTCCCCAGAGACCACTGACCCATTACCCCAGAGACCACTGACCCATTACCCCAGAGACCACTGACCCATTCCCCAGAGACCACTGACCCATTCCCAGAGACCACTGACCCATTCCCCAGAGACCACTGACACTTTCTCCAGAGACCACTGACCGATTCTCCAGAGACCACTGACCCATTTCCCCAGAGACCACTGACATTCCCAGAGACCACTGACCCATTCCCCAGAGACCACTGACCCATTCCCAGAGACCACTGACCCATTTCCCAGAGACCACTGACCCATTACCCCAGAGACCACTGACCCATTACCCCAGAGACCACTGACCCATTACCCCAGAGACCACTGACAGATTACCCCAGAGACCACTGACAGATTACCCCAGAGACCACTGACAGATTACCCCAGAGACCACTGACCCATTCCCCAGAGACCACTGACCCATTCCCCAGAGACCACTGACCCATTCCCAGAGACCACTGACCGATTCTCCAGAGACCACTGACCCATTTCCCAGAGACCACTGACCCATTGCCCAACGTCCACTGACCCATTGCCCAACGTCCACTGACCCATTGCCCAACGTCCACTGACCCATTCCCCAGAGACCACTGACCCATTCCCCAGAGACCACTGACCCATTCCCCAGAGACCACTGACCCATTCCCCAGAGACCACTGACCCATTCCCAGAGACCACTGACCATTTTCCAGAGACCTTTGACCCATTCCCCAGGACCCCTGACCCATTTCCCCAGAGACCATTGACCCATTCCCCAGAGACCACTGACCCATTCCTTGAGACCACTGACCCATTCCTTGAGACCACTGACCCATTCCTTGAGACCACTGACTCATTTCGCAGAGACCACTGACTCATTTCGCAGAGACCACTGACTCATTTCGCAGAGACCACTGACTCATTTCCGCAGACACCACTGACCCATTTCCAAGAGACCACTGACCCATTTCTCAGAGACCACTGACCCTTTCCATGAGACCACTGACCCATTCCCCAGAGACCACAGACCCATTCCCAGAGACCACTGACCCATTTCCCAGAGACCACTGACCCATTCCCCAGAGACCACTGACCCATTTCCCCAGAAACCACTGACCCATTTCCCAGAGACCACTGACCCATTTCCCCAGAGACCACTGACCCATTTCCCCAGAGACCACTGACCCATTTCCCCAGAGACCACTGACCCATTGCCCAAAGACCACTGACCCATTTCCCCAGAGACCACTGACATTCCCGAGACCACTGACCCATTCCCCATAGACCACTGACCCATTGCCCAAAGAGCACTGACATTCCCCGTGACCACCGACCCATTTTCCAGAGACCACTGACCCATTCCCCAGGACCCCTGACCCATTTCCCCAGAGACCATTGACCCATTTCCCAGAGACCACTGTCCCATTTCCCAGAGACCACTGACCCATTTCCCAGAGACCACTGACCCATTACCCCAGAGACCACTGACCCATTCCCCAGGACCCCTGACCCATTTCCCCAGAGACCATTGACCCATTTCCCAGAGACCACTGTCCCATTTCCCAGAGACCACTGACCCATTTCCCAGAGACCACTGACCCATTACCCCAGAGACCACTGACCCATTCCCCAGGACCCCTGACCCATTTCCCCAGAGACCATTGACCCATTCCCCAGAGACCACTGTCCCATTTCCCAGAGACCACTGTCCCATTTCCCAGAGACCACTGACCCATTACCCCAGAGACCACTGACCCATTCCCCAGGACCCCTGACCCATTTCCCCAGAGACCATTGACCCATTCCCCAGAGACCACTGTCCCATTCCCCAGAGACCACTGTCCCATTTCCCAGAGACCACTGTCCCATTTCCCAGAGACCACTGACAGATTACCCCAGAGACCACTGACCCATTTCCCAGAGACCACTGTCCCATTTCCCAGAGACCACTGACCCATTACCCCAGAGACCACTGACATTCCCAGAGACCACTGACCCATTACCCCAGAGACCACTGACATTCCCAGAGACCACTGACCCATTACCCCAGAGACCACTGACATTCCCAGAGACCACTGACATTCCCAGAGACCACTGACCCATTGCCCGAGACCACTGACCCATTGCCCGAGACCACAGACCAAATCCGCAGAGACCACTGACCCATTTCCGCAGACACCACTGACCCATTTCCCAGAGACCACTGACCCATTTCCCAGACATCACTGACCCATTTCCTAGAGACCACTGACCCATTTCTCAGAGACCACTGACCCATTTCTGAGACCACTGACCCATTTCTCAGAGACCACTGACCCATTCCATGAGACCACTGACCCATTGCCCAAAGACCACTGACCCATTGCCCAAAGACCACTGACCCATTTTCCCAGAGACCACTGACCCATTTTCCCAGAGACCACTGACCCATTTTCCCAGAGACCACTGACATTCCCAGAGACCACTGACCCATTCTCCAGAGATCACTGACCCATTCCCAGAGACCACTGACCCATTCCCAGAGACCACTGACCCATTTCCCAGAGACCACTGACCCATTTCCCAGAGACCACTGACCCATTTCTCAGAGACCACTGACATTCCCAGAGACCAGAGACATTCCCAGAGACCACTGACCCATTACCCCAGAGACCACTGACATTCCCAGAGACCAGAGACATTCCCAGAGACCACTGACCCATTCCCCAGAGACCACTGACCCATTCCCAGAGACCACTGACCCATTCCCAGAGACCACTGACCCATTCCCCAGAGACCACTGACCCTTTCCCCGAGACCACTGACCCTTTCCCCGAGACCACTGACCTATTCCGAGTCCACTGACCCTTTCCCCGAGACCAATGACCCATTTCCCAGAAACCATTGACCCACTGACATTCCCCAGAGATCACCGACACTTTCCGCAGAGATCACCGACACTTTCCGCAGAGACCACCGACCCATTCCCCAGAGACCACCGACCCATTTCCCCAGAGACCACTGACCCATTTCCCCAGAGACCACTGACCCATTTCCCCAGAGACCACTGACCCATTTCCCCAGAGACCACTGACCCATTTCCCCAGAGACCACTGACCCATTTTCCCAGTGACCACTGACATTCCCAGAGACCACTGACATTCCCAGAGACCACTGACATTCCCAGAGACCACTGACATTCCCAGAGACCACTGACATTCCCAGAGACCACTGACCCATTCCCTAGAGACCACTGACCGATTCCCCAGAGACCATTGTCCCATTCCACAGTGACCACTGACCCATTCCACAGAGACCACTGCCCCATTCCAGAGACCACTGCCCCATTCCAGAGACCACTGCCCCATTCCAGAGACCACTGACCCATTGCCCAAAGACCACTGACCCATTGCCCAAAGACCACTGACCCATTTCCGCAGAGACCACTGACATTCCCAAAGACCACTTACCCATTCCCCAGACACCACTGACCCATTCCCCAGAGACCACTGACCCATTCCCCAGAGACCACTGACCCATTTCCCCAGAGACCACTGACCCATTTCCCCAGAGACCACTGACATTCCCAGAGACCACTGACATTCCCAGAGACCACTGACCCATTCCCTAGAGACCACTGACCGATTCCCCAGAGACCATTGTCCCATTCCACAGTGACCACTGACCCATTCCACAGAGACCACTGCCCCATTCCAGAGACCACTGCCCCATTCCAGAGACCACTGCCCCATTCCAGAGACCACTGCCCCATTCCAGAGACCACTGACGCGTTCCAGAGACCACTGACCCATTGCCCAAAGACCACTCACCCATTGCCCAAAGACCACTGACCCATTTCCGCAGAGACCACTGACATTCCCAAAGACCACTTACCCATTCCCCAGACACCACTGACCCATTCCCCAGACACCACTGACCCATTCCCCAGAGACCACTGACCCATTCCCCAGAGACCACTGACCCATTTCCCAGAGACCACTGACCCATTCCAGAGACCACTGACCCATTCCAGAGACCACTGACCCATTCCAGAGACCACTGACCCATTCCAGAGACCACTGACGCATTTCCCAGAGACCACTGACCCACTGAAATTCCCCGGAGACCACTGACCCATTGCCCAAAGACCACTGACTCACTGACATTCCCCGAGACCACTGAACCATTTACCAAGCACCACTGACCCATTTCCCCAGAAACCACTGTCCCATTCACGAGACCACTGAACCATTTCTCCAAGACCACTGACCCAAACGCTGAGACCACTGACCCATTTCCCAAAGACCACTGACATTCACCGAGACCACTGAACCATGCCCCAGAGACCACTGACATTCCCAGAAACCGCTGACCCATTGCCCAAAGACCACTGACCCATTTACCCAGACACCACTGACCCATTGCCCAAAGACCACTGACCCATGCCCCAGAGACCACTGACATTCCCGAGACCACTGACCCATTTACCCAGACACCACTGACCCATTTCCCAGAGACCACTGACCCATTTCCCCAGAGACCACTGACCCATTTCCCCAGAGACCACTGACCCATTTCCCCAGAGACCACTGACCCATTTCCCCAGAGACCACTGACCCATTTCCCCAGAGACCACTGAGCCATTTCCCCAGAGAGCACGGACCCATTTCCCCAGAGACCACTGACCCATTTCCCCAGAGAGCACTGAGCCATTTCCCCAGAGAGCACGGACCCATTTCCCCAGATACCACAGACCCTCTGACATTTCCCGGAGACCACTGACCCATTGCCCAAAGACCACTGACATTCCCCGAGACCACTGACCCATTTCCCCAGAAACCACTGACCCATTTCCCAGAGACCACTGGCCCTTTTCCCCAGAGAACACTGACCCATTGCCCAAAGACCACTGACGCATTTCCCCAGAAACCACTGACCCGTTCCAGAGAACACTGACCCATTGCCCAAAGACCACTGTCCCAGTCCCCAGGACACCTGACCCATTTCCCCAGAAACCACTGCCCCATTCCAGAGACCACTGCCCCATTCCAGAGACCACTGCCCCATTCCAGAGACCACTGCCCCATTCCAGAGACCACTGCCCCATTCCAGAGACCACTGCCCCATTCCAGAGACCACTGACGCATTCCAGAGACCACTGACGCATTCCAGAGACCACTGACCCATTGCCCAAAGACCACTGACCCATTTCCCCAGAGACCACTGACATTCCCAAAGACCACTTACCCATTCCCCAGAGACCACTGACCCATTCCCCAGAGACCACTGACCCATTCCCCAGAGACCACTGACCCATTCCCCGAGACCACTGACCCATTCCCCGAGACCACTGACCCATTCCCCGAGACCACTGACCCATTCCCCGAGACCACTGACCCATTCCCCGAGACCACTGACCCATTCCCCGAGACCACTGACCCATTCCAGAGATCACTGACCCATTCCAGAGATCACTGACCCATTCCAGAGACCACTGACCCATTCCAGAGACCACTGACCCATTCCAGAGACCACTGACGCATTTCCCAAAGACCACTGACGCATTTCCCAAAGACCACTGACCCACTGAAATTCCCCGGAGACCACTGACCCATTGCCCAAAGACCACTGACTCACTGACATTCCCCGAGACCACTGAACCATTTACCAAGCACCACTGACCCATTTCCCCAGAAACCACTGTCCCATTCACGAGACCACTGAACCATTTCTCCAAGACCACTGACCCAAACGCTGAGACCACTGACCCATTTCCCAGAGACCACTGACCCATTTCCCAGAGACCACTGACCCAAACGCTGAGACCACTGACCCATTTCCCAGAGACCACTGACCCATTTCCCAAAGACCACTGGCCCATTTCCCAAAGACCACTGGCCCATTTCCCAAAGACCACTGGCCCATTCCCCAGAGACCACTGGCCCATTCCCCAGAGACCACTGGCCCAATCCCCAGAGACCACTGCCCCATTTGCTAGAGACCACTGACCCATTTCTCAGACACCACTGAACCATTCCCTGAGACCACTGACCCATTTCCCAAAGACCACTGACATTCACCGAGACCACTGACCCATTCCCCAGACACCACTGACCCATGCCCCAGAGACCACTGACATTCCCAGAAACCGCTGACCCATTGCCCAAAGACCAGTGACCCATTTACCCAGACACCACTGACCCATTTCCCAGAGACCACTGACCCCGTTCCCCAGACACCACTGGCTCATTTCCCGAGACCACTGCCCCATTTCCTAGATAGCACTGACCCATTTCTCAGAGACCACTGACCCAGTCCCTGAGACCACTGACCCATTGCCAAAAGACCACTGAACCATTCCCCCAGAGACCACTGACATTCTCCGAGACCACTGACCCATTCCCCAGAGACCACTGACCCATTTCTCAGAGACCACTGACCCATTTCCCCAGAGACCACTGAGCCATTTCCCCAGAGAGCACTGACCCATTTCCCCAGAGAGCACGGACCCATTTCCCCAGATACCACAGACCCTCTGACATTTCCCGGAGACCACTGACCCATTGCCCAAAGACCTCTGACATTCCCCGAGACCACTGACCCATTTCCCCAGAAACCACTGACCCATTTCCCAGAGACCACTGGCCCTTTTCCCCAGAGAACACTGACCCATTGCCCAAAGACCACTGACCCATTTCCCCAGAAACCACTGACCCGTTCCAGAGAACACTGACCCATTGCCCAAAGACCACTGTCCCAGTCCCCAGGACACCTGACCCATTTCCCCAGAAACCACTGACCCATTTCCCCAGAGACCACTGACCCATTTCCCCAGAGACCACTGACCCATCCCGAGACCACTGACCCATTGCCCAAAGACCACTGACCCATTTCCCCAGAGACCACTGACATTCCCGAGACCACTGACCCATTCCCCAGAGACCACTGACCCATTCCCCAGGACCTCTGACCCATTTCCCCAGAGACCACTGACCCATTTCCCCAGAGACCACTGACCCATTTCCCCAGAGACCACTGACCCATTTCCCCAGAGACCACTGACCCATTTCCCCAGAGACCACTGACCCATTCCCCAGGGACCACTGACCCATTCCCCAGGGACCACTGACCCATTCCCCAGAGACCACTTGCCCATTCCCCAGAGACCACTGCCCCATTTCCTAGAGACCACTGACCCATTTCTCAGAGACCACTGACCCATTTCTCAGAGACCACTGACCCATTCGTTGAGACCACTGACCCATTCGTTGAGACCACTGACCCATTCGTTGAGACCACTGACCCATTGCCCAAAGACCACTGACCCATTGCCCAAAGACCACTGACCCATTGCCCAAAGACCACTGACCCATTTCCCCAGAGACCACGGACCCACTGACATTCCCAGAGACCACCGACCCACTAACATTCCCCGAGGCCACTGACCCATTCCCCAGAGACCACTGACCCATTCCCCAGAGACCACTGACCCATTCCCCAGAGACCACTGACCCATTTCCTAGAGACCACTGACCCATTTCCTAGAGACCACTGACCCATTCCCTGAGACCACTGTCCCATTGCCCAAAGACCACTGACCCATTGCCCAAAGACCACTGACCCATTTCCCCACAGGCCACTGACCCACTGACATTCCCAGAGACCACTGACCCACTAACATTCCCCGAGGCCACTGACCCATTCCCCAGAGACCACTGACCCATTTCCCCGAGACCACTGACCCTTTTCCCCGAGACCACTGTCCCAATCCCAGGACCACTGACGCATTTCCCAGAAACCATTGACCCACTGACATTCCCCAGGACCACTGACCCATATCCCCAAAACCACTGACCGTTTACCAGAGACCACTGACCCATTCCCCAGAGACAACTGACCCATTCCCCAGAGACCACTGACCCATTCCCGAGACAACTGACCCTTTCCCCGAGACCACTGACCTATTCCGAGTCCACTGACCCTTTCCCCGAGACCACTGACCCATTTCCCAGAAACCATTGACCCACTGACATTCCCCAGAGATCACCGACACTTTCCGCAGAGACCACTGACCCATTTCCCAGAGACCACTGACCCATTTCCCCAGAGACCACTGACCCATTTCCCCAGAGACCACTGACCCATTTCCCCAGAGACCACTGACCCATTTCCCCAGAGACCACTGACCCATTTCCCCAGAGACCACTGACCCATTTCCCCAGAGACCACTGAGCCATTTCCCCAGAGAGCACTGAGCCATTTCCCCAGAGAGCACGGACCCATTTCCCCAGATACCACAGACCCTCTGACATTTCCCGGAGACCACTGACCCATTGCCCAAAGACCAATGACATTCCCCGAGACCACTGACCCATTTCCCCAGAAACCACTGACCCATTTCCCCAGAGACCAGACACATTTCCCCAGAGACCACTGACACATTTCCCCAGAGACCACTGACCCATTTCCCCAGAGACCACTGACCCATCCCGAGACCACTGACCCATTGCCCAAAGACCACTGACCCATTTCCCCAGAGACCACTGACATTCCCGAGACCACTGACCCATTCCCCAGAGACCACTGACCCATTCCCCAGGACCTCTGACCCATTTCCCCAGAGACCACTGACCCATTTCCCCAGAGACCACTGACCCATTTCCCCAGAGACCACTGACCCATTTCCCCAGAGACCACTTGCCCATTCCCCGAGACCACTGCCCCATTTCCTAGAGACCACTGACCCATTTCTCAGAGACCACTGACCCATTTCTCAGAGACCACTGACCCATTTCTCAGAGACCACTGACCCATTCGTTGAGACCACTGACCCATTCGTTGAGACCACTGACCCATTCGTTGAGACCACTGACCCATTCCCTGAGACCACTGACCCATTGCCCAAAGACCACTGACCCATTGCCCAAAGACCACTGACCCATTTCCCCAGAGACCACGGACCCACTGACATTCCCAGAGACCACCGACCCACTAACATTCCCCGAGGCCACTGACCCATTCCCCAGAGACCACTGACCCATTCCCCAGAGACCACTGACCCATTCCCCAGAGACCACTGACCCATTTCTCAGAGACCACTGACCCATTCCCTGAGACCACTGACCCATTCCCTGAGACCACTGACCCATTCCCTGAGACCACTGACCCATTGCCCAAAGACCACTGACCCATTGCCCAAAGACCACTGACCCATTTCCCCACAGGCCACTGACCCACTGACATTCCCAGAGACCACTGACCCATTGCCCAAAGACCACTGACCCATTTCCCCAGAGACCACTGACCCACTGACATTCCCAGAGACCACTGACCCACTAACATTCCCCGAGGCCACTGACCCATTCCCCAGAGACCACTGACCCATTTCCCCGAGACCACTGACCCTTTTCCCCGAGACCACTGTCCCAATCCCAGGACCACTGACGCATTTCCCAGAAACCATTGACCCACTGACATTCCCCAGGACCACTGACCCATATCCCCAAAACCACTGACCGTTTACCAGAGACCACTGACCCATTCCCCAGAGACAACTGACCCATTCCCCAGAGACCACTGACCCATTCCCGAGACAACTGACCCTTTCCCCGAGACCACTGACCTATTCCGAGTCCACTGACCCTTTCCCCGAGACCACTGACCCATTTCCCAGAAACCATTGACCCACTGACATTCCCCAGAGATCACCGACACTTTCCGCAGAGACCACTGACCCATTTCCCCAGAGACCACTGACCCATTTCCCCAGAGACCACTGACCCATTTCCCCAGAGACCACTGAGCCATTTCCCCAGAGAGCACTGAGCCATTTCCCCAGAGAGCACGGACCCATTTCCCCAGATACCACAGACCCTCTGACATTTCCCGGAGACCACTGACCCATTGCCCAAAGACCACTGACATTCCCCGAGACCACTGACCCATTTCCCCAGAAACCACTGACCCATTTCCCAGAGACCACTGGCCCTTTTCCCCAGAGAACACTGACCCATTGCCCAAAGACCACTGACCCATTTCCCCAGAAACCACTGACCCGTTCCAGAGAACACTGACCCATTGCCCAAAGACCACTGTCCCAGTCCCCAGGACACCTGACCTATTACCCCAGAAACCACTGACCCATTTCCCCAGAGACCACTGACCCATTTCCCCAGAGACCACTGACCCATTTCCCCAGAGACCACTGACCCATTGCCCAAAGACCACTGACCCATTTCCCCAGAGACCACTGACATTCCCGAGACCACTGACCCATTCCCCAGAGACCACTGACCCATTCCCCAGGGACCACTGACCCATTCCCCAGGGACCACTGACCCATTCCCCAGAGACCACTGACCCATTCCCCAGAGACCACTGACCCATTCCCCAGAGACCACTTGCCCATTCCCCGAGACCACTGCCCCATTTCCTAGAGACCACTGACCCATTTCTCAGAGACCACTGACCCATTTCTCAGAGACCACTGACCCATTCCCTGAGACCACTGACCCATTGCCCAAAGACCACTGACCCATTTCCCCAGAGACCACTGACCCATTTCCCCAGAGACCACTGACCCATTTCCCCAGAGACCACTGACCCACTGACATTCCCAGAGACCACTGACATTCCCCGAGGCCACTGACCCATTCCCCAGAGACCACTGACCCATTCCCCAGAGACCACTGACCCATTTCCCCACAGGCCACTGACCCACTGACATTCCCAGAGACCACTGACCCATTCCCCAGAGACCACTGACCCATTTCCCCAGATACCACAGACCCATTTCCCAGAGACCACTGACCCATTTCCCAGAGACCACTGACCCTCTGACATTCCCCGGAGACCACTGACCCATTGCCCAAAGACCACTGACCCACTGACATTCCCCGAGACCACTGACCCATTTCCCCAGAAACCACTGACCCATTTCCCCAGAGAACACTGACCCATTCCCCAGGACACCTGACCTATTTCGCCAGAGACCACTGACCCATTTCGCCAGAGACCACTGACCCATTTCGCCAGAGACCACTGACCCATTTCCCCAGAGACCACTGACCCATTTCCCCAGAGACCACTGACCCATTCCCTAGAAACCACTGACCCATTCCCTAGAAACCACTGACCCATTTCCCAGAGACCACTGACCCATTTCCCCAGAGACCACTGACCCTTTTCCCCAGAGACCACTGACTCATTTCCCTCGAGACCACTGACTCATTTCACCACAGGCCACTGACTCATTTCACCACAGGCCACTGACCCATTTCTCAGCCACCACTGACCCATTGCCCAAAGACCACTGCCCCACTGACCCATTTCTCAGAGACCACTGAACCATTTCTCCGAGACAACTGACCCTTTCCCCGAGACCACTGACCCATTTCGCCGAGACCACTGACCCATTTCACCGAGACCACTGACCCATTTCACCGAGACCACTGACCCATTTCACCGAGACCACTGACCCATTTCACCGAGACCACTGACCCATTTCCCAGAAACCATTGACCCACTGACATTCCCCATGACCACTGACCCATTTCCCCAAAACCACTGACCATTTACCAGAGACCACTGACCCATTCCCCAGAGACAACTGACCCATTCCCCAGAGACCACTGACCCATTCCCCAAGACAACTGACCCACTGACATTCTCCGAAACCACTGACCTATTTCCCAGAGACCAGTGACCCATTCCCCAAGACCACTGACCTGACATTCTCCTGAGACCACTGATCCATTTCCCAGAGACCACTGACCCACTGACATTATCCAAGACCATTGACCCATTCCCCCAGACACCACTGACCCATTTCCCAGAAACCACTGACCCAAAGCCTGGCTCGGGTATAAAACTAAAACATGCCCTGTGCCTGTACCGACCACAGCCAACCCGAACCCAATCTGAGCCCGAATGCTGGACACAGAAGATAGGCCTGAACTCAAAATATTGGGTTCGGGAGGGTAGCCAGGCTTTACACTGCCCCATTCGCCGAGACCACTGACACACTTCCCGAGAGCACTTGCCCACTCCCCGAGAGCACTGACTCCTTCCCAGAGACAATTCACCCACAAAAATTCCCAATGCACAGTGCTTAAACTAGAATAATGTGGGGTTGAGGATCAGCTAACCTGGAGTGTGATAGCCTGCCCGGTCACTCTCTGGCCATCTGACTCACTGGGGTGATCTAGCTGCGGGAGGCCGGGACATGCTGCTGGCGACAGGACGGCCCAGTGTGGATGGACCCTGAGAGACGCAGCGATTGTACTGGGGCACACCGTCAATCAGCACACGATGGGGAAAGTACATCATGGTAACCAGCTTTCCCTGCTCGCACATGAGATTCCACATTCACTGTTCTGTCTGCTTCATCAGATCACGATGCTCCCAATTTATTTGAGTCACAGAGTCATTACAATACAGGAGGAGGCCATTCGGGCCATCAAGTCAATGTCGGCTCCCTGCAGAGTAATCCATTCCCTGTAGCCCTGCAAGTTTATTTCCTTTTGAAATCATTGATCGTCTCCACTTCCACTGCCCTTGTGGGCAGCGAGTTCCAGGTCATTACCACCCGCGGTGTAATAAAGTGCTTCCTCATATTCACCCTGCATCTCTGACCCAAACTTTCAATCTGTGTCCCCTAGTCCTTGTACCATCAGTTAGTGGGAACAGTTTTTCCTTGTTAAACTGATCTAAGCCTGTCATAACCTTGTACATTTCTATTAAATCTCCCCTCAATCTCCATTGCTCCAAGGAGAACAAACCCAGCTTTTCCAACCGAACCTTGTAGCTAAAATCCCCCTTCCGCAGAACCATTCTGGTAAATCTCCTCTGCACCCTCTCAAGGGCCCTCATATCCTTCCCTCCAGTTGACACCTAGCCAGAGAACAAAGAGCAAAGAACAGTACAGCACAGGAACAGGCCATTCGGCCCTCCAAGCCTGCGCCGATCTTGATGCCTGCCTAAACTAAAACCTTCTGCACTTCCGGGGTCCATATCCCTCTATTCCCATCCTATTCATGTATTTGTCAAGATGCCTCTTAAACGTCACTATCGTACCTGGTTCCACCACCTCCCCCAGCAGCAAGTTCCAGGCACTCACCACCCTCTGTGTAAAGAACTTGCCTCGCACATCCCCTCTAAACTTTGCCCCTCACACCTTAAACCTATGTCCCCTAGTAACTGACTCTTCCACCCTGCGCAAAAGCTTCTGACTATCCACTCTGTCCATGCCGCTCATAACTTTGTAAACCTCTATCATGTCGCCCCTCCACCTCCATCGTTCCAGTGAAAACAATCTGAGTTTATACAGTATACAGATATTTACCCATCAGTACTGTACCGTTATACAGTAACAGATCTTTACCCATCAGTACTGTACCCGTGTTACAGTAACAGATCTTTACCCATCAGTACTGTACCCATTATACAGTAACAGATCTTTACCCATCAGTACTGTACCCATTATACAGTAACAGATCTTTATCCATCAGTACTGTACCCATTATACAGTAACAGATCTTTACCCATCAGTACTGACCCGTTATACAGTAACAGATCTTTACCCATCAGTACTGACCCGTTATACAGTAACAGATCTTTAACCATCAGTACTGTACCGTTATACAGTAACAGATCTTTACCCATCAGTACTGACCCGTTATACAGTAACAGATCTTTACCCATCAGTACTGTACCCGTTATACAGTAACAGATCTTTACCCATCAGTACTGTACCGTTATACAGTAACAGATCTTTACCCATCAGTACTGTACCATTATACAGTAACAGATCTTTACCCATCAGTACTGTACCGTTATACAGTAACAGATATTTACCCATCAGTACTGTACCATTATACAGTAACAGATCTTTACCCATCAGTACTGTACCGTTATACAGTAACAGATATTTACCCATCAGTACTGTACCGTTATACAGTAACAGATCTTTACCCATCAGTACTGTACCATTATACAGTAACAGATCTTTACCCATCAGTACTGTACCATTATACAGTAACAGATCTTTATCCATCAGTACTGTACCCGTTATACAGTAACAGATCTTTATCCATCAGTACTGTACCGTTTTTCAGTAACTGATCTTTACCCATCAGTACTGTACCCGTTATACAGTAACAGATCTTTACCCATCAGTACTGTACCGTTATACAGTAACAGATCTTTACCCATCAGTACTGTACCCATTATACAGTAACAGATCTTTACCCATCAGTACTGACCCGTTATACAGTAACAGATCTTTACCCATCAGTACTGACCCGTTATACAGTAACAGATCTTTACCCATCAGTACTGTACCCGTTATACAGTAACAGATCTTTACCCATCAGTACTGTACCGTTATACAGTAACAGATCTTTACCCATCAGTACTGTACCGTTATACAGTAACAGATCTTTACCCATCAGTACTGTACCCGTTATACAGGAACAGATCTTCACCCATCAGTACTGTACCGTTATACAGGAACAGATCTTCACCCATCAGTACTGTACCGTTATACAATAACAGATCTTTACCCATCAGTACTGTACCCGTTATACAGTAACAGATCTTTATCCATCAGTACTGTACCCGTTATACAGTAACAGATCTTTACCCATCAGTACTGTACCGTTATACAGTAACAGATCTTTATCCATCAGTACTGTACCCGTTATACAATAACAGATCTTTACCCATCAGTACTGTACCGTTATACAGTGACAGATCTTTACCCATCAGTACTGTACCCGTTATACAGTAACAGATCTTTATCCATCAGTACTGTACCCGTTATACAGTAACAGATCTTTACCCATCAGTACTGTACCGTTATACAGTAACAGATCTTTACCCATCAGTACTGTACCGTTATACAGTAACAGATCTTTACCCATCAGTACTGTACCATTATACAGTAACAGATCTTTACCCATCAGTACTGTACCCGTTATACAGTAACAGATCTTTACCCATCAGTACTGTACCGTTATACAGTAACAGATCTTTACCCATCAGTACTGTACCATTATACAGTAACAGATCTTTACCCATCAGTACTGTACCCGTTATACAGTAACAGATCTTTACCCATCAGTACTGTACCGTTATACAGTAACAGATCTTTACCCATCAGTACTGTACCGTTATACAGTAACAGATCTTTACCCATCAGTACTGTACCGTTATACAGTAACAGATCTTTACCCATCAGTACTGTACCGTTATACAGTAACAGATCTTTACCCATCAGTACTGTACCATTATACAGTAACAGATCTTTACCCATCAGTACTGTACCCGTTATACAGTAACAGATCTTTACCCATCAGTACTGTACCGTTATACAGTAACAGATCTTTACCCATCAGTACTGTACCGTTATACAGTAACAGATCTTTACCCATCAGTACTGTACCGTTATACAGTAACAGATCTTTACCCATCAGTACTGTACCGTTATACAGTAACAGATCTTTACCCATCAGTACTGTACCCGTTATACAGTAACAGATCTTTATCCATCAGTACTGTACCGTTATACAGTAACAGATCTTTACCCATCAGTACTGTACCATTATACAGTAACAGATATTTACCCATCAGTACTGTACCCATTATACAGTAACAGATCTTTATCCTTCAGTACTGTACCCGTTATACAGTAACAGATCTTTATCCATCAGTACTGTACCGTTATACAGTAACAGATCTTTACCCATCAGTACTGTACCGTTATACAGTAACAGATCTTTACCCATCAGTACTGTACCCGTTATACAGTAACAGATCTTTATCCATCAGTACTGTACCCGTTATACAGTGACAGATCTTCATCCATCAGTACTGTACCGTTATACAGTAACAGATCTTTACCCATCAGTACTGTACCCGTTATACAGTAACAGATCTTTACCCATCAGTACTGTACCCATTATACAGTAACAGATCTTTACCCATCAGTACTGCACCCGTTATACAGTAACAGATCTTTACCCATCAGTACTGTACCGTTATACAGTAACAGATATTTACCCATCAGTACTGTACCGTTATACAGTAACAGATCTTTACCCATCAGTACTGTACCCGTGTTACAGTAACAGATCTTTACCCATCAGTACTGTACCCATTATACAGTAACAGATCTTTACCCATCAGTACTGTACCCATTATACAGTAACAGATCTTTACCCATCAGTACTGTACCGTTATACAGTAACAGATATTTACCCATCAGTACTGTACCGTTATACAGTAACAGATCTTTACCCATCAGTACTGTACCCGTGTTACAGTAACAGATCTTTACCCATCAGTACTGTACCCGTTATACAGTAACAGATCTTTACCCATCAGTACTGTACCGTTATACAGTAACAGATATTTACCCATCAGTACTGTACCGTTATACAGTAACAGATCTTTACCCATCAGTACTGTACCGTTATACAGTAACAGATATTTACCCATCAGTACTGTACCGTTATACAGTAACAGATCTTTACCCATCAGTACTGTACCGTTATACAGTAACAGATCTTTACCCATCAGTACTGTACCCGTGTTACAGTAACAGATCTTTACCCATCAGTACTGTACCCGTTATACAGTAACAGATCTTTACCCATCAGTACTGTACCGTTATACAGTAACAGATATTTACCCATCAGTACTGTACCGTTATACAGTAACAGATCTTTACCCATCAGTACTGTACCCGTGTTACAGTAACAGATCTTTACCCATCAGTACTGTACCCATTATACAGTAACAGATCTTTACCCATCAGTACTGTACCGTTATACAGTAACAGATCTTTACCCATCAGTACTGTACCCGTGTTACAGTAACAGATCTTTACCCATCAGTACTGTACCCATTATACAGTAACAGATCTTTACCCATCAGTACTGACCCGTTATACAGTAACAGATCTTTATCCATCAGTACTGTACCATTATACAGTAACAGATATTTACCCATCAGTACTGTACCCATTATACAGTAACAGATCTTTATCCTTCAGTACTGTACCCGTTATACAGTAACAGATCTTTATCCATCAGTACTGTACCATTATACAGTAACAGATCTTTACCCATCAGTACTGTACCGTTATACAGTGACAGATCTTTACCCATCAGTACTGTACCCGTTATACAGTAACAGATCTTTACCCATCAGTACTGTACCCATTATACAGTAACAGATCTTTACCCATCAGTACTGTACCGTTATACAGTAACAGAACTTTACCCATCAGTACTGTACCTGTTATACAATAACAGATCTTCACCCATCAGTACTGTACCGTTATACAGTAACAGATCTTTACCCATCTGTACTGTACCCGTGTTACAGTAACAGATCTTTACCCATCAGTACTGTACCCATTATACAGTAACAGATCTTTACCCATCAGTACTGTACCGTTATACAGTAACAGATCTTTACCCATCAGTACTGTACCCATTATACAGTAACAGATCTTTACCCATCAGTACTGTACCCGTTATACAGTAACAGATCTTTACCCATCAGTACTGTACCGTTATACAGTAACAGATCTTTACCCATCAGTACTGTACCCGTTACACCGTAACAGATCTTTATCCATCAGTACTGTACCGTTATACAGTAACAGATCTTTACCCATCAGTACTGCACCCGTTATACAGTAACAGATCTTTATCCATCAGTACTGTACCCGTTATACAATAACAGATCTTTACCCATCAGTACTGTACCCGTTATACAGTAACAGATCTTTATCCATCAGTACTGTACCATTATACAGTAACAGATCTTTATCCATCAGTACTGTACCGTTATACAGTAACAGATCTTTACCCATCAGTACTGTACCCGTTATACAGTAACAGATCTTTACCCATCAGTACTGTACCCGTTATACAGTAACAGATCTTTACCCATCAGTACTGTACCTGTTATACAGTAACAGATCTTTACCCATCAGTACTGTACCGTTATACAGTAACAGATCTTTACCCATCAGTACTGTACCTGTTATACAGTAACAGATCTTTACCCATCAGTACTGTACCGTTATACAGTGACAGATCTTTACCCATCAGTACTGTACCCGTTATACAGTAACAGATCTTTACCCATCAGTACTGTACCGTTATACAGTAACAGATCTTTACCCATCAGTACTGTACCTGTTATACAGTAACAGATCTTTACCCATCAGTACTGTACCGTTATACAGTAACAGATCTTTACCCATCAGTACTGTACCGTTATACAGTAACAGATCTTTACCCATCAGTACTGTACCGTTATACAGTGACAGATCTTTACCCATCAGTACTGTACCCGTTATACAGTAACAGATCTTTACCCATCAGTACTGTACCATTATACAGTAACAGATCTTTACCCATCAGTACTGTACCGTTATACAGTAACAGATCTTTACCCATCAGTACTGTACCTGTTATACAGTAACAGATCTTTACCCATCAGTACTGTACCTGTTATACAGTAACAGATCTTTACCCATCAGTACTGTACCGTTATACAGTAACAGATCTTTACCCATCAGTACTGTACCGTTATACAGTGACAGATCTTTACCCATCAGTACTGTACCCGTTATACAGTAACAGATCTTTACCCATCAGTACTGTACAGTTATACAGTAACAGATCTTTACCCATCAGTACTGTACCCGTTATACAGTAACAGATCTTTACCCATCAGTACTGTACCGTTATACAGTAACAGATATTTACCCATCAGTACTGTACCGTTATACAGTAACAGATCTTTACCCATCGGTACTGTACCCGTTATACAGTAACAGATCTTTACCCATCAGTACTGTACCCGTTATACAGTGACAGATCTTCATCCATCAGTACTGTACCCGTTATACAGTAACAGATCTTTACCCATCAGTACTGTACCCGTTATACAGTGACAGATCTTCATCCATCAGTACTGTACCCGTTATACAGTAACAGATATTTACCCATCAGTACTGTACCGTTATACAGTAACAGATCTTTATCCATCAGTACTGTACCATTATACAGTAACAGATCTTTACCCATCAGTACTGTACCGTTATACAGCAACAGATCTTTACCCATCAGTACTGTACCGTTATACAGTGACAGATCTTCATCCATCAGTACTGTACCCGTTATACAGTAACAGATATTTACCCATCAGTACTGTACCGTTATACAGTAACAGATCTTTATCCATCAGTACTGTACCCATTATACAGTAACAGATCTTTACCCATCAGTACTGTACCGTTATACAGTAACAGATCTTTACCCATCAGTACTGTACCGTGATACAGTAACAGATCTTTACCCATCAGTACTGTACCCGTTATACAGTAACAGATCTTTACCCATCAGTACTGTACCCGTTATACAGTAACAGATCTTTACCCATCAGTACTGTACCCGTTATACAGTAACAGATCTTTACCCATCAGTACTGTACCCGTTATACAGTAACAGATCTTTACCCATCAGTACTGTACCCGTTATACAGTAACAGATCTTTACCCATCAGTACTGCACCCGTTATACAGTAACAGATCTTTACCCATCAGTACTGTACCGTTATACAGTAACAGATATTTACCCATCAGTACTGTACCGTTATACAGTAACAGATCTTTACCCATCAGTACTGTACCCGTGTTACAGTAACAGATCTTTACCCATCAGTACTGTACCCATTATACAGTAACAGATCTTTACCCATCAGTACTGTACCCATTATACAGTAACAGATCTTTACCCATCAGTACTGACCCGTTATACAGTAACAGATCTTTACCCATCAGTACTGACCCGTTATACAGTAACAGATCTTTACCCATCAGTACTGTACCCGTTATACAGTAACAGATCTTTACCCATCAGTACTGTACCCGTTATACAGTAACAGATCTTTATCCATCAGTACTGTACAGTTATACAGTAACAGATCTTTACCCATCAGTACTGCACCCGTTATACAGTAACAGATCTTTACCCATCAGTACTGTACCGTTATACAGTAACAGATATTTACCCATCAGTACTGTACCGTTATACAGTAACAGATCTTTACCCATCAGTACTGTACCCGTGTTACAGTAACAGATCTTTACCCATCAGTACTGTACCCATTATACAGTAACAGATCTTTACCCATCAGTACTGTACCCATTATACAGTAACAGATCTTTATCCATCAGTACTGTACCCATTATACAGTAACAGATCTTTACCCATCAGTACTGACCCGTTATACAGTAACAGATCTTTACCCATCAGTACTGACCCGTTATACAGTAACAGATCTTTAACCATCAGTACTGTACCGTTATACAGTAACAGATCTTTACCCATCAGTACTGACCCGTTATACAGTAACAGATCTTTACCCATCAGTACTGTACCCATTATACAGTAACAGATCTTTATCCATCAGTACTGTACCCGTTATACAGTAACAGATCTTTACCCATCAGTACTGGACCCATTATACAGTAACAGATCTTTACCCATCAGTACTGTACCGTTATACAGTAACAGATCTTTACCCATCAGTACTGTACCGTTATACAGTAACAGATCTTTACCCATCAGTACTGTACCGTTATACAGTAACAGATCTTTACCCATCAGTACTGTACCATTATACAGTAACAGATCTTTACCCATCAGTACTGTACCGTTATACAGTAACAGATATTTACCCATCAGTACTGTACCATTATACAGTAACAGATCTTTATCCATCAGTACTGTACCCGTTATACAGTAACAGATCTTTATCCATCAGTACTGTACCGTTTTTCAGTAACTGATCTTTACCCATCAGTACTGTACCCATTATACAGTAACAGATCTTTACCCATCAGTACTGTACCGTTTTTCAGTAACTGATCTTTACCCATCAGTACTGTACCGTTTTTCAGTAACTGATCTTTACCCATCAGTACTGTACCCATTATACAGTAACAGATCTTTATCCATCAGTACTGTACCGTTTTTCAGTAACTGATCTTTACCCATCAGTACTGTACCCATTATACAGTAACAGATCTTTATCCATCAGTACTGTACCGTTTTTCAGTAACTGATCTTTACCCATCAGTACTGTACCGTTATACAGTAACAGATATTTACCCATCAGTACTGTACCGTTATACAGTAACAGATCTTTACCCATCAGTACTGTACCCGTTATACAGTAACAGATCTTTACCCATCAGTACTGTACCGTTATACAGTAACAGAACTTTACCCCTCTGTACTGTACCGTTATACAGGAACAGATCTTCACCCATCAGTACTGTACCGTTATACAGGAACAGATCTTCACCCATCAGTACTGTACCGTTATACAATAACAGATCTTTACCCATCAGTACTGTACCGTTATACAGTGACAGATCTTTACCCATCAGTACTGTACCCGTTATACAGTAACAGATCTTTATCCATCAGTACTGTACCCGTTATACAGTAACAGATCTTTACCCATCAGTACTGTACCGTTATACAGTAACAGATCTTTATCCATCAGTACTGTACCCGTTATACAATAACAGATCTTTACCCATCAGTACTGTACCGTTATACAGTGACAGATCTTTACCCATCAGTACTGTACCCGTTATACAGTAACAGATCTTTATCCATCAGTACTGTACCCGTTATACAGTAACAGATCTTTACCCATCAGTACTGTACCGTTATACAGTAACAGATCTTTACCCATCAGTACTGTACCGTTATACAGTAAGATCTTTACCCATCAGTACTGTACCGTTATACAGTAACAGATCTTTACCCATCAGTACTGTACCCGTTATACAGTAACAGATCTTTACCCATCAGTACTGTACCGTTATACAGTAACAGATCTTTACCCATCAGTACTGTACCATTATACAGTAACAGATCTTTACCCATCAGTACTGTACCGTTATACAGTAACAGATCTTTACCCATCAGTACTGTACCATTATACAGTAACAGATCTTTACCCATCAGTACTGTACCCGTTATACAGTAACAGATCTTTACCCATCAGTACTGTACCGTTATACAGTAACAGATCTTTACCCATCAGTACTGTACCGTTATACAGTAACAGATCTTTACCCATCAGTACTGTACCGTTATACAGTAACAGATCTTTACCCATCAGTACTGTACCGTTATACAGTAACAGATCTTTACCCATCAGTACTGTACCCGTTATACAGTAACAGATCTTTATCCATCAGTACTGTACCGTTATACAGTAACAGATCTTTACCCATCAGTACTGTACCATTATACAGTAACAGATATTTACCCATCAGTACTGTACCCATTATACAGTAACAGATCTTTATCCTTCAGTACTGTACCCGTTATACAGTAACAGATCTTTATCCATCAGTACTGTACCGTTATACAGTAACAGATCTTTACCCATCAGTACTGTACCGTTATACAGTAACAGATCTTTACCCATCAGTACTGTACCCGTTATACAGTAACAGATCTTTATCCATCAGTACTGTACCGTTATACAGTAACAGATCTTTACCCATCAGTACTGTACCCGTTATACAGTAACAGATCTTTACCCATCAGTACTGTACCCGTTATACAGTGACAGATCTTCATCCATCAGTACTGTACCGTTATACAGTAACAGATCTTTACCCATCAGTACTGTACCCGTTATACAGTAACAGATCTTTACCCATCAGTACTGTACCCATTATACAGTAACAGATCTTTACCCATCAGTACTGCACCCGTTATACAGTAACAGATCTTTACCCATCAGTACTGTACCGTTATACAGTAACAGATATTTACCCATCAGTACTGTACCGTTATACAGTAACAGATCTTTACCCATCAGTACTGTACCCGTGTTACAGTAACAGATCTTTACCCATCAGTACTGTACCCATTATACAGTAACAGATCTTTACCCATCAGTACTGTACCGTTATACAGTAACAGATATTTACCCATCAGTACTGTACCGTTATACAGTAACAGATCTTTACCCATCAGTACTGTACCCGTGTTACAGTAACAGATCTTTACCCATCAGTACTGTACCCGTTATACAGTAACAGATCTTTACCCATCAGTACTGTACCGTTATACAGTAACAGATATTTACCCATCAGTACTGTACCGTTATACAGTAACAGATCTTTACCCATCAGTACTGTACCGTTATACAGTAACAGATCTTTACCCATCAGTACTGTACCCGTGTTACAGTAACAGATCTTTACCCATCAGTACTGTACCCGTTATACAGTAACAGATCTTTACCCATCAGTACTGTACCGTTATACAGTAACAGATATTTACCCATCAGTACTGTACCGTTATACAGTAACAGATCTTTACCCATCAGTACTGTACCCGTGTTACAGTAACAGATCTTTACCCATCAGTACTGTACCCATTATACAGTAACAGATCTTTACCCATCAGTACTGTACCGTTATACAGTAACAGATCTTTACCCATCAGTACTGTACCCGTGTTACAGTAACAGATCTTTACCCATCAGTACTGTACCCATTATACAGTAACAGATCTTTACCCATCAGTACTGACCCGTTATACAGTAACAGATCTTTATCCATCAGTACTGTACCATTATACAGTAACAGATATTTACCCATCAGTACTGTACCCATTATACAGTAACAGATCTTTATCCTTCAGTACTGTACCCGTTATACAGTAACAGATCTTTATCCATCAGTACTGTACCATTATACAGTAACAGATATTTACCCATCAGTACTGTACCCATTATACAGTAACAGATCTTTATCCTTCAGTACTGTACCCGTTATACAGTAACAGATCTTTATCCTTCAGTACTGTACCCGTTATACAGTAACAGATCTTTACCCATCAGTACTGTACCCATTATACAGTAACAGATCTTTACCCATCAGTACTGACCCGTTATACAGTAACAGATCTTTATCCATCAGTACTGTACCATTATACAGTAACAGATATTTACCCATCAGTACTGTACCCATTATACAGTTACAGATCTTTATCCTTCAGTACTGTACCGTTATACAGTAACAGATCTTTACCCATCAGTACTGTACCCATTATACAGTAACAGATCTTTACCCATCAGTACTGTACCGTTATACAGTAACAGATCTTTACCCATCAGTACTGTACCATTATACAGTAACAGATCTTTACCCATCAGTACTGTACCGTTATACAGTAACAGATCTTTATCCATCAGTACTGTACCCGTTATACAGTAACAGATCTTTACCCATCAGTACTGCACCGTTATACAGTAACAGATCTTTACCCATCAGTACTGTACCGTTATACAGTAACAGATCTTTACCCATCAGTACTGTACCCGTTATACAGTAACAGATCTTTACCCATCAGTACTGCACCGTTATACAGTAACAGATCTTTACCCATCAGTACTGTACCCATTATACAGTAACAGATCTTTATCCATCAGTACTGTACCGTTATACAGTAACAGATCTTTACCCATCAGTACTGTACCCATTATACAGTAACAGATCTTTATCCTTCAGTACTGTACCGTTATACAGTAACAGATCTTTACCCATCAGTACTGTACCGTTATACAGTAACAGATCTTTACCCATCAGTACTGGACCATTATACAGTAACAGATCTTTACCCATCAGTACTGTACCGTTATACAGTAACAGATCTTTACCCATCAGTACTGGACCATTATACAGTAACAGATCTTTACCCATCAGTACTGTACCGTTATACAGTAACAGATCTTTACCCATCAGTACTGGACCATTATACAGTAACAGATCTTTACCCATCAGTACTGTACCGTTATACAGTAACAGATCTTTACCCATCAGTACTGTACCCGTTATACAGTAACAGATCTTTACCCATCAGTACTGTACCGTTATACAGTAACAGATCTTTATCCATCAGTACTGTACCCATTATACAGTAACAGATCTTTATCCATCAGTACTGCACCCGTTATACAGTAACAGATCTTTACCCATCAGTACTGTACCCATTATACAGTAACAGATCTTTATCCATCAGTACTGCACCCGTTATACAGTAACAGATCTTTACCCATCAGTACTGTACCGTTATACAGTAACAGATATTTACCCATCAGTACTGTACCGTTATACAGTAACAGATCTTTACCCATCAGTACTGTACCGTTATACAGTAACAGATCTTTACCCATCAGTACTGTACCCATTATACAGTAACAGATCTTTATCCATCAGTACTGTACCGTTATACAGTAACAGATCTTTATCCATCAGTACTGTACCCATTATACAGTAACAGATCTTTACCCATCAGTACTGTACCCGTTATACAGTAACAGATCTTTACCCATCAGTACTGTACCGTTATACAGTAACAGATCTTTATCCATCAGTACTGTACCGTGATACAGTAACAGATCTTTACCCATCAGTACTGTACCCGTGTTACAGTAACAGATCTTTACCCATCAGTACTGTACCCATTATACAGTAACAGATCTTTACCCATCAGTACTGTACCGTGATACAGTAACAGATCTTTACCCATCAGTACTGTACCCGTGTTACAGTAACAGATCTTTATCCATCAGTACTGTACCGTTATACAGTAACAGATATTTACCCATCAGTACTGTACCGTTATACAGTAACAGATATTTACCCATCAGTACTGTACCGTTATACAGTAACAGATATTTACCCATCAGTACTGTACCGTTATACAGTAACAGATCTTTACCCATCAGTACTGTACCCGTTATACAGTAACAGATCTTTACCCATCAGTACTGTACCCGTGTTACAGTAACAGATCTTTACCCATCAGTACTGTACAGTTATACAGTAACAGATCTTTACCCATCAGTACTGCACCCGTTATACAGTAACAGATCTTTACCCATCAGTACTGTACCCGTGTTACAGTAACAGATCTTTACCCATCAGTACTGTACCGTTATACAGTAACAGATCTTTACCCATCAGTACTGTACCCGTGTTACAGTAACAGATCTTTACCCATCAGTACTGTACAGTTATACAGTAACAGATCTTTATCCATCAGTACTGTACCGTGATACAGTAACAGATCTTTACCCATCAGTACTGTACCCGTGTTACAGTAACAGATCTTTACCCATCAGTACTGTACCGTTATACAGTAACAGATATTTACCCATCAGTACTGTACCGTTATACAGTAACAGATCTTTACCCATCAGTACTGTACCCGTGTTACAGTAACAGATCTTTACCCATCAGTACTGTACCCATTATACAGTAACAGATCTTTATCCATCAGTACTGTACCGTTATACAGTAACAGATATTTACCCATCAGTACTGTACCCGTGTTACAGTAACAGATCTTTACCCATCAGTACTGTACCCATTATACAGTAACAGATCTTTACCCATCAGTACTGACCCGTTATACAGTAACAGATCTTTACCCATCAGTACTGTACCCATTATACAGTAACAGATCTTTACCCATCAGTACTGACCCGTTATACAGTAACAGATCTTTATCCATCAGTACTGTACCCGTTATACAGTAACAGATCTTTACCCATCAGTACTGTACCGTTATACAGTAACAGATCTTTACCCATCAGTACTGTACCGTTATACAGTAACAGATCTTTACCCATCAGTACTGGACCATTATACAGTAACAGATCTTTACACATCAGTACTGGACCGTTATACAGTAACAGATCTTTACCCATCAGTACTGTACCGTTATACAGTAACAGATCTTTACCCATCAGTACTGTACCGTTATACAGTAACAGATCTTTACCCATCAGTACTGTACCGTTATACAGTAACAGATCTTTATCCATCAGTACTGGACCCATTATACAGTAACAGATCTTTACCCATCAGTACTGTACCCGTTATACAGTAACAGATCTTTACCCATCAGTACTGTACCCATTATACAGTAACAGATCTTTATCCATCAGTACTGTACCCGTTATACAGTAACAGATCTTTACCCATCAGTACTGGACCCATTATACAGTAACAGATCTTTACCCATCAGTACTGTACCGTTATACAGTAACAGATATTTACCCATCAGTACTGTACCATTATACAGTAACAGATCTTTATCCATCAGTACTGTACCCGTTATACAGTAACAGATCTTTATCCATCAGTACTGTACCGTTTTTCAGTAACTGATCTTTACCCATCAGTACTGTACCCGTTATACAGTAACAGATCTTTACCCATCAGTACTGTACCGTTATACAGTAACAGAACTTTACCCCTCTGTACTGTACCGTTATACAGGAACAGATCTTCACCCATCAGTACTGTACCGTTATACAGGAACAGATCTTCACCCATCAGTACTGTACCGTTATACAGTAACAGATCTTTACCCATCAGTACTGTACCGTTATACAGTGACAGATCTTTACCCATCAGTACTGTACCCGTTTTACAGTAACAGATCTTTACCCATCAGTACTGTACAGTTATACAGTAACAGATCTTTACCCATCAGTACTGTACCCGTTATACAGTAACAGATATTTACCCATCAGTACTGTACCGTTATACAGTAACAGATCTTTACCCATCGGTACTGTACCCGTTATACAGTAACAGATCTTTACCCATCAGTACTGTACCCGTTATACAGTGACAGATCTTCATCCATCAGTACTGTACCGTTATACAGTAACAGATCTTTACCCATCAGTACTGTACCCGTTATACAGTAACAGATCTTTACCCATCAGTACTGTACCCATTATACAGTAACAGATCTTTACCCATCAGTACTGCACCCGTTATACAGTAACAGATCTTTACCCATCAGTACTGTACCGTTATACAGTAACAGATATTTACCCATCAGTACTGTACCGTTATACAGTAACAGATCTTTACCCATCAGTACTGTACCGTTATACAGTAACAGATCTTTACCCATCAGTACTGTACCCGTGTTACAGTAACAGATCTTTACCCATCAGTACTGTACCCATTATACAGTAACAGATCTTTATCCATCAGTACTGTACCCGTTATACAGTAACAGATCTTTACCCATCAGTACTGTACCGTTATACAGTAACAGATCTTTACCCATCAGTACTGTACCGTTATACAGTAACAGATCTTTATCCATCAGTACTGTACCGTTATACAGTAACAGATCTTTATCCATCAGTACTGTACCCGTTATACAGTAACAGATCTTTACCCATCAGTACTGTACCCATTATACAGTAACAGATCTTTATCCATCAGTACTGTACCCGTTATACAGTAACAGATCTTTCCCCATCAGTACTGTACCCATTATACAGTAACAGAGCTTTACCCATCAGTACTGTACCCATTATACAGTAACAGATCTTTATCCATCAGTACTGTACCCGTTATACAGTAACAGATCTTTACCCATCAGTACTGTACCCATTATACAGTAACAGATCTTTATCCATCAGTACTGTACCCGTTATACAGTAACAGATCTTTACCCATCAGTACTGTACCGTTATACAGTAACAGATCTTTACCCATCAGTACTGTACCCATTATACAGTAACAGATCTTTATCCATCAGTACTGTACCCGTTATACAGTAACAGATCTTTACCCATCAGTACTGTACCGTTATACAGTAACAGATCTTTATCCATCAGTACTGTACCCGTTATACAGTAACAGATCTTTATCCATCAGTACTGAACCCATTATACAGTAACAGATCTTTATCCATCAGTACTGTACCCGTTATACAGTAACAGATCTTTACCCATCAGTACTGAACCCATTATACAGTAACAGATCTTTACCCATCAGTACTGTACCGTTATACAGTAACAGATCTTTACCCATCAGTACTGAACCCATTATACAGTAACAGATCTTTACCCATCAGTACTGTACCATTATACAGTAACAGATCTTTATCCATCAGTACTGTACCCGTTATACAGTAACAGATCTTTATCCATTAGTACTGTACCCGTTATACAGTAACAGATCTTTACCCATCAGTACTGGACCCATTATACAGTAACAGATCTTTACCCATCAGTACTGTACCGTTATACAGTAACAGATCTTTACCCATCAGTACTGTACCATTATACAGTAACAGATCTTTATCCATCAGTACTGTACCCGTTATACAGTAACAGATCTTTATCCATCAGTACTGTACCGTTTTTCAGTAACTGATCTTTACCCATCAGTACTGTACCCGTTATACAGTAACAGATCTTTACCCATCAGTACTGTACCATTATACAGTAACAGATCTTTATCCATCAGTACTGTACCCGTTATACAGTAACAGATCTTTATCCATCAGTACTGTACCCGTTATACAGTAACAGATCTTTATCCATCAGTACTGTACCGTTTTTCAGTAACTGATCTTTACCCATCAGTACTGTACCGTTATACAGTAACAGATCTTTATCCATCAGTACTGTACCGTTATACAGTAACAGATCTTTACCCATCAGTACTGTACCGTTATACAGTAACAGATATTTACCCATCAGTACTGTACCATTATGCAGTAACAGATCTTTACCCATCAGTACTGTACCATTATACAGTAACAGATCTTTACCCATCAGTACTGTACCGTTATACAGTAACAGATATTTACCCATCAGTACTGTACCATTATACAGTAACAGATCTTTACCCATCAGTACTGTACCATTATGCAGTAACAGATCTTTACCCATCAGTACTGTACCATTATACAGTAACAGATCTTTACCCATCAGTACTGTACCGTTATACAGTAACAGATATTTACCCATCAGTACTGTACCGTTATACAGTAACAGATCTTTATCCATCAGTACTGTACCGTTTTTCAGTAACTGATCTTTACCCATCAGTACTGTACCCGTTATACAGTAACAGATCTTTACCCATCAGTACTGTACCGTTATACAGTAACAGAACTTTACCCCTCTGTACTGTACCGTTATACAGGAACAGATCTTCACCCATCAGTACTGAACCGTTATACAGTAACAGATCTTTACCCATCAGTACTGTACCGTTATACAGTAACAGATCTTCACCCATCAGTACTGTACCCGTTATACAATAACAGATCTTCACCCATCAGTACTGAACCGTTATACAGTAACAGAACTTTACCCCTCAGTACTGTACAGTTATACAGTAACAGATCTTTACCCATCAGTACTGTACCCGTTATACAGTAACAGATCTTCACCCATCAGTACTGTACCCGTCATACAATAACAGATCTTCACCCATCAGTACTGAACCGTTATACAGTAACAGAACTTTACCCCTCAGTACTGTACCGTTATACAGTAACAGATCTTCACCCATCAGTACTGAACCGTTATACAGTAACAGAACTTTACCCCTCAGTACTGTACCGTTATACAGTAACAGATCTTTACCCAACAGTACTGTACCCGTTATACAGTAACAGATCTTTACCCATCAGTACTGTACCCGTTATACAGTAACAGATCTTTACCCATCAGTACTGTACCATTATACAGTAACAGATCTTTACCCATCAGTACTGTACCCGTTATACAGTAACAGATCTTTACCCATCAGTACTGGACCATTATACAGTAACAGATCTTTACCCATCAGTACTGTACCCATTATACAGTAACAGATCTTTATCCATCAGTACTGTACCCGTTATACAGTAACAGATCTTTACCCATCAGTACTGGACCATTATACAGTAACAGATCTTTACCCATCAGTACTGTACCGTTATACAGTAACAGATCTTTACCCATCAGTACTGTACCGTTATACAGTAACAGATATTTACCCATCAGTACTGTACCCGTTATACAGTAACAGATCTTTACCCATCAGTACTGTACCCGTTATACAGTAACAGATCTTTACCCATCAGTACTGTACCGTTATACAGTAACAGATCTTTACCCATCAGTACTGGACCATTAAACAGTAACAGATCTTTAACCATCAGTACTGTACCGTTATACAGTAACAGATCTTTACCCATCAGTACTGGACCATTATACAGTAACAGATCTTTACCCATCAGTACTGTACCGTTATACAGTAACAGATCTTTACCCATCAGTACTGTACCCGTTATACAGTAACAGATCTTTACCCATCAGTACTGGACCATTATACAGTAACAGATCTTTACCCATCAGTACTGTACCGTTATACAGTAACAGATCTTTACCCATCAGTACTGTACCCGTTAGACAGTAACAGATCTTTACCCATCAGTACTGTACCGTTATACAGTAACAGATCTTTACCCATCAGTACTGTACCCGTTATATAGTAACAGACCTTTACCCATCAGTACTGTACCGTTATACAGTAACAGATCTTTACCCATCAGTACTGTACCGTTATACAGTAACAGATCTTTACCCATCAGTACTGTACCGTTATGCAGTAACAGATCTTTACCCATCAGTACTGTACCCGTTATACAGTAACAGATCTTTACCCATCAGTACTGTACCGTTATACAGAAACAGATCTTTACCCATCAGTACTGTACCCGTTATACAGTAACAGATCTTTACCCATCAGTACTGGACCATTATACAGTAACAGATCTTTACCCATCACTACTGAACCCGTTATACAGTAACAGATCTTTACCCATCAGTACTGGACCATTATACAGTAACAGATCTTTACCCATCAGTACTGTACCCATTATACAGTAACAGATCTTTACCCATCAGTACTGTACCCAATATACAGTAACAGATCTTTACCCATCAGTACTGAACCCGTTATACAGTAACAGATCTTTACCCATCAGTACTGGACCATTATACAGTAACAGATCTTTACCCATCAGTACTGTACCGTTATACAGTAACAGATCTTTACCCATCAGTACTGTCCCCATGTTATACAGTAACAGATCTTTACCCATCAGTACTGTACCGTTATACAGTAACAGATCTTTACCCATCAGTACTGTACCGTTATACAGTAACAGATCTTTACCCATCAGTACTGTACCCGTTATACAGTAACAGATCTTTACCCATCAGTACTGTACCGTTATACAGTAACAGATCTTTACCCATCAGTACTGTACCGTTATACAGTAACAGATCTTTATCCATCAGTACTGTACCGTTATACAGTAACAGATCTTTACCCATCAGTACTGTACCGTTATACAGTAACAGATCTTTACCCATCAGTACTGTACCGTTATACAGTAACAGATCTTTACCCATCAGTACTGTACCCGTTATACAGTAACAGATCTTTACCCATCAGTACTGTACCGTTATACAGTAACAGATCTTTACCCATCAGTACTGTACCGTTATACATTAACAGATCTTTATCCATCAGTACTGTACCCGTGTTACAGTAACAGATCTTTACCCATCAGTACTGTACCCATTATACAGTAACAGATCTTTACCCATCAGTACTGTACCCGTTATACAGAAACAGATCTTTACCCATCAGTACTGTACCGTTATACAGTAACAGATCTTTACCCATCAGTACTGTACCCGTTATACAGTAACAGATCTTTACCCATCAGTACTGTACCCGTTATACAGTAACAGATCTTTACCCATCAGTACTGTACCCGTTATACAGTAACAGATCTTTATCCATCAGTACTGTACCGTTATACAGTAACAGAACTTTACCCATCAGTACTGTACCCGTTATACAGTAACAGATCTTTACCCATCAGTACTGTACCCGTTATACAGTAACAGATCTTTACCCATCAGTACTGTACCCGTTATACAGTAACAGATCTTTATCCATCAGTACTGTACCGTTATACAGTAACAGATCTTTACCCATCAGTACTGTACCGTTATACAGTAACAGATCTTCACCCATCAGTACTGTACCCGTTATACAGTAACAGATCTTTATCCATCAGTACTGTACCCGTTATACAGTAACAGATCTTTATCCATCAGTACTGTACCCGTTATACAGTAACAGATCTTTACCCATCAGTACTGTACCCATTATACAGTAACAGATCTTTCTCCATCAGTACTGTACCGTTATACAGTAACAGATCTTTACCCATCAGTACTGTACCCGTTATACAGTAACAGATCTTTACCCATCAGTACTGTACCGTTATACAGTAACAGATCTTTACCCATCAGTACTGTACCATGAGACAGTAACAGATCTTTACCCATCAGTACTGTACCCGTTATACAGTAACAGATCTTTATCCATCAGTACTGTACCGTTATACAGTAACAGATCTTTATCCATCAGTACTGTACCGTTATACAGTAACAGATCTTTACCCATCAGTACTGTACCGTTATACAGTAACAGATCTTTATCCATCAGTACTGTACCGTTATACAGTAACAGATCTTTATCCATCAGTACTGTACCGTTATACAGTAACAGATCTTTACCCATCAGTACTGTACCATGAGACAGTAACAGATCTTTACCCATCAGTACTGTACCCGTTATACAGTAACAGATCTTTATCCATCAGTACTGTACCGTTATACAGTAACAGATCTTTACCCATCAGTACTGTACCCGTTATACAGTAACAGATCTTTATCCATCAGTACTGTACCCGTTATACAGTAACAGATCGTTACCCATCAGTACTGTACCCGTTATACAGTAACAGATCTTTATCCATCAGTACTGTACCCGTTATACAGTAACAGATCGTTACCCATCAGTACTGTACCCGTTATACAGTAACAGATCTTTACCCATCAGTACTGTACCATTATACAGTAACAGATCTTTACCCATCAGTACTGTACCCGTTATACAGTAACAGATCGTTACCCATCAGTACTGTACCCGTTATACAGTAACAGATCTTTACCCATCAGTACTGTACCATTATACAGTAACAGATCTTTATCCATCAGTACTGTACCATGAGACAGTAACAGATCTTTACCCATCAGTACTGTACCCGTTATACAGTAACAGATCTTTATCCATCAGTACTGTACCCGTTATACAGTAACAGATCGTTACCCATCAGTACTGTACCCGTTATACAGTAACAGATCTTTATCCATCAGTACTGTACCGTTATACAGTAACAGATCTTTACCCATCAGTACTGTACCGTGATACAGTAACAGATCTTTACCCATCAGTACTGTACCCATTATACAGTAACAGATCTTTACCCATCAGTACTGTACCGTGATACAGTAACAGATCTTTACCCATCAGTACTGCACCCATTATACAGTAACAGATCTTTACCCATCAGTACTGTACCGTTATACAGTAACAGATCTTTACCCATCAGTACTGTACCCGTTATACAGGAACAGATCTTTACCCATCAGTACTGTACCGTTATACAGTAACAGATCTTTACCCATCAGTACTGTACCGTTATACAGTAACAGATCTTTACCCATCAGTACTGTACCGTTATACAGTAACAGATCTTTACCCATCAGTACTGTACCGTTATACAGTAACAGATATTTACCCATCAGTACTGTACCCGTTATACAGAAACAGATCTTTACCCATCAGTACTGTACCATGAGACAGTAACAGATCTTTACCCATCAGTACTGTACCCGTTATACAGTAACAGATCTTTATCCATCAGTACTGTACCGTTATACAGTAACAGATCTTTACCCATCAGTACTGTACCCGTTATACAGTAACAGATCTTTACCCATCAGTACTGTACCCGTTATACAGTAACAGATCTTTACCCATCAGTACTGTACCATGAGACAGTAACAGATCTTTACCCATCAGTACTGTACCCGTTATACAGTAACAGATCTTTACCCATCAGTACTGTACCCGTTATACAGTAACAGATCTTTACCCATCAGTACTGTACCCGTTATACAGTAACAGATCTTTACCCATCAGTACTGTACCGTTATACATTAACAGATCTTTATCCATCAGTACTGTACCCGTGTTACAGTAACAGATCTTTACCCATCAGTACTGTACCCATTATACAGTAACAGATCTTTACCCATCAGTACTGTACCCGTTATACAGAAACAGATCTTTACCCATCAGTACTGTACCGTTATACAGTAACAGATCTTTACCCATCAGTACTGTACCCGTTATACAGTAACAGATCTTTACCCATCAGTACTGTACCCGTTATACAGTAACAGATCTTTACCCATCAGTACTGTACCCGTTATACAGTAACAGATCTTTATCCATCAGTACTGTACCGTTATACAGTAACAGAACTTTACCCATCAGTACTGTACCCGTTATACAGTAACAGATCTTTACCCATCAGTACTGTACCCGTTATACAGTAACAGATCTTTACCCATCAGTACTGTACCCGTTATACAGTAACAGATCTTTACCCATCAGTACTGTACCGTTATACAGTAACAGATCTTCACCCATCAGTACTGTACCCGTTATACAGTAACAGATCTTTATCCATCAGTACTGTACCCGTTATACAGTAACAGATCTTTATCCATCAGTACTGTACCCGTTATACAGTAACAGATCTTTATCCATCAGTACTGTACCCGTTATACAGTAACAGATCTTTACCCATCAGTACTGTACCCATTATACAGTAACAGATCTTTCTCCATCAGTACTGTACCGTTATACAGTAACAGATCTTTACCCATCAGTACTGTACCCGTTATACAGTAACAGATCTTTACCCATCAGTACTGTACCGTTATACAGTAACAGATCTTTATCCATCAGTACTGTACCGTTATACAGTAACAGATCTTTACCCATCAGTACTGTACCATGAGACAGTAACAGATCTTTACCCATCAGTACTGTACCCGTTATACAGTAACAGATCTTTATCCATCAGTACTGTACCGTTATACAGTAACAGATCTTTACCCATCAGTACTGTACCCGTTATACAGTAACAGATCTTTATCCATCAGTACTGTACCCGTTATACAGTAACAGATCGTTACCCATCAGTACTGTACCCGTTATACAGTAACAGATCTTTATCCATCAGTACTGTACCCGTTATACAGTAACAGATCGTTACCCATCAGTACTGTACCCGTTATACAGTAACAGATCTTTATCCATCAGTACTGTACCATGAGACAGTAACAGATCTTTACCCATCAGTACTGTACCCGTTATACAGTAACAGATCTTTATCCATCAGTACTGTACCCGTTATACAGTAACAGATCGTTACCCATCAGTACTGTACCATTATACAGTAACAGATCTTAATCCATCAGTACTGTACCGTTATACAGTAACAGATCTTTATCCATCAGTACTGTACCCGTTATACAGTAACAGATCTTTATCCATCAGTACTGTACCGTTATACAGTAACAGATCTTTACCCATCAGTACTGTACCGTGATACAGTAACAGATCTTTACCCATCAGTACTGTACCCATTATACAGTAACAGATCTTTACCCATCAGTACTGTACCGTGATACAGTAACAGATCTTTACCCATCAGTACTGCACCCATTATACAGTAACAGATCTTTACCCATCAGTACTGTACCGTTATACAGTAACAGATCTTTACCCATCAGTACTGTACCGTTATACAGTAACAGATCTTTACCCATCAGTACTGTACCGTTATACAGTAACAGATCTTTACCCATCAGTACTGTACCGTTATACAGTAACAGATCTTTACCCATCAGTACTGTACCCGTTATACAGTAACAGATCTTTATCCATCAGTACTGTACCCGTTATACAGAAACAGATCTTTACCCATCAGTACTGTACCATGAGACAGTAACAGATCTTTACCCATCAGTACTGTACCCGTTATACAGTAACAGATCTTTATCCATCAGTACTGTACCGTTATACAGTAACAGATCTTTACCCATCAGTACTGTACCCGTTATACAGTAACAGATCTTTACCCATCAGTACTGTACCGTTATACAGTAACAGATCTTTATCCATCAGTACTGTACCGTTATGCAGTAACAGATCTTTATCCATCAGTACTGTACCCGTTATACAGAAACAGATCTTTACCCATCAGTACTGTACCATGAGACAGTAACAGATCTTTACCCATCAGTACTGTACCCGTTATACAGTAACAGATCTTTATCCATCAGTACTGTACCGTTATACAGTAACAGATCTTTATCCATCAGTACTGTACCCGTTATACAGAAACAGATCTTTACCCATCAGTACTGTACCATGAGACAGTAACAGATCTTTACCCATCAGTACTGTACCCGTTATACAGTAACAGATCTTTATCCATCAGTACTGTACCGTTATACAGTAACAGATCTTTACCCATCAGTACTGTACCCGTTATACAGTAACAGATCTTTACCCATCAGTACTGTACCCGTTATACAGTAACAGATCTTTATCCATCAGTACTGTACCGTTATACAGTAACAGATCTTTACCCATCAGTACTGTACCCATTATACAGTAACAGATCTTTACCCATCAGTACTGTACCGTGATACAGTAACAGATCTTTACCCATCAGTACTGTACCCGTTATACAGTAACAGATCTTTATCCATCAGTACTGTACCGTTATACAGTAACAGATCTTTACCCATCAGTACTGTACCCGTTATACAGTAACAGATCTTTACCCATCAGTACTGTACCGTTATACAGTAACAGATCTTTATCCATCAGTACTGTACCGTTATACAGTAACAGATCTTTACCCATCAGTACTGTACCGTTATACAGTAACAGATCTTTATCCATCAGTACTGTACCGTTATACAGTAACAGATCTTTACCCATCAGTACTGTACCGTTATACAGTAACAGATCTTTACCCATCAGTACTGACCCGTTATACAGTAACAGATCTTTACCCATCAGTACTGTACCCGTTATACAGTAACAGATCTTTACCCATCAGTACTGTACCATGAGACAGTAACAGATCTTTACCCATCAGTACTGTACCCGTTATACAGTAACAGATCTTTACCCATCAGTACTGTACCCGTTATACAGTAACAGATCTTTACCCATCAGTACTGTACCCGTTATACAGTAACAGATCTTTACCCATCAGTACTGTACCATGAGACAGTAACAGATCTTTACCCATCAGTACTGTACCCGTTATACAGTAACAGATCTTTACCCATCAGTACTGTACCCGTTATACAGTAACAGATCTTTACCCATCAGTACTGTACCGTTATACAGTAACAGATCTTTATCCATCAGTACTGTACCGTTATACAGTAACAGATCTTTACCCATCAGTACTGTACCGTTATACAGTAACAGATCTTTACCCATCAGTACTGTACCCGTTATACAGTAACAGATCTTTACCCATCAGTACTGTACCCGTTATACAGTAACAGATCTTTATCCATCAGTACTGTACCGTCATACAGTAACAGATCTTTACCCATCAGTACTGTACCGTTATACAGTAACAGATCTTTACCCATCAGTACTGTACCCATTATACAGTAACAGATCTTTATCCATCAGTACTGTACCCGTTATACAGTAACAGATCTTTACCCATCAGTACTGTACCATTATACAGTAACAGATCTTTACCCATCAGTACTGTACCGTTATACAGTAACAGATCTTTACCCATCAGTACTGTACCATTATACAGTAACAGATCTTTACCCATCAGTACTGTACCATTATACAGTAACAGATCTTTACCCATCAGTACTGTACCATTATACAGTAACAGATCTTTACCCATCAGTACTGTACCGTTATACAGTAACAGATCTTTATCCATCAGTACTGTACCCGTTATACAGTAACAGATCTTTATCCATCAGTACTGTACCGTTATACAGTAACAGATCTTTACCCATCAGTACTGTACCGTTACACAGTAACAGATCATTACCCATCAGTACTGTACCATGAGACAGTAACAGATCTTTATCCATCAGTACTGTACCCGTTATACAGTAACAGATCTTTACCCATCAGTACTGTACCGGTGTTACAGTAACAGATCTTTACCCATCAGTACTGTACCCGTTATACAGTAACAGATCTTTACCCATCAGTACTGTACCGTGATACAGTAACAGATCTTTATCCATCAGTACTGTACCGTTATACAGTAACAGATCTTTACCCATCAGTACTGTACCGTTATACAGTAACAGATCTTTATCCATCAGTACTGTACCGTTATACAGTAACAGATCTTTATCCATCAGTACTGTACCGTTATACAGTAACAGATCTTTACCCATCAGTACTGTACCGTGATACAGTAACAGATCTTTATCCATCAGTACTGTACCCGTTATACAGTAACAGATCTTTACCCATCAGTACTGTACCGTGTTACAGTAACAGATCTTTACCCATCAGTACTGTACCGTTATACAGTAACAGATCTTTACCCATCAGTACTGTACCATTATACAGTAACAGATCTTTACCCATCAGTACTGTACCCGTTATACAGTAACAGATCTTTACCCATCAGTACTGTACTCGTTATACAGTAACAGATCTTTACCCATCAGTACTGTACCGTTATACAGTAACAGATCTTTATCCATCAGTACTGTACCGTTATACAGTAACAGATCTTTATCCATCAGTACTGTACCGTTATACAGTAACAGATCTTTACCCATCAGTACTGTACCATTATACAGTAACAGATCTTTACCCATCAGTACTGTACCATTATACAGTAACAGATCTTTATCCATCAGTACTGTACCGTTATACAGTAACAGATCTTTATCCATCAGTACTGTACCCGTTATACAGTAACAGATCTTTATCCATCAGTACTGTACCGTTATACAGTAACAGATCTTTATCCATCAGTACTGTACCATTATACAGTAACAGATCTTTATCCATCAGTACTGTACCCGTTATACAGTAACAGATCTTTATCCATCAGTACTGTACCGTTATACAGTAACAGATCTTTATCCATCAGTACTGTACCGTTATACAGTAACAGATCTTTATCCATCAGTACTGTACCCATTATACAGTAACAGATCTTTACCCATCAGTACTGTACCCGTTATACAGTAACAGATCTTTACCCATCAGTACTGTACCCGTTATACAGTAACAGATCTTTACCCATCAGTACTGTACCGTTATACAGTAACAGATCTTTATCCATCAGTACTGTACCGTTATACAGTAACAGATCTTTATCCATCAGTACTGTACCGTTATACAGTAACAGATCTTTATCCATCAGTACTGTACCCATTATACAGTAACAGATCTTTATCCATCAGTACTGTACCGTTATACAGTAACAGATCTTTACCCATCAGTACTGTACCGTTATACAGTAACAGATCTTTACCCATCAGTACTGTACCGTTATACAGTAACAGATCTTTACCCATCAGTACTGTACCATTATACAGTAACAGATCTTTATCCATCAGTACTGTACCGTTATACAGTAACAGATCTTTATCCATCAGTACTGTACCCGTTATACAGTAACAGATCTTTACCCATCAGTACTGTACCCGTTATACAGTAACAGATCTTTATCCATCAGTACTGTACCCGTTATACAGTAACAGATCTTTACCCATCAGTACTGTACCATTATACAGTAACAGATCTTTACCCATCAGTACTGTACCATTATACAGTAACAGATCTTTATCCATCAGTACTGTACCGTTATACAGTAACAGATCTTTACCCATCAGTACTGTACCGTTATACAGTAACAGATCTTTACCCATCAGTACTGTACCATTATACAGTAACAGATCTTTATCCATCAGTACTGTACCCGTTATACAGTAACAGATCTTTACCCATCAGTACTGTACCATTATACAGTAACAGATCTTTACCCATCAGTACTGTACCATTATACAGTAACAGATCTTTATCCATCAGTACTGTACCGTTATACAGTAACAGATCTTTACCCATCAGTACTGTACCATTATACAGTAACAGATCTTTACCCATCAGTACTGTACCATTATACAGTAACAGATCTTTATCCATCAGTACTGTACCCGTTATACAGTAACAGATCTTTATCCAACAGTACTGTACCGTTATGCAGTAACAGATCTTTACCCATCAGTACTGTACCGTTATACAGTAACAGATCTTTACCCATCAGTACTGTACCGTTATACAGTAACAGATCTTTATCCATCAGTACTGTACCATTATACAGTAACAGATCTTTATCCATCAGTACTGGACCGTTATACAGTAACAGATCTTTATCCATCAGTACTGTACCCGTTATACAGTAACAGATCTTTACCCATCAGTACTGTACCGTTATACAGTAACAGATCTTTATCCATCAGTACTGTACCGTTATACAGTAACAGATCTTTATCCATCAGTACTGTACCGTTATACAGTAACAGATCTTTACCCATCAGTACTGTACCCATTATACAGTAACAGATCTTTATCCATCAGTACTGTACCCGTTATACAGTAACAGATCTTTATCCATCAGTACTGTACCATTATACAGTAACAGATCTTTATCCATCAGTACTGTACCCGTTATACAGTAACAGATCTTTATCCATCAGTACTGTACCGTTATACAGTAACAGATCTTTATCCATCAGTACTGTACCATTATACAGTAACAGATCTTTATCCATCAGTACTGTACCGTTATACAGTAACAGATCTTTATCCATCAGTACTGTACCGTTATACAGTAACAGATCTTTATCCATCAGTACTGTACCGTTATACAGTAACAGATCTTTACCCATCAGTACTGTACCATTATACAGTAACAGATCTTTACCCATCAGTACTGTACCCGTTATACAGTAACAGATCTTTACCCATCAGTACTGTACCGTTATACAGTAACAGATCTTTATCCATCAGTACTGTACCATTATACAGTAACAGATCTTTATCCATCAGTACTGTACCGTTATACAGTAACAGATCTTTATCCATCAGTACTGTACCATTATACAGTAACAGATCTTTATCCATCAGTACTGTACCGTTATACAGTAACAGATCTTTATCCATCAGTACTGTACCGTTATACAGTAACAGATCTTTATCCATCAGTACTGTACCGTTATACAGTAACAGATCTTTACCCATCAGTACTGTACCATTATACAGTAACAGATCTTTACCCATCAGTACTGTACCCGTGTTACAGTAACAGATCTTCACCCATCAGTACTGTACCCGTTATACAGTAACAGATCTTTACCCATCAGTACTGTACCGTTATACAGTAACAGATCTTTACCCATCAGTACTGTACCGTTATACAGTAACAGATCTTTACCCATCAGTACTGTACCGTTATACAGTAACAGATCTTTACCCATCAGTACTGTACCGTTATACAGCAACAGATCTTCACCCATCAGTACTGTACCATTATACAGTAACAGATCTTTATCCATCAGTACTGTACCGTTATACAGTAACAGATCTTTACCCATCAGTACTGTACCGTTATACAGTAACAGATCTTTACCCATCAGTACTGTACCCGTTATACAGTAACAGATCTTTACCCATCAGTACTGTACCGTTATACAGTAACAGATCTTTACCCATCAGTACTGTACCGTTATACAGTAACAGATCTTTACCCATCAGTACTGTACCGTTATACAGTAACAGATCTTTACCCATCAGTACTGTACCGTTATACAGTAACAGATCTTTACCCATCAGTACTGTACCCGTTATACAGTAACAGATCTTTACCCATCAGTACTGTACCCGTTATACAGTAACAGATCTTTACCCATCAGTACTGTACCCATTATACAGTAACAGATCTTTACCCAACAGTACTGTACCGTTATACAGTAACAGATCTTTCCCCATCAGTACTGGACCATTATACAGTAACAGATCTTTACCCATCGGTACTGTACCGTTATACAGTAACAGATCTTTACCCATCAGTACTGTACCGTTATACAGTAACAGATCTTTACCCATCAGTACTGTACCCATTATACAGTAACAGATCTTTCCCCATCAGTACTGGACCATTATACAGTAACAGATCTTTACCCATCAGTACTGTACCGTTATACAGTAACAGATCTTTATCCATCAGTACTGTACCCGTTATACAGTAACAGATCTTTACCCATCAGTACTGTACCCGTTATGCAGTAACAGATCTTTACCCATCAGTACTGTACCGTTATACAGTAACAGATCTTTACCCATCAGTACTGTACCGTTATACAGTAACAGATCTTTACCCATCAGTACTGTACCCGTTATACAGTAACAGATCTTTATCCATCAGTACTGTACCCGTTATACAGTAACAGATCTTTACCCATCAGTACTGTACCCGTTATACAGTAACAGATCTTTACCCATCAGTACTGTACCGTTATACAGTAACAGATCTTTACCCATCAGTACTGTACCCGTTATACAGTAACAGATCTTTACCCATCAGTACTGTACCGTTATACAGTAACAGATCTTTACCCATCAGTACTGTACCATTATACAGTAACAGATCTTTATCCATCAGTACTGTACCCGTTATACAGTAACAGATCTTTACCCATCAGTACTGTACCGTTATACAGTAACAGATCTTTACCCATCAGTACTGTACCCGTTATACAGTAACAGATCTTTATCCATCAGTACTGTACCCGTTATACAGTAACAGATCTTTACCCATCAGTACTGTACCCGTTATACAGTAACAGATCTTTACCCATCAGTACTGTACCGTTATACAGTAACAGATCTTTACCCATCAGTACTGTACCCGTTATACAGTAACAGATCTTTACCCATCAGTACTGTACCGTTATACAGTAACAGATCTTTACCCATCAGTACTGTACCATTATACAGTAACAGATCTTTATCCATCAGTACTGTACCGTTATACAGTAACAGATCTTTATCCATCAGTACTGTACCCGTTATACAGTAACAGATCTTTACCCATCAGGACTGTACCGTTATACAGTAACAGATCTTTATCCATCAGTACTGTACCGTTATACAATAACAGATCTTTATCCATCAGTACTGTACCGTTATACAATAACAGATCTTTATCCATCAGTACTGTACCCATTATACAGTAACAGATCTTTACCCATCAGTACTGTACCCGTTATACAGTAACAGATCTTTACCCATCAGTACTGTACCGTTATACAGTAACAGATCTTTACCCATCAGTACTGTACCGTTATACAGTAACAGATCTTTACCCATCAGTACTGTACCGTTATACAGTAACAGATCTTTACCCATCAGTACTGTACCGTTATACAGTAACAGATCTTTACCCATCAGTACTGTACCGTTATACAGTAACAGATCTTTACCCATCAGTACTGTACCGTTATACAGTAACAGATCTTTACCCATCAGTACTGTACCCATTATACAGTAACAGATCTTTACCCATCAGTACTGTACCGTTATACAGTAACAGATCTTTACCCATCAGTACTGTACCATTATACAGTAACAGATCTTTATCCATCAGTACTGTACCGTTATACAGTAACAGATCTTTATCCATCAGTACTGTACCCGTTATACAGTAACAGATCTTTACCCATCAGGACTGTACCGTTATACAGTAACAGATCTTTACCCATCAGTACTGTACCCGTTATACAGTAACAGATCTTTACCCATCAGTACTGTACCCGTTATACAGTAACAGATCTTTATCCATCAGTACTGTACCGTTATACAATAACAGATCTTTACCCATCAGTACTGTACCCGTTATACAGTAACAGATCTTTACCCATCAGTACTGTACCATTATACAGTAACAGATCTTTACCCATCAGTACTGTACCGTTATACAGTAACAGATCTTTACCCATCAGTACTGTACCATTATACAGTAACAGATCTTTACCCATCAGTACTGTACCGTTATACAGTAACAGATCTTTACCCATCAGTACTGTACCCGTTATACAGTAACAGATCTTTACCCATCAGTACTGTACCGTTATACAGTAACAGATCTTTATCCATCAGTACTGTACCCGTTATACAGTAACAGATCTTTACCCATCAGGACTGTACCGTTATACAGTAACAGATCTTTATCCATCAGTACTGTACCGTTATACAATAACAGATCTTTACTCATCAGTACTGTACCCGTTATACAGTAACAGATCTTTACCCATCAGTACTGTACCATTATACAGTAACAGATCTTTATCCATCAGTACTGTACCGTTATACAGTAACAGATCTTTACCCATCAGTACTGTACCCGTTATACAGTAACAGATCTTTACCCATCAGTACTGTACCCATTATACATTAACAGATCTTTACCCATCAGTACTGTACCATTATACAGTAACAGATCTTTATCCATCAGTACTGTACCCGTTATACAGTAACAGATCTTTACCCATCAGTACTGTACCCGTTATACAGTAACAGATCTTTACCCATCAGTACTGTACCGTTATACAGTAACAGATCTTTACCCATCAGTACTGTACCCGTTATACAGTAACAGATCTTTACCCATCAGTACTGTACCGTTATACAGTAACAGATCTTTACCCATCAGTACTGTACCATTATACAGTAACAGATCTTTATCCATCAGTACTGTACCGTTATACAGTAACAGATCTTTATCCATCAGTACTGTACCCGTTATACAGTAACAGATCTTTACCCATCAGGACTGTACCGTTATACAGTAACAGATCTTTATCCATCAGTACTGTACCGTTATACAATAACAGATCTTTACCCATCAGTACTGTACCCGTTATACAGTAACAGATCTTTACCCATCAGTACTGTACCGTTATACAGTAACAGATCTTTATCCATCAGTACTGTACCGTTATACAGTAACAGATCTTTATCCATCAGTACTGTACCGTTATACAGTAACAGATCTTTATCCATCAGTACTGTACCGTTATACAGTAACAGATCTTTACCCATCAGTACTGTACCATTATACAGTAACAGATCTTTATCCATCAGTACTGTACCGTTATACAGTAACAGATCTTTATCCATCAGTACTGTACCATTATACAGTAACAGATCTTTATCCATCAGTACTGTACCGTTATACAGTAACAGATCTTTATCCATCAGTACTGTACCATTATACAGTAACAGATCTTTACCCATCAGGACTGTACCGTTATACAGTAACAGATCTTTACCCATCAGTACTGTACCGTTATACAGTAACAGATCTTTACCCATCAGTACTGTACCATTATACAGTAACAGATCTTTATCCATCAGTACTGTACCGTTATACAGTAACAGATCTTTATCCATCAGTACTGTACCATTATACAGTAACAGATCTTTATCCATCAGTACTGTACCGTTATACAGTAACAGATCTTTATCCATCAGTACTGTACCGTTATACAGTAACAGATCTTTATCCATCAGTACTGTACCGTTATACAGTAACAGATCTTTATCCATCAGTACTGTACCCGTTATACAGTAACAGATCTTTATCCATCAGTACTGTACCATTATACAGTAACAGATCTTTATCCATCAGTACTGTACCGTTATACAGTAACAGATCTTTATCCATCAGTACTGTACCGTTATACAGTAACAGATCTTTACCCATCAGTACTGTACCATTATACAGTAACAGATCTTTACCCATCAGTACTGTACCGTTATACAGTAACAGATCTTTACCCATCAGTACTGTACCGTTATACAATAACAGATCTTTATCCATCAGTACTGTACCCGTTATACAGTAACAGATCTTTACCCATCAGTACTGTACCGTTATACAGTAACAGATCTTTACCCATCAGTACTGTACCGTTATACAATAACAGATCTTTATCCATCAGTACTGTACCCGTTATACAGTAACAGATCTTTACCCATCAGTACTGTACCGTTATACAGTAACAGATCTTTACCCATCAGTACTGTACCCGTTATACAGTAACAGATCTTTACCCATCAGTACTGTACCGTTATACAGTAACAGATCTTTACCCATCAGTACTGTACCCGTTATACAGTAACAGATCTTTACCCATCAGTACTGTACCGTTATACAATAACAGATCTTTATCCATCAGTACTGACCCGTTATACAATAACAGATCTTTATCCATCAGTACTGACCCGTTATACAATAACAGATCTTTATCCATCAGTACTGACCCGTTATACAGTAACAGATCTTTACCCATCAGGACTGTACCCGTTATACAGTAACAGATCTTTACCCATCAGTACTGTACCATTATACAGTAACAGATCTTTACCCATCAGTACTGTACCGTTATACAGTAACAGATCTTTACCCATCAGTACTGTACCCGTTATACAGTAACAGATCTTTACCCATCAGTACTGTACCCGTTATACAGTAACAGATCTTTATCCATCAGTACTGACCCGTTATACAGTAACAGATCTTTACCCATCAGGACTGTACCCGTTATACAGTAACAGATCTTTACCCATCAGTACTGTACCGTTATACAATAACAGATCTTTATCCATCAGTACTGACCCGTTATACAGTAACAGATCTTTATCCATCAGTACTGTACCGTTATACAATAACAGATCTTTATCCATCAGTACTGACCCGTTATACAGTAACAGATCTTTACCCATCAGTACTGTACCATTATACAGTAACAGATCTTTATCCATCAGTACTGTACCGTTATACAGTAACAGATCTTTACCCATCAGTACTGTACCGTTATACAGTAACAGATCTTTATCCATCAGTACTGTACCCGTTATACAGTAACAGATCTTTATCCATCAGTACTGTACCATTATACAGTAACAGATCTTTACCCATCAGTACTGTACCCGTTATACAGTAACAGATCTTTACCCATCAGTACTGTACCATTATACAGTAACAGATCTTTACCCATCAGTACTGTACCCGTTATACAGTAACAGATCTTTATCCATCAGTACTGTACCCGTTATACAGTAACAGATCTTTATCCATCAGTACTGTACCATTATACAGTAACAGATCTTTACCCATCAGTACTGTACCATTATACAGTAACAGATCTTTATCCATCAGTACTGTACCCGTTATACAGTAACAGATCTTTATCCATCAGTACTGTACCATTATACAGTAACAGATCTTTACCCATCAGTACTGTACCCGTTATACAGTAACAGATCTTTACCCATCAGTACTGTACCGTTATACAGTAACAGATCTTTCCCCATCAGTACTGTACCGTTATACAGTAACAGATCTTTATCCATCAGTACTGTACCGTTATACAGTAACAGATCTTTCCCCATCAGTACTGTACCGTTATACAGTAACAGATCTTTATCCATCAGTACTGTACCATTATACAGTAACAGATCTTTACCCATCAGTACTGTACCCGTTATACAGTAACAGATCTTTACCCATCAGTACTGTACCGTTATACAGTAACAGATCTTTATCCATCAGTACTGTACCGTTATACAGTAACAGATCTTTCCCCATCAGTACTGTACCGTTATACAGTAACAGATCTTTACCCATCAGTACTGTACCCGTTATACAGTAACAGATCTTTACCCATCAGTACTGTACCGTTATACAGTAACAGATCTTTCCCCATCAGTACTGTACCGTTATACAGTAACAGATCTTTATCCATCAGTACTGTACCCGTTATACAGTAACAGATCTTTACCCATCAGTACTGTACCGTTATACAGTAACAGATCTTTATCCATCAGTACTGTACCCGTTATACAGTAACAGATCTTTATCCATCAGTACTGTACCATTATACAGTAACAGATCTTTATCCATCAGTACTGTACCCGTTATACAGTAACAGATCTTTACCCATCAGTACTGTACCCGTTATACAGTAACAGATCTTTACCCATCAGTACTGTACCGTTATACAGTAACAGATCTTTATCCATCAGTACTGTACCCGTTATACAGTAACAGATCTTTATCCATCAGTACTGTACCGTTATACAGTAACAGATCTTTACCCATCAGTACTGTACCGTTATACAGTAACAGATCTTTACCCATCAGTACTGTACCGTTATACAGTAACAGATCTTTACCCATCAGTACTGTACCCGTTATACAGTAACAGATCTTTATCCATCAGTACTGTACCGTTATACAGTAACAGATCTTTACCCATCAGTACTGTACCGTTATACAGTAACAGATCTTTATCCATCAGTACTGTACCCGTTATACAGTAACAGATCTTTATCCATCAGTACTGTACCGTTATACAGTAACAGATCTTTACCCATCAGTACTGTACCATTATACAGTAACAGATCTTTACCCATCAGTACTGTACCATTATACAGTAACAGATCTTTATCCATCAGTACTGTACCCGTTATACAGTAACAGATCTTTATCCATCAGTACTGTACCATTATACAGTAACAGATCTTTATCCATCAGTACTGTACCCGTTATACAGTAACAGATCTTTACCCATCAGTACTGTACCCGTTATACAGTAACAGATCTTTACCCATCAGTACTGTACCGTTATACAGTAACAGATCTTTATCCATCAGTACTGTACCCGTTATACAGTAACAGATCTTTATCCATCAGTACTGTACCATTATACAGTAACAGATCTTTACCCATCAGTACTGTACCATTATACAGTAACAGATCTTTACCCATCAGTACTGTACCATTATACAGTAACAGATCTTTACCCATCAGTACTGTACCATTATACAGTAACAGATCTTTACCCATCAGTACTGTACCATTACACAGTAACAGATCTTTATCCATCAGTACTGTACCCGTTATACAGTAACAGATCTTTATCCATCAGTACTGTACCATTATACAGTAACAGATCTTTATCCATCAGTACTGTACCCGTTATACAGTAACAGATCTTTACCCATCAGTACTGTACCCGTTATACAGTAACAGATCTTTACCCATCAGTACTGTACCGTTATACAGTAACAGATCTTTATCCATCAGTACTGTACCCGTTATACAGTAACAGATCTTTATCCATCAGTACTGTACCATTATACAGTAACAGATCTTTATCCATCAGTACTGTACCGTTATACAGTAACAGATCTTTACCCATCAGTACTGTACCGTTATACAGTAACAGATCTTTATCCATCAGTACTGTACCATTATACAGTAACAGATCTTTACCCATCAGTACTGTACCCGTTATACAGTAACAGATCTTTATCCATCAGTACTGTACCATTATACAGTAACAGATCTTTACCCATCAGTACTGTACCCGTTATACAGTAACAGATCTTTACCCATCAGTACTGTACCGTTATACAGTAACAGATCTTTACCCATCAGTACTGTACCATTATACAATAACAGATCTTTATCCATCAGTACTGTACCGTTATACAGTAACAGATCTTTATCCATCAGTACTGTACCATTATACAGTAACAGATCTTTACCCATCAGTACTGTACCGTTATACAGTAACAGATCTTTATCCATCAGTACTGTACCGTTATACAGTAACAGATCTTTATCCATCAGTACTGTACCCATTATACAGTAACAGATCTTTACCCATCAGTACTGTACCATTATACAGTAACAGATCTTTATCCATCAGTACTGTACTGTTATACAGTAACAGATCTTTATCCATCAGTACTGGACCGTTATACAATAACAGATCTTTATCCATCAGTACTGTACCCGTTATACAGTAACAGATCTTTATCCATCAGTACTGTACCGTTATACAGTAACAGATCTTTACCCATCACTACTGTACCATTATACAGTAACAGATCTTTATCCATCAGTACTGTACCGTTATACAGTAACAGATCTTTACCCATCACTACTGTACCATTATACAGTAACAGATCTTTATCCATCAGTACTGTACCGTTATACAGTAACAGATCTTTATCCATCAGTACTGGACCGTTATACAATAACAGATCTTTATCCATCAGTACTGTACCGTTATCCAGTGACAGATCTTTATCCATCAGTACTGTACCGTTATACAGTAACAGATCTTTACCCATCAGTACTGTACCCATTATACAGTAACAGATCTTTATCCATCACTACTGTACCCGTTATACGGTAACAGATCTTTACCCATCAGTACTGTACCCGTTATACAGTAACAGATCTTCATCCATCACTACTGTACCCGTTATACGGCAACAGAGCTTTACCCATCAGTACTGTACCCGTTATACGGCAACAGAGCTTTACCCATCAGTACTGTACCCATTATACAGTGACAGATCTTTACCCATCAGTACTGTACTGTGATACAGTAACAGATCTTTATCCATCAGTACTGTACCCGTTATACAGTAACAGATCTTTACCCATCAGTACTGTACCGTTATACAGTAACAGATCTTTACCCATCAGTACTGTACCGTTATACAGTAACAGATCTTTACCCATCAGTACTGTACCGTTATACAGTAACAGATCTTTACCCATCAGTACTGTACCGTGATACAGTAACAGATCTTTATCCATCAGTACTGTACCCGTTATACAGTAACAGATCTTTACCCATCAGTACTGTACCCGTGTTACAGTAACAGATCTTTACCCATCAGTACTGTACCGTTATACAGTAACAGATCTTTACCCATCAGTACTGTACCATTATACAGTAACAGATCTTTACCCATCAGTACTGTACCCGTTATACAGTAACAGATCTTTACCCATCAGTACTGTACCCGTTATACAGTAACAGATCTTTACCCATCATTACTGTACCGTTATACAGTAACAGATCTTTACCCATCAGTACTGTACCGTTATACAGTAACAGATCTTTATCCATCAGTACTGTACCCGTTATACAGTAACAGATCTTTATCCATCAGTACTGTACCGTTATACAGTAACAGATCTTTACCCATCAGTACTGTACCATTATACAGTAACAGATCTTTACCCATCAGTACTGTACCCGTTATACAGTAACAGATCTTTATCCATCAGTACTGTACCCGTTATACAGTAACAGATCTTTATCCATCAGTACTGTACCGTTATACAGTAACAGATCTTTATCCATCAGTACTGTACCCATTATACAGTAACAGATCTTTACCCATCAGTACTGTACCATTATACAGTAACAGATCTTTATCCATCAGTACTGTACCGTTATACAGTAACAGATCTTTATCCATCAGTACTGTACCCGTTATACAGTAACAGATCTTTACCCATCAGTACTGTACCCGTTATACAGTAACAGATCTTTATCCATCAGTACTGTACCGTTATACAGTAACAGATCTTTACCCATCAGTACTGTACCCGTTATACAGTAACAGATCTTTATCCATCAGTACTGTACCGTTATACAGTAACAGATCTTTACCCATCAGTACTGTACCGTTATACAGTAACAGATCTTTACCCATCAGTACTGTACCCGTTATACAGTAACAGATCTTTATCCATCAGTACTGTACCGTTATACAGTAACAGATCTTTACCCATCAGTACTGTACCGTTATACAGTAACAGATCTTTATCCATCAGTACTGTACCGTTATACAGTAACAGATCTTTACCCATCAGTACTGTACCGTTATACAGTAACAGATCTTTATCCATCAGTACTGTACCGTTATACAGTAACAGATCTTTACCCATCAGTACTGTACCGTTATACAGTAACAGATCTTTATCCATCAGTACTGTACCGTTATACAGTAACAGATCTTTACCCATCAGTACTGTACCCGTTATACAGTAACAGATCTTTACCCATCAGTACTGTACCGTTATACAGTAACAGATCTTTACCCATCAGTACTGTACCGTTATACAGTAACAGATCTTTACCCATCAGTACTGTACCGTTATACAGTAACAGATCTTTACCCATCAGTACTGTACCGTTATACAGTAACAGATCTTTATCCATCAGTACTGTACCCGTTATACAGTAACAGATCTTTACCCATCAGTACTGTACCGTTATACAGTAACAGATCTTTACCCATCAGTACTGTACCCGTTATACAGTAACAGATCTTTACCCATCAGTACTGTACCCGTTATACAGTAACAGATCTTTACCCATCAGTACTGTACCGTTATACAGTAACAGATCTTTATCCATCAGTACTGTACCCGTTATACAGTAACAGATCTTTACCCATCAGTACTGTACCGTTATACAGTAACAGATCTTTATCCATCAGTACTGTACCCGTTATACAGTAACAGATCTTTACCCATCAGTACTGTACCCGTTATACAGTAACAGATCTTTATCCATCAGTACTGTACCGTTATACAGTAACAGATCTTTATCCATCAGTACTGTACCCGTTATACAGTAACAGATCTTTACCCATCAGTACTGTACCCGTTATACAGTAACAGATCTTTACCCATCAGTACTGTACCATTATACAGTAACAGATCTTTACCCATCAGTACTGTACCGTTATACAGTAACAGATCTTTATCCATCAGTACTGTACCCGTTATACAGTAACAGATCTTTACCCATCAGTACTGTACCGTTATACAGTAACAGATCTTTACCCATCAGTACTGTACCCGTTATACAGTAACAGATCTTTACCCATCAGTACTGTACCCGTTATACAGTAACAGATCTTTACCCATCAGTACTGTACCCGTTATACAGTAACAGATCTTTACCCATCAGTACTGTACCGTTATACAGTAACAGATCTTTACCCATCAGTACTGTACCATTATACAGTAACAGATCTTTACCCATCAGTACTGTACCGTGATACAGTAACAGATCTTTACCCATCAGTACTGTACCGTGATACAGTAACAGATCTTTACCCATCAGTACTGTACCGTGATACAGTAACAGATCTTTACCCATCAGTACTGTACCGTGATACAGTAACAGATCTTTACCCATCAGTACTGTACCCGTTATACAGTAACAGATCTTTACCCATCAGTACTGTACCCGTTATACAGTAACAGATCTTTACCCATCAGTACTGTACCGTTATACAGTAACAGATCTTTACCCATCAGTACTGTACCGTGATACAGTAACAGATCTTTACCCATCAGTACTGTACCATTATACAGTAACAGATCTTTACCCATCAGTACTGTACCCGTTATACAGTAACAGATCTTTACCCATCAGTACTGTACCCGTTATACAGTAACAGATCTTTACCCATCAGTACTGTACTGTTATACAGTAACAGATCTTTACCCATCAGTACTGTACCGTTATACAGTAACAGATCTTTACCCATCAGTACTGTACCGTGATACAGTAACAGATCTTTACCCATCAGTACTGTACCGTGATACAGTAACAGATCTTTACCCATCAGTACTGTACCCGTTATACAGTAACAGATCTTTATCCATCAGTACTGTACCGTTATACAGTAACAGATCTTTATCCATCAGTACTGTACCGTTATACAGTAACAGATCTTTACCCATCAGTACTGTACCGTGATACAGTAACAGATCTTTACCCATCAGTACTGTACCCGTTATACAGTAACAGATCTTTATCCATCAGTACTGTACCGTTATACAGTAACAGATCTTTACCCATCAGTACTGTACCGTTATACAGTAACAGATCTTTACCCATCAGTACTGTACCGTTATACAGTAACAGATCTTTACCCATCAGTACTGTACCGTTATACAGTAACAGATCTTTACCCATCAGTACTGTACCGTTATACAGTAACAGATCTTTACCCATCAGTACTGTACCGTTATACAGTAACAGATCTTTACCCATCAGTACTGTACCGTTATACAGTAACAGATCTTTACCCATCAGTACTGTACCGTTATACAGTAACAGATCTTTACCCATCAGTACTGTACCGTTATACAGTAACAGATCTTTACCCATCAGTACTGTACCGTTATACAGTAACAGATCTTTACCCATCAGTACTGTACCGTTATACAGTAACAGATCTTTACCCATCAGTACTGTACCGTTATACAGTAACAGATCTTTACCCATCAGTACTGTACCCGTTATACAGTAACAGATCTTTACCCATCAGTACTGTACCATTATACAGTAACAGATCTTTACCCATCAGTACTGTACCCGTTATACAGTAACAGATCTTTACCCATCAGTATTGTACCATTATACAGTAACAGATCTTTACCCATCAGTATTGTACCATTATACAGTAACAGATCTTTACCCATCAGTACTGTACCGTTATACAGTAACAGATCTTTACCCATCAGTACTGTACCGTTATACAGTAACAGATCTTTATCCATCAGTACTGTACCGTTATACAGTAACAGATCTTTATCCATCAGTACTGTACCCGTTATACAGTAACAGATCTTTACCCATCAGTACTGTACCCGTTATACAGTAACAGATCTTTACCCATCAGTACTGTACCGTTATACAGTAACAGATCTTTACCCATCAGTACTGTACCGTTATACAGTAACAGATCTTTATCCATCAGTACTGTACCGTTATACAGTAACAGATCTTTACCCATCAGTACTGTACCGTTATACAGTAACAGATCTTTACCCATCAGTATTGTACCATTATACAGTAACAGATCTTTACCCATCAGTACTGTACCGTTATACAGTAACAGATCTTTACCCATCAGTACTGTACCGTTATACAGTAACAGATCTTTACCCATCAGTACTGTACCGTTATACAGTAACAGATCTTTACCCATCAGTACTGTACCGTTATACAGTAACAGATCTTTATCCATCAGTACTGTACCATTATACAGTAACAGATCTTTATCCATCAGTACTGTACCGTTATACAGTAACAGATCTTTACCCATCAGTACTGTACCGTTATACAGTAACAGATCTTTATCCATCAGTACTGTACCGTTATACAGTAACAGATCTTTATCCATCAGTACTGTACCCGTTATACAGTAACAGATCTTTACCCATCAGTACTGTACCCGTTATACAGTAACAGATCTTTACCCATCAGTACTGTACCGTTATACAGTAACAGATCTTTACCCATCAGTACTGTACCGTTATACAGTAACAGATCTTTATCCATCAGTACTGTACCGTTATACAGTAACAGATCTTTACCCATCAGTATTGTACCGTTATACAGTAACAGATCTTTACCCATCAGTACTGTACCCATTATACAGTAACAGATCTTTACCCATCAGTACTGTACCGTTATACAGTAACAGATCTTTACCCATCAGTACTGTACCCGTTATACAGTAACAGATCTTTACCCATCAGTACTGTACCGTTATACAGTAACAGATCTTTATCCATCAGTACTGTACCGTTATACAGTAACAGATCTTTATCCATCAGTACTGTACCCGTTATACAGTAACAGATCTTTACCCATCAGTACTGTACCCGTTATACAGTAACAGATCTTTACCCATCAGTACTGTACCCGTTATACAGTAACAGATCTTTACCCATCAGTACTGTACCGTTATACAGTAACAGATCTTTATCCATCAGTACTGTACCGTTATACAGTAACAGATCTTTACCCATCAGTATTGTACCGTTATACAGTAACAGATCTTTACCCATCAGTACTGTACCGTTATACAGTAACAGATCTTTACCCATCAGTACTGTACCGTTATACAGTAACAGATCTTTACCCATCAGTACTGTACCGTTATACAGTAACAGATCTTTACCCATCAGTACTGTACCCGTTATACAGTAACAGATCTTTACCCATCAGTACTGTACCGTTATACAGTAACAGATCTTTACCCATCAGTACTGTACCCATTATACAGTAACAGATCTTTACCCATCAGTACTGTACCCGTTATACAGTAACAGATCTTTACCCATCAGTACTGTACCGTGATACAGTAACAGATCTTTACCCATCAGTACTGTACCGTTATACAGTAACAGATCTTTATCCATCAGTACTGTACCCATTATACAGTAACAGATCTTTACCCATCAGTACTGTACCGTTATACAGTAACAGATCTTTACCCATCAGTACTGTACCGTTATACAGTAACAGATCTTTATCCATCAGTACTGGACCATTATACAGCAACAGATCTTCACCCATCAGTACTGTACCATTATACAGTAACAGATCTTTATCCATCAGTACTGTACCGTTATACAGTAACAGATCTTTACCCATCAGTACTGTACCGTTATACAGCAACAGATCTTCACCCATCAGTACTGTACCATTATACAGTAACAGATCTTTATCCATCAGTACTGTACCGTTATACAGTAACAGATCTTTATCCATCAGTACTGTACCCATTATACAGTAACAGATCTTTACCCATCAGTACTGTACCGTTATACAGTAACAGATCTTTACCCATCAGTACTGTACCCGTTATACAGTAACAGATCTTTACCCATCAGTACTGTACCGTTATACAGTAACAGATCTTTACCCATCAGTACTGTACCCGTTATACAGTAACAGATCTTTACCCATCAGTACTGTACCGTTATACAGTAACAGATCTTTACCCATCAGTACTGTACCCGTTATACAGTAACAGATCTTTACCCATCAGTACTGTACCGTGATACAGTAACAGATCTTTACCCATCAGTACTGTACCGTTATACAGTAACAGATCTTTATCCATCAGTACTGTACCGTGATACAGTAACAGATCTTTACCCATCAGTACTGTACCGTTATACAGTAACAGATCTTTATCCATCAGTACTGTACCCGTTATACAGTAACAGATCTTTACCCATCAGTACTGTACCCGTTATACAGTAACAGATCTTTACCCATCAGTACTGTACCATTATACAGTAACAGATCTTTACCCATCAGTACTGTACCCGTTATACAGTAACAGATCTTTACCCATCAGTACTGTACCGTTATACAGTAACAGATCTTTACCCATCAGTACTGTACCCGTTATACAGTAACAGATCTTTACCCATCAGTACTGTACCGTTATACAGTAACAGATCTTTACCCATCAGTACTGTACCCGTTATACAGTAACAGATCTTTACCCATCAGTACTGTACCGTTATACAGTAACAGATCTTTACCCATCAGTACTGTACCATTATACAGTAACAGATCTTTACCCATCAGTACTGTACCCGTTATACAGTAACAGATCTTTACCCATCAGTACTGTACCGTTATACAGTAACAGATCTTTACCCATCAGTACTGTACCGTTATACAGTAACAGATCTTTACCCATCAGTACTGTACCCGTTATACAGTAACAGATCTTTACCCATCAGTACTGTACCCGTTATACAGTAACAGATCTTTACCCATCAGTACTGTACCATTATACAGTAACAGATCTTTACCCATCAGTACTGTACCCGTTATACAGTAACAGATCTTTACCCATCAGTACTGTACCGTTATACAGTAACAGATCTTTACCCATCAGTACTGGACCATTATACAGTAACAGATCTTTACCCATCAGTACTGTACCCGTTATACAGTAACAGATCTTTACCCATCAGTACTGTACCATTATACAGTAACAGATCTTTACCCATCAGTACTGTACCATTATACAGTAACAGATCTTTACCCATCAGTACTGTACCCGTTATACAGTAACAGATCTTTACCCATCAGTACTGTACCGTTATACAGTAACAGATCTTTACCCATCAGTACTGTACCCGTTATACAGTAACAGATCTTTACCCATCAGTACTGTACCATTATACAGTAACAGATCTTTACCCATCAGTACTGTACCCGTTATACAGTAACAGATCTTTACCCATCAGTACTGTACCGTTATACAGTAACAGATCTTTACCCATCAGTACTGTACCCGTTATACAGTAACAGATCTTTACCCATCAGTACTGTACCGTGATACAGTAACAGATCTTTACCCATCAGTACTGTACCGTTATACAGTAACAGATCTTTATCCATCAGTACTGTACCCGTTATACAGTAACAGATCTTTACCCATCAGTACTGTACCGTGATACAGTAACAGATCTTTACCCATCAGTACTGTACCGTTATACAGTAACAGATCTTTACCCATCAGTACTGTACCGTGATACAGTAACAGATCTTTACCCATCAGTACTGTACCATTATACAGTAACAGATCTTTACCCATCAGTACTGTACCATTATACAATAACAGATCTTTACCCATCAGTACTGTACCGTTATACAGTAACAGATCTTTATCCATCAGTACTGTACCCATTATACAGTAACAGATCTTTACCCATCAGTACTGTACCGTTATACAGTAACAGATCTTTATCCATCAGTACTGTACCCATTATACAGTAACAGATCTTTACCCATCAGTACTGTACCGTTATACAGTAACAGATCTTTATCCATCAGTACTGTACCATTATACAGTAACAGATCTTTACCCATCAGTACTGTACCCGTTATACAGTAACAGATCTTTACCCATCAGTACTGTACCCGTTATACAGTAACAGATCTTTACCCATCAGTACTGTACCATTATACAGTAACAGATCTTTACCCATCAGTACTGTACCATTATACAGTAACAGATCTTTACCCATCAGTACTGTACCCGTTATACAGTAACAGATCTTTACCCATCAGTACTGTACCATTATACAGTAACAGATCTTTATCCATCAGTACTGTACCCGTTATACAGTAACAGATCTTTACCCATCAGTACTGTACCGTTATACAGTAACAGATCTTTACCCATCAGTACTGTACCCGTTATACAGTAACAGATCTTTACCCATCAGTACTGTACCATTATACAGTAACAGATCTTTACCCATCAGTACTGTACCCGTTATACAGTAACAGATCTTTACCCATCAGTACTGTACCCGTTATACAGTAACAGATCTTTACCCATCAGTACTGTACCATTATACAGTAACAGATCTTTACCCATCAGTACTGTACCCGTTATACAGTAACAGATCTTTACCCATCAGTACTGTACCATTATACAGTAACAGATCTTTACCCATCAGTACTGTACCGTTATACAGTAACAGATCTTTACCCATCAGTACTGTACCGTTATACAGTAACAGATCTTTACCCATCAGTACTGTACCATTATACAGTAACAGATCTTTACCCATCAGTACTGTACCATTATACAGTAACAGATCTTTACCCATCAGTACTGTACCCGTTATACAGTAACAGATCTTTACCCATCAGTACTGTACCATTATACAGTAACAGATCTTTACCCATCAGTACTGTACCATTATACAGTAACAGATCTTTACCCATCAGTACTGTACCCGTTATACAGTAACAGATCTTTACCCATCAGTACTGTACCGTTATACAGTAACAGATCTTTACCCATCAGTACTGTACCATTATACAGTAACAGATCTTTATCCATCAGTACTGTACCCGTTATACAGTAACAGATCTTTACCCATCAGTACTGTACCCGTTATACAGTAACAGATCTTTCCCCATCAGTACTGCACCGTTATACAGTAACAGATCTTTACCCATCAGTACTGTACCCCAGTGTTATACATTAACAGTTCTTTACCCATCAGTACTGTACCCATGTTATACATTAACAGTTCTTTACCCATCAGTACTGTACCCCAGTGTTATACATTAACAGTTCTTTACCCATCAGTACTGTACCCCAGTGTTATACATTAACAGTTCTTTACCCATCAGTACTGTACCCCAGTGTTATACATTAACAGTTCTTTACCCATCAGTACTGTACCCCAGTGTTATACATTAACAGTTCTTTACCCATCAGTACTGTACCCCAGTGTTATACATTAACAGTTCTTTACCCATCAGTACTGTACCCATGTTATACATTAACAGTTCTTTACCCATCAGTACTGTACCCATGTTATACATTAACAGTTCTTTACCCATCAGTACTGTACCCCAGTGTTATACATTAACAGTTCTTTACCCATCAGTACTGTACCCCAGTGTTATACATTAACAGTTCTTTACCCATCAGTACTGTACCCCAGTGTTATACATTAACAGTTCTTTACCCATCTGTACTGTACACATGTTGTACACTGACAGACCTACACCAACCAGTACTGAACCTCAGTGTTTTCTAGTGACAGACCTATTCCACCAGTATTGCATCCTGATGTAATACAAGAACAGATTGATACCCACCAGTACTGATGCGCCTTTCTCATGCTCCTGCCCCTCAGTGCCTGCACTGGTTGGTAGGAGGGGGCTCTCTGCCTTCGGAGGGAATGATTATCCAGAATGAGGATGTGTCAAGCTGACTGGCAGTCTTTCCACAACGGATGAACAAATAACACAAGCTCACAGTGCAGAGATTAATCAAGAGTGGTTGAAATGAATGAAGACCTTTCATTTCCACATCACTTTCCACTCTTCATAATGTGCCAGAACTCTTTCGAGTTGATGAATCATTTTGGAAGTGTAGTCACTGTTATAATGTAACAAACACAGCAGCCAATCTAAACACAGCAAGATCCCACAAACAGCGATTATATGAATGACCAATTAACCAGTGATGTTGGTTGAGGGATAAAAACTGACCCCCAGGGAGAACTCCCCCCTTGCTCTTCTTCTAATAGTGACCGTGAGATCTTTCGTTTTGAGCTGAGGAGGCAGACAGGGCCTCGGTTTAATGCCTCATCCCAAAGACAACACCTCTAACAGAGCGCCGCTCCCTCGGTAACGCCCCTCTGACTGTGCAGTGCTCGCATGGCACGGCCTCTCCGAATGCGCAGCATTCCCACGGTACGGCCCCTCCGACTGCGCAGCGTTCCCACGGTACGGCCCCTCCGACTGCGCAGCATTCCCACGGTACGGCCCCTCCGACTGCACAGCATTCCCACGGTACGGCCCCTCCGACTGCACAGCATTCCCACGGTACGGCCCCTCCGACTGCACAGCATTCCCACGGTACGGCCCCTCCAACTGCGCAGCGTTCCCACGGTACGGCCCCTCCGACTGCACAGCATTCCCACGGTACGGCCTTTCTGACTGCCCGCTGCTCCCTCAGTGCAGCCTCTCTGACTGCGCGGCATTCCCTCGGTACGGCCCCTCCGACTGCGCGGCGCTCCCTCGGTACGGCCCCTCCGACTGCGCGGCGCTCCCTCGGTACTGCTGTCCTTGGTTATGGGCTCGAGTCTCTGAACTCAAGATTCTGACTCAGAGAGCAGAGACAGCGTTAAAGCCAGTAAGCCACGACTGACTGAAGCTGAGATGACAATGAATTGTACCCATGACTCTCCGTGCACACAGACAGACAGACAGCAGTCAGATGCTGGCCCCCTCAGCAGTCGCACACAAGGTTTACAATCACCGGCATTTTTATATATTTTTAAAACAAAGTGTTAGGAAAAGAAGACATTTTAAAAGACAAATCTAAAATCCTGTACACGTTAACCCCTCCCCACCTCTTCAGTCATCAGACATTTCCCAATGATACCTCGAGACAGTCTTTGGTACAATAAATTTAAAAAAGACAAAAGCTAATTGTCACAATTCTCTGAAACTAATGCTTTTTCATGTCCCCTTGTTTGCGCCTTCTCCAGAGTCTTTTTCTCAAATGCAGCCCCCAAACAATGTGTGTGTGGAGTACGGACTGCGGAGGGTGGGGGGCAGTTGCCTGGGTGCCATTAATACTGAACACTACAGTTACAATTTCGATGCCACCACCACCCCGTCCCAAACCGAAAGGGACAACCAAAAGAGACACAGCAGTCTCCAAAACCTGGAGGAATTGAGGTGTGCTGCAGCCAGGAGTTCAACAATTCCAGACACGCACGCACAATATCAATTCTAATGAAATACACAGCAGTCACTGTAGTGTTGTATTTGGGTACCTGCGGGAAAAGAAAGGCAGGAGCCAGGGTGGGAGTGCAGAAGTGAGGGGGAAGGGTGGAATGGCAGAGCCGATAGAGAGGGGGTTAGAAAGAGACAGATGGAGGAGGATGGAGGAGGAGAGAGATGGAGTGTGTGCTCTGACTTACCCACCCAAAACCCTTTCTTTGATGACCACCCCAGGAAGAAAAGGGAGAGGAGGAGAGATGGAGACGGAGGCTGTGAGGGATTCCAGAAGCAGGTCCTTCTGTGTGTGTTTATATCACTTCAGTAAAGTCACTTCCAGTGCCGGCGTTTGGAAACAGAAAAGATGAAATCGGGGGCAGTGGGGGGAGGAGAGGACAGGGAGAGAGACAGAACCGGACACAGCAAAAGAGAGCCAGAGTGAGAGAGAGAGAGAGAGAGAGAGAGAGAGAGACACAGGGCGAGGGAAAGGGGGGGGGGGGGGGCGGGGTGAAGAAGACATAGACACAGAGAGACAGACAAAGAAAAAACTCCTGGAGACACGGGGAACAGAAACTCCTCCATTTCCGCAGCAAAAAAAACAACAAAGCCCTTTGAAGCTCTGGCACAGACTATTAAATAAATAAGGGAAATCAAATTTACAATGACAGCTCAGCTCAGATTAGAAAGTTGCAGTGAAATACTCGCCGCCCTTACCCCATCCAACCCGACCCCCAACCCATGCAGCACTTGATCAATGTTATGGCTTTTATTCATTTCCATCTTTTATATAATATATATAATTTTCTTTTCTCCGTTAAGTTATCATCAGGAAGTGGCTGCTGAACTTTGGGGGGCACAGAAGCCCATCATCGGCGTGCTGTCCGGCTCGGGTCTGGCGCGGAGCTGGCTGGGGCCCCCTGGCGGGCTGGCAGCATCTGTGCCTGTGGGGGCAGAGCTGGGGTACAGGCCGTGCACAGGCATGGGAGCGGTCCTAGTCCGAAGGTGCATGCCCGAGGATCCTCGCTGGGTGGAGTCCGGACTCTGGGCGGAGAGGAGGAGGAAGCCATGGGCAGAGGCAGTAGGCTCGGGTGCCAGCGGAGGGGAACTGGGCAACAGCTGGCGATGGTGGTGGTAGTGGTGGTGATGGTAGTGGTGCTGCTGTGCCCTCGTGCTTCCATGGCGGTAGAGGTGGTGCTGGTGGTGCTCGTTACCTTGGAGGTGTTGCTGCTGCTGAGCCCCTGTTGTGGGGTGAGGGAGCAGCGGGGGGTACAGATCGCTGCTGGCGGTTGGGGCGTCTCCACTGGTCCACAGACGCAGCTGCTGATGGTGGATTGAAGGCGACGGAACCTGAAAACAGAAGGCAGCATGTCAGCAATCAATAATGCCAGTCAGATTAACGCCCAGTGTCCTGCAGCCAGTGTAGCACCCAGTCCCAAACCAAACCCCACTAGACACACAGTTCCCAGGCTTCATCCATCCCTGCACTGTGCTGGGTTCACTGCTCAAAGGAATGGTCATGGTGGTGATGGGGTTAATGCAATTGTGCTCTCCGTTCTGCTGTTGGGTTAGGGAGGAAGGAAGCCAGGGTTCCAGATCACTGTCCAGTGACCCCTGGGTTAGAAAGACGGGGGAATCAGCCAGGGTTCCTGCTCCTGATCACTGTCCAGTGACCCTGGGTTAGAGAGAGGGGGAAATCAGTCAGGGTTCCTGCTCCTGATCACTGTCCAGTGACCCTGGGTTAGAGAGAGGGGGAAATCAGTCAGGGTTCCTGCTCCTGATCACTGTCCAGTGACCCCTGGGTGAGAGAGAGAGAGAGGGAAATTAGCCAGGGTTCCTGCTCCTGATCACTGTGCAGTGAGCCCTGGGTTAGAGAGAGGGGGGAAATCAGTCAGGATTCCTGCTCCTGATCACTGTCCAGTGACCCCTGTGTTAGAGAGAGAGGGGAAATCAGCCGGGGTTCCTGCTCCTGATCACTGTCCAGTGACCCCTGGGTGAGAGAGAGAGAGAGGGAAATTAGCCAGGGTTCCTGCTCCTGATCACTGTCCAGTGACCCTGGGTTAGAGAGAGAGGGGGAATCAGCCAGGGTTCCTGCTCCTGATCACTGTGCAGTGAGCCCTGGGTGAGAGAGAGGGGGAAATCAGCCAGGGTTCCTGCTCCTGATCACTGTCCAGTGACCCCTGGGTTAGGGAGAGGGGAAATCAGCCAGGGTTCCTGCTCCTGATCACTGTCCAGTGACCCCTGGGTTAGGGAGAGGGGAAATCAGCCAGGGTTCCTGCTCCTGATCACTGTCCAGTGACCCCTGGGTGAGAGAGAGAGAGGGGGAAATTAGCCAGGGTTCCTGCTCCTGATCACTGTGCAGTGAGCCCTGGGTTAGAGAGAGAGAGGGAAATCAGTCAGGGTTCCTGCTCCTGATCACTGTCCAGTGACCCCTGGGTGAGAGAGAGAGAGAGAGGGAAATCAGCCAGGGTTCCTGCTCCTGTCCAGTGACCCTCCCCACCTTGCTGGAAAGTGCATATGTGAGCTGTGAGGGGCGTGATGGTTCCCACAGTTGAACAGGAACAGGAGGAGGCTATTCAGCCCCTCGATCCTGTTCCACCATTCAATTAGATCATGACTGATCTGTATCTTAACTCCATCTCCCCACCTTGGTTCTGTAACCCTTAATCCCTGACCCAGCAAAAATCCATCAATCTCAGTTTGGAAATTTCCAATTGACCCCCGGCCTCGACAGCTTTTTTTGGGGGAGAGAGTTCCAGATTCCCACTCCCCTTTGTGTGAAGAAATGATTCCTGACATCACCCCCTGAACGGCCTGGCTCTTATTTTAAGGTTCTGCCCCCTTGTTCTGGACTCCCCCTCCTTCACCAGAGGAAATAGTTTCTCTCTATCACCCCGATCGAATCCTTTAATCATGTTGAATCCCTGGTTTTAATAGCCCTGAGGAGGGAGAAGGATAGAGCGAGAAGCTTGGTGAGGGCGGGGATCGCTGGCACTGTGTTACAGCTGACAATGCTGGTGGGACAGGCTGATCACCAGGGTAGCAGCATGGGATGGGAAAACTGGCACAGGCCAGGCCAGGATGATGGAGGCCTCAGTCTTAGAGAAACGGTTTTCTGCTCCACTCCATCACGCAGCACATTCTGCAAAGGGAAGATACGTCAAAGCACACAACTTACAAGCAGCATCAGGAGGAGAGAAAGGAATGACAGAAACTGCTGCTGGTGCCTACTGGAGGGTCTGCACCGGAGATTGAACCCCTGCTCAATGAATCGCCCCACCTCCACCACGACTGACACTGAAGAAAGGCAATGGTTCCACACTGCCACAGACCGAAACAACATAACCTTCCTCAGAGCCCAGTGAACAACCACTCCAAGCGCTACAACCTGCATTTTTTCCCATTCAATTGCATTGCTTCCTTCTCAAAGGTGGATCCTTCTGCTGGAGGACGTTGGTGGGGGGAGGGAGGGGGCCAGTGCGGGCGACAAAAATTCCAGGCCTAGCACTGCCGATAGGAGGGACAGTGGAAGGCGAGGCTGTGAGAATCGATCTCCTGAGCACTCCTTCAGCAACCTGCACTGTTGGGACATTGTTCCAGACGTTCTTCTGCAGCCTGCGCTGGTCTGATTGCCGTCCAAAGCTCGAGGTGGCGGGGTGTGGGGAAGGAGGGGGCCTATCTCCTTGTCAGTGGACAATCCCACCTTCTGTCCAGGAACATAGCAGATTGGGGCAAGTCCTACTCAGAACCTACAGTGTTACCTCACTGGAAACAAAATCACACAATGTGGATGAACCGCGTAAAGGAAACGATGACTTCCGAGCATTCCCACTCAGCTGCAGAGTGGAGACACCAACTCAGTTAAAACCAACACACAGACGGAGAGACACGATAGGTCCCAACTCTCGATTCCCACTCTCAGATTCACAGCGATTAATCCAACTTTATACAAGGGAACAACACAAAGAGGCTGAGCAACACGGCATGGCAGCATATTGGCAGGCCAGGTCAGGGAGTCAACCATCTTCTGGAGCCAGAAAGAGAGGAGAATGTGACAGATATACGCACACACAGAGAGGAAGACAGAAGGGCCAAGCTATGGAGATATTCAGAGAAAGAGAAAGGACAAGCAAACAGAAACCAACTCAGACACGTACACACAGATATACAACTCAGACACGTACACACAGATATACAACTCAGACACGTACACACAGATATACAACAACTCAGACACACACACACAGATATACAACTCAGACACGTACACACAGATATACAACAACTCAGACACGTACACACAGACATACAACAACTCAGACACGTACACACAGACATACAACAACTCAGACACCTACACACAGATATACAACAACTCAGACACCTACACACAGATATACAACTCAGACACGTACACACAGATATACAACTCAGACACGTACACACAGATATACAACAACTCAGACACGTACACACAGATATACAACAACTCAGACACACACACACAGATATACAACTCAGACACACACACAGATATACAACTCAGACACGTACACACAGATATACAACTCAGACACGTACACACAGATATACAACTCAGACACGTACACACAGATATACAACAACTCAGACACGTACACACAGACATACAACAACTCAGACACGTACACACAGACATACAACAACTCAGACACCTACACACAGATATACAACAACTCAGACACCTACACACAGATATACAACTCAGACACGTACACACAAATATACAACTCAGACACGTACACACAGATATACAACTCAGACACGTACACACAGATATACAACTCAGACACGTACACACAGATATACAACTCAGACACGTACACACAGATATACAACTCAGACACGTACACACAGATATACAACTCAGACACGTACACACAGATATACAACAACTCAGACACGTACACACAGATATACAACAACTCAGACACACACACAGATATACAACTCAGACACGTACACACAGATATACAACTCAGACACGTACACACAGATATACAACTCAGACACGTACACACAGATATACAACTCAGACACGTACACACAAATATACAACAACTCAGACACGTACACACAGATATACAACAACTCAGACACGTACACAGATATACAACAACTCAGACACGTACACAGATATACAACTCAGACACGTACACACAGATATACAACTCAGACACGTACACACAGATATACAACAACTCAGACACACACACACAGATATACAACTCAGACACGTACACACAGATATACAACAACTCAGACACGTACACACAGACATACAACAACTCAGACACGTACACACAGACATACAACAACTCAGACACCTACACACAGATATACAACAACTCAGACACCTACACACAGATATACAACTCAGACACGTACACACAGATATACAACTCAGACACGTACACACAGATATACAACAACTCAGACACGTACACACAGATATACAACAACTCAGACACACACACACAGATATACAACTCAGACACACACACAGATATACAACTCAGACACGTACACACAGATATACAACTCAGACACGTACACACAGATATACAACTCAGACACGTACACACAGATATACAACAACTCAGACACGTACACACAGACATACAACAACTCAGACACGTACACACAGACATACAACAACTCAGACACCTACACACAGATATACAACAACTCAGACACCTACACACAGATATACAACTCAGACACGTACACACAAATATACAACTCAGACACGTACACACAGATATACAACTCAGACACGTACACACAGATATACAACTCAGACACGTACACACAGATATACAACTCAGACACGTACACACAGATATACAACTCAGACACGTACACACAGATATACAACTCAGACACGTACACACAGATATACAACAACTCAGACACGTACACACAGATATACAACAACTCAGACACACACACAGATATACAACTCAGACACGTACACACAGATATACAACTCAGACACGTACACACAGATATACAACTCAGACACGTACACACAGATATACAACTCAGACACGTACACACAAATATACAACAACTCAGACACGTACACACAGATATACAACAACTCAGACACGTATACACAGACATACAACAACTCAGACACGTACACACAGACATACAACAACTCAGACACGTACACACAGACATACAACAACTCAGACACGTACACACAGATATACAACTCAGACACGTACACACAGACATACAACAACTCAGACACGTACACACAGACATACAACAACTCAGACACGTACACACAGACATACAACAACTCAGACACGTACACACAGACATACAACAACTCAGACACGTACACAGATATACAACAACTCAGACACGTACACACAGACATACAACAACTCAGACACCTACACACAGACATACAACAACTCAGACACGTACACAGATATACAACAACTCAGACACGTACACAGATATACAACTCAGACACGTACACACAGATATACAACAACTCAGACACGGACACACAAATATACAACTCAGACACGTACACACAGATATACAACTCAGACACGTACACACAGATATACAACTCAGACACGTACACACAGATATACAACAACTCAGACACGGACACACAAATATACAACTCAGACACGTACACACAGATATACAACTCAGACACGTACACACAGATATACAACTCAGACACGTACACACAGATATACAACAACTCAGACACGGACACACAAATATACAACTCAGACACGTACACACAAATATACAACTCAGACACGTACACACAGATATACAACTCAGACATGTACACACAGATATACAACTCAGACACGTACACATAGATATACAACTCAGACACGTACACACAGATATACAACAACTCAGACACGGACACACAAATATACAACTCAGACACGTATACACAGATATACAACTCGGACACGTACACACAGATATACAACAACTCAGACACGTACACAGATATACAACTCAGACACGTACACAGATATACAACTCAGACACGTACACAGATATACAACTCAGACACGTACACACAGATATACAACAACTCAGACACGTACACACAGATATACAACTCAGACACGTACACACAGATATACAACAACTCAGACACGTACACAGATATACAACAACTCAGACACGTACACAGATATACAACAACTCAGACACGTACACACAGATATACAACAACTCAGACACGTACACAGATATACAACAACTCAGACACGTACACAGATATACAACAACTCAGACACGTACACAGATATACAACAACTCAGACACGTACACAGATATACAACAACTCAGACACGTACACAGATATACAACAACTCAGACACGTACACAGATATACAACAACTCAGACACGTACACAGATATACAACAACTCAGACACACACACAGATATACAACAACTCAGACACACACACAGATATACAACAACTCAGACACACACACAGATATACAACAACTCAGACACACACACAGATATACAACAACTCAGACACACACACAGATATACAACAACTCAGACACACACACAGATATACAACAACTCAGACACACACACAGATATACAACAACTCAGACACACACACAGATATACAACTCAGACACGTACACACAGATATACAACTCAGACACGTACACACAGATATACAACTCAGACACGTACACACAAATATACAACAACTCAGACACGTATACACAGATATACAACTCAGACACGTACACACAGACATACAACTCAGACACGTACACACAAATATACAACAACTCAGACACGTACACACAGATATACAACAACTCAGACACGTATACACAGACATACAACAACTCAGACACGTATACACAGACATACAACAACTCAGACACGTACACACAGATATACAACTCAGACACGTACACACAGATATACAACTCAGACACGTACACACAGATATACAACTCAGACACGTACACACAGATATACAACAACTCAGACACGGACACACAAATATACAACTCAGACACGTACACACAGATATACAACTCAGACACGTACACACAGATATACAACTCAGACACGTACACACAGATATACAACTCAGACACGTACACACAGATATACAACAACTCAGACACGGACACACAAATATACAACTCAGACACGTACACACAGATATACAACAACTCAGACACGGACACACAAATATACAACTCAGACACGTATACACAGATATACAACTCAGACACGTACACACAGATATACAACAACTCAGACACGTACACAGATATACAACTCAGACACGTACACAGATATACAACTCAGACACGTACACACAGATATACAACTCAGACACGTACACACAGATATACAACAACTCAGACACGTACACAGATATACAACAACTCAGACACGTACACAGATATACAACTCAGACACGTACACACAGATATACAACTCAGACACGTACACACAGATATACAACTCAGACACGTACACACAGATATACAACAACTCAGACACGTACACACAGATATACAACAACTCAGACACGTACACAGATATACAACAACTCAGACACGTACACAGATATACAACAACTCAGACACGTACACAGATATACAACAACTCAGACACGTACACAGATATACAACAACTCAGACACGTACACAGATATACAACAACTCAGACACACACACAGATATACAACAACTCAGACACACACACAGATATACAACAACTCAGACACACACACAGATATACAACAACTCAGACACACACACAGATATACAACTCAGACACGTACACACAGATATACAACTCAGACACGTACACACAAATATACAACAACTCAGACACGTACACACAAATATACAACTCAGACACGTACACACAGACATACAACTCAGACACGTACACACAGACATACAACTCAGACACGTACACACAAATACACAACAACTCAGACACGTACACACAGATATACAACAACTCAGACACGTACACAGATATACAACAACTCAGACACGTACACAGATATACAACTCAGACACGTACACACAGATATACAACTCAGACACGTACACACAGATATACAACTCAGACACGTACACACAGATATACAACAACTCAGACACGTACACACAGATATACAACAACTCAGACACGTACACAGATATACAACAACTCAGACACGTACACAGATATACAACAACTCAGACACGTACACAGATATACAACAACTCAGACACACACACAGATATACAACAACTCAGACACACACACAGATATACAACAACTCAGACACACACACAGATATACAACAACTCAGACACACACACAGATATACAACTCAGACACGTACACACAGATATACAACTCAGACACGTACACACAAATATACAACAACTCAGACACGTACACACAGACATACAACTCAGACACGTACACACAAATACACAACAACTCAGACACGTACACACAGATATACAACAACTCAGACACGTACACACAGATATACAACAACTCAGACATGTACACACAGATATACAACAACTCAGACACGTACACACAGATATACAACTCAGACACGTACACACAGATATACAACTCAGACACGTATACACAGATATACAACTCAGAGACACATGTGTCACAATTAACACATTTACAGACATGGACATTGATGGGGTTCCTTTGCTATTGCTTGCCAGTGAAAAGTTCCAGCAGTTTGACTCTTCGTACCACTGAATGAGCAATCGAGTCCTTCAGACGGAAGAAAAGACGACACACAGAGTTACTTCCGAAAGACACTGACTGTGGGGAGGGAAGACTGGAGCTTGCTGAAGAAATGAATCAGACTTGGTAACGCAGCCAGACTGGCAGCAGACTTTTCCACTCTGCTTTTGGTTTTAAAGGGATCCAGGAATTGCTGCCATGTCTTCACTATGTCGGATGTACTGCGTTGCATGATGACCAGGAGATTTTATAGGGACTGTTTACCAATGGCTCACTACCCTCCCTCCCTCTCCCCTACCATGCACTGATCGAGGGCTACGTCACTGAGCTGAGAGGTTCGGAGACTCCGTACCTGTGGACTGTGCATTTCATAATCTGTGTGAGCCTCGGTGCTGTTGAAGTATCGGTTGGTGTACCGCTGATTCCGGTTGTCACTCGAAGACCCACTGGAGCCACCTGGGAGTAGGAACGGTCAACGGTTAGCAGTGGAGACGCCGAGGAGTAAGTACACATGGGGGAGGGAGGGGAGGGAGAGAGAGAAAGAAAGAGAGAGAGAGAGAGAGAGAAAGACAGGTAGCAATAAAACACAGAGAATTCCACGACACAGAGACATTGCACATACACAGCAAATCCAGCTGACCACAGCACCGTATGACAGCAGCAAGACATCAGCCAGTGAATGGCACCAACAATGCACCTTGAAGTCACCGCCAAAGAGCTTTCGCAGAAAAAAGTGACTGAACTTCAGAGCATCATCAGGCAAAATAAAGAACAAGTAATCAGCGCAGCTTGGCAATTCACCCACTTAAACATATCCCCACACTGCCACCCCAGTGACAGGCCCGTAAAGACCAGAACCGTAATCACCAGAACCGTGCTCCAGTGTTACACAGTGACAGACCAGTACCCACCAGTACTGTACCCAGTGTTATACAGTGACAGACCTGTCCCCACCAGTACTGTACCCTAGTGTTATACAGTAACAGACCTGTCCCCACCAGTACTGTACCCCAGTGTTATACAGTAACAGACCTGTCCCCACCAGTACTGTACCCCAGTGTTAGACAGTAACAGACCTGTCCCCACCAGTACTGTACCACAGTGTTATACAGTGACAGACCTGTCCCCACCAGTACTGTACCCTAGTGTTATACAGTAACAGACCTGTCCCCACCAGTACTGTACCCCAGTGTTAGACAGTAACAGACCTGTCCTCACCAGTACTGTACCCCAGTGTTATACAGTGACAGACCTGTACCCACCAGTACTTTACCCCAGTGTTATACAGTGACAAACCTGTCCCCACCAGTACTGTACCCCAGTGTTAGACAGAGACAGACCTGTCCCCACCAGAACCGTGCTCCAGTGTGATACAGTGACAAACCTGTCCCCACCAGTACTTTACCCCAGTGTTATAGTGACAAACCTGTCCCCACCAGTACTGTACCCCAGTGTTATACAGAGACAGACCAGTACCCACCAGTACTGTACCACAGTGTTAGACAGTAACAGACCTGTCCCCACCAGTACTGCACCACAGTGTTATACAGTGACAGACCTGTCCTCACCAGTACTGTACCCCAGTGTTATACAGTGACAGACCTGTACCCACCAGTACTTTACCCCAGTGTTATACAGTGACAAACCTGTCCCCACCAGCACTGTACCCCAGTGTTATAGAGACAGACCTATCCCCACCAGAACCGTGCTCCAGTGTTATACAGTGACAAACCTGTCCCCACCAGTACTTTACCCCAGTGTTATACAGTGACAAACCTGTCCCCACCAGTACTGTACCCCAGTGTTATACAGAGACAGACCAGTACCCACCAGTACTGTACCCCAGTGTTATACAGTGACAGACCTGTCCCCACCAGTACTGTACCCCAGTGTTAGACAGTAACAGACCTGCCCCCACCAGAACCGTGCTCCAGTGTTATACAGTGACAAACCTGTCCCCACCAGTACTGTACAACAGTGTTATACAGTGACAGACCTGTCCCCACCAGTACTGTACCCCAGTGTTATACAGTGACAGACCTGTCCCCACCAGTACTGTACCCCAGTGTTAGACAGTAACAGACCTGCCCCACCAGAACCGTGCTCCAGTGTTATACAGTGACAAACCTGTCCCCACCAGTACTGTACCCCAGTGTTATACAGAGACAGACCTGTCCCCACCAGTACTGTACCCCAGAGTTATACAGTGACAGACCTGTCCCCAACAGTACTGTACCCCAGTGTTATACAGTGACAGACCTGTCCCCACCAGTACTGTCCCCAGTGTTATACAGTGACAGACCTGTCCCCACCAGTACTGTACCCCAGAGTTATACAGTGACAGACCTGTCCCCACCAGTACTATACCCCAGTGTTATACAGTGACAGACCTGTCCCCACCAGTACTGTTCCACAGTATTATACAGTGACAGACCTGTCCCCACCAGTACTGTACCCCAGTGTTATACAGTGACAGACCTGTCCCCAACAGTACTGTACCCCAGTGTTATACAGTGACAGACCTGTCCCCAACAGTACTGTACCCCAGTGTTATACAGTGACAGACCTGTCCCCACCAGTACTGTACCCAGTGTTATAGTGACAGACCTGTCCCCACCAGTACTGTACCCCAGAGTTATACAGTGACAGACCTGTCCCCACCAGTACTATACCGCAGTGTTATACAGTGACAGACCTGTCCCCACCAGTACTGTACCCCAGAGATATACAGTGACAGACCTGTCCCCACCAGTATTGTACCCCAGTGTTATACAGTGACAGACCTGTCCTCACCAGTACTGTACCCCAGTGTTATACAGTGACAGACCTGTCCTCACCAGTACTGTACCCCAGTGTTATACAGTTACAGACCTGTCCCCACCAGTACTGTACCCCAGTGTTATACAGTGACAGACCTGTACCCACCAGTACTGTACCCCGTGTTATACAGTGACAAACCTGTCCCCAGCAGTACTGTACCCCAGTGTTATACAGTGACAGACCTGTCCCCACCAGTACTGTACCCCAGTGTTATACAGTGACAGACCAGTACCCACCAGTACTGTACCCCAGTGTTATACAGTGACAGACCAGTACCCACCAGTACTGTACCCCAGTGTTGTACAGTGACAGACCAGTACCCACCAGTACTGGACCCCAGTGTTATACAGTGACAGACCTGTCCACATCAGTACTGTACCCCAGTGTTATACAGTGACAGACCTGTCCACATCAGTACTGTACCCCAGTGTTATAGAGACAGACCTGTCCCCACCAGTACTGTACTCCAGTGTTATACAGAGACAGACCTGTACCCACCAGGACTGTACCACAGTGCTATACAGTGACAGACCTGTCCCAACCAGTACTGGACCCTAATGTTATACAGTGACAGACTGATACCCACCACTACTGTACCCAGTGTTATATAGTGACAGACCTGTGCCCACCAGTATTGGACCCCAGTGTTATACAGTGACAGACCTGTCCCCAACAGTACTGTACCCCAGTGTTATACAGTGACAGACCTGTCCCCACCAGTACTGTCCCCCAGTGTTATACAGTGACAGACCAGTACCCACCAGTACTGGACCCGTGTTATACAGTGACAGACCTGTCCCCACCAGTACTGTACTCCAGTGTTATACAGTGACAGACCTGTCCCCACCAGTACTGTACCGCAGTGTTATACAGTGACAGACCTGTCTCCACCAGTACTGTACCCCAGTGTTATACAGTGACAGACCTGTCCCCACCACTACTGTACCCAGTGCTATACAGTGACAGACCTGTGCCCACCAGTACTGTACCGCAGTGTAATACAGTGACAGACCTGTCCCCACCAGTACTGGACCCTAATGTTATCCAGTGACAGACCTGTGCCCACCAGTACTGTACACCAAACAGGTCCCTGGACAGTGATCAGGAGCAGGAACCCTGGCTGATTCCCACCCCCACCTCTCTCTCTCTAACCCAGAGGTCACTAGACAGCGATCAGGAGCAGGAACCCTGGCTGATTTCCCCTCTCTCTCCAACCCAGGGGTCACTGGACAGTGAGCAGGAGCAGGAACCCTGGCTGATTTCCCCCTCTCTCTCTAACCCAGGGCTCACTGGACAGTGATCAGGAGCAGGAACCCTGGCTGATTTCCCCCTCTCTCTCTAACCCAGGGCTCACTGGACAGTGATCAGGAGCAGGAACCCTGGCTGATTTCCCCCCCTCTCTCTCTAACCCAGGGGTCACTGGACAGTAATCAGGAGCAGGAACCCTGGCTGATTTCCCCCCCTCTCTCCAACCCAGGGGTCACTGGACAGTGATCAGGAGCAGGAACCTTGGCTGATTTCCACCCCCCCATCTCTCGAACCCAGGGGTCACTGGACAGTGATCAGGAGCAGGAACCCTGGCTGATTCCCACCCCCACCTCTCTCTCTCTAACCCAGAGGTCACTGGACAGCGATCAGGAGCAGGAACCCTGGCTGATTTCCCCTCTCTCTCCAACCCAGGGGTCACTGGACAGTGAGCAGGAGCAGGAACCCTGGCTGATTTCCCCCTCTCTCTCTAACCCAGGGCTCACTGGACAGTGATCAGGAGCAGGAACCCTGGCTGATTTCCCCCTCTCTCTCTAACCCAGGGCTCACTGGACAGTGATCAGGAGCAGGAACCCTGGCTGATTTCCCCCCCTCTCTCTCTAACCCAGGGGTCACTGGACAGTAATCAGGAGCAGGAACCCTGGCTGATTTCCCCCCCTCTCTCCAACCCAGGGGTCACTGGACAGTGATCAGGAGCAGGAACCTTGGCTGATTTCCACCCCCCCATCTCTCGAACCCAGGGGTCACTGGACAGTGATCAGGAGCAGGAACCCTGGCTGATGTCCCCTCTCTCTAACCCAGAGTCACTGGACAGTGATCAGGAGCAGGAACACTGGCTGATGTCCCCTCTCTCAAACCCAGAGTCACTGGACAGTGATCAGGATCAGGAACCCTGGCTGATTTCCCTCCCTCTCTCTAACCCAGGGGTCACTGGACAGTGTTCAGGAGCAGGAACCCTGCCTGATTTCCCCCTCTCTCTTTAACCCAGGGCTCACTGGACAGTGATCAGGAGCAGGAACCTTGGCTGATTTCGCGCCCCCCCATCTCTCTAATCCAGGGTCACTGGACAGTGATCAGGAGCAGGAACCCTGGCTGATTTCCCCCTCTCTCTCTAATCCAGGGTCACTGGACAGTGATCAGGAGCAGGAACCCTGGTTGATTTCCCCCTCTCTCTCTAACCCAGGGGCCACTGGACAGTGATCAGGAGCAGGAACCCTGGCTGATGTCCCCTCTCTCTAACCCAGGGGTCACTGGACAGTGATCAGGAGCAGGAACCCTGGCTGATTTCCCCCTCTCTCTCTAACCCAGGGGCCACTGGACAGTGATCAGGAGCAGGAACCCTGGCTGATGTCCCCTCTCTCTAACCCAGGGGCCACTGGACAGTGATCAGGAGCAGGAACACTGGCTGATGTCCCCTCTCTCTAACCCAGGGGTCACTGGACAGTGATCAGGAGCAGGAACCAGAGTGGGGAGAAACCAAGCAGCATGACTCCATGCCCTGGGGTGCATTTGCCCCTCAGCTGGAAGATGACCATGAACTGAGGGAAGCAGGTAGGCGGGGGAAAACGGAGTGTGGTGGGGGAGGGTGGCTGTAAGGTGGCAGACCTGTACCTGAGCTGGACAGGGAGCTGGCGGTGCTGGCAGACTGGCTGTGCTCCACCGACGGGCTGGTCGAGATGCTGTTACTCGTGTTTGTCCCTTCATCCAATGTCTTCTTGAAGAAGTTGTGTTGAAGTGCATAGAAAGGGGTGATGCGTGTTTTGGGATCATAGTCCAGCATCCTTAGGATCAAGTCCTTGAACTTCAAGTACTCGGCGGGCGTGTGCCCGGGTTCTCCTGCCCGACGCCCGCTGGGGCCCCCAGTCTCGACGCCAATGATGCTGTGAAGCTTGCGGGAGGCAGCTGCTTTGTATTCCTGTGGAGAGTTGAGAGGACGTGGTTACAATCTCATCTGCACTCATTTCTTTCCCCAGTTACTTGATGCAGATGGGCTACTCCGAAATATCAACACTCCGCTCAGTCACGCGTCCCTCACCTCACCTCGCCTTTCCCTTCCCTCCCCCCTCATGCCTGCAACCAGACAAGCAAGCAACCCATTTGCACAGTGCCACAGGCTACTGCTGGCAATGTTTACATGCAGAGAGATACCCAGAACACCATACCCGCAGCTGCTCTCACAGTGGCTAAGAGCCCGTTTGACCCCGGACATACCTTCTTCACGCCCTTCACTTTCTTGATGGCCCACAGTCCGCCAGACAGCTTCTCAAAGTACTTGCGGGCTTTGGGTGCTTGTTCCAGCATGTGACTGGGGGGAGTCCCGACAACCTCCACTATCTTATTCATCTGATCAACCTTAAGAACAATATCAGAGGCTTGAATCACAAACAGCCAAACAAGGGAGAATCAGAGCGAGTGGTGAGACTCCACTCCAGAACAACAGTGGGTACAGGCAATAGGTAAGTAATCAAGTCAGACAGACAACTATCTCACCTCATTGGATCCACTGAAGAGAGGCTCTCCTGTGTGCATCTCCACCAGGATACAGCCCAGTGACCACATGTCAATAGCCAGGTCATAGGGCATTCCAAGCAGCACCTCGGGAGAGCGGTAGAAGCGGCTCTGGATGTACTGATAGATCTGTGGGAAAACGGGAAACTCCACTCAGCAGGCTGCACACTTCAACAATGGCTGCTCGGGTCAAATGTGAAGTAGTTGGGTAATGTGCTTAAGTACAAGATGGGCTGTCAGGCATTTTGGCCCTGGCTGTGAATATCTTGATAACTCAAGAGCAATGTCGTGGTCACAGTATAGAGGGGTTCCTGGTTCGACTGGCTTCCATTGCTCCTGAAACCACACTGTGACTTCAGAGAAAAATAGTAACCTCAGGCAAACATGAGAGCTGAGAACTCAACCGACAAGATTCCAGCTTGCAGCTCACTCCCGGGTATCTGTTATTCTATATATAAACCCCCCGAACCCCTCGATTAGATTCCAGTCTGTAACTCACTCCCGGGTATCTGTTATTCTATATATAAACCCCCCGAACCCCTCGATTAGATTCCAGTCTGTAACTCACTCCTGGATATCTGTTATTCAATATATAAACCCCCCGAACCCCTCGATTAGATTCCAGTCTGTAACTCACTCCTGGATATCTGTTATTCAATATATAAACCCCCCGAACCCCTCGATTAGATTCCAGTCTGTAACTCACTCCCGGGTATCTGTTATTCTATATATAAACCCCCCGAACCCCTCGATTAGATTCCAGTCTGTAACTCACTCCCGGGTATCTGTTATTCTATATATAAACCCCTCGAACCGCTCGATTAGATTCCAGTCTGTAACTCACTCCTGGATATCTGTGATTCTATATATAAACCCCCCGAACCCCTCGATTAGATTCCAGTCTGTAACTCACTGCCGGGTTTCCGTTATTCTGTATATAAACACCCCCGAACCCCTCGATTAGATTCCAGTCTGTAACTCACTCCCGGGTATCTGTTATTCTATATATAAACACCCCCGAACCCCTCGATTAGATTCCAGTCTGTAACTCACTCCCGGGTATCTGTTATTCTATATATAAACACCCCCGAACCCCTCGATTAGATTCCAGTCTGTAACTCACTCCCGGGTATCTGTTATTCTATATATAAACCCCCCGAACCCCTCGATTAGATTCCAGTCTGTAACTCACTCCCGGGTATCTGTTATTCGACAGATAAACCCCCCGAACCCATCGATTAGATTCCAGTCTGTAACTCACTCCCGGGTATCTGTTATTCTATATATAAACCACCCGAACCCCTCGATTAGATTCCAGTCTGTAACTCACTCCCGGGTATCTGTTATTCGACAGATAAACACCCCGAACCCCTCGATTAGATTCCAGTCTGTAACCCACTCCCGGGTATCTGTTATTCTATATATAAACCCCCCGAACCCCTCGATTAGATTCCAGTCTGTAACTCACTCCTGGGTATCTGTTATTCTATATATAAACCCACCCGAACCCCTCGATTAGATTCCAGTCTGTAACTCACTCCCGGGTATCTGTTATTCTATATATAAACCCCCGAACCCCTCGATTAGATTCCAGTCTGTAACTCACTCCCGGGTATCTGTTATTCTACATATAAACCCCCGAACCCCTCGATTAGATTCCAGTCTGTAACACACTCCCGGGTATCTGTTATTCTATATATAAACCCACCCGAACCCCTCGATTAGATTCCAGTCTGTAACTCACTCCCGGGTATCCGTTATTCTATATATAAACCCCCGAACCCCTCGATTACATTCCAGTCTGTAACTCACTCCCGGGTTTCTGTTATTCTATATATAAACCCCCGAACCCCTCGATTAGATTCCAGTTTGTAACTCACTCCCGGGTATCTGTTATTCTATATATAAACCCCCAAACCCCTCAATTAGGTTCCCGTCTGTAACTCTCCCCCGGGGTATCTTTTATTATATATATAAACCCCCCGAACTCCTCGATTAGATTCAAGTATGTAACTCACTCCCGGGTTTCTGTTATTCTATATATAAACCCCCGAACCCCTCGATTAGATTCCAGTCTGTAACTCACTCCCGGGTATCTGTTATTCTATATATAAACCACCCGAACCCCTCGATTAGATTCCAGTCTGTAACTCACTAATGGGTATCTGTTATTCTATATATAAACCCCCCCGAACCCCTTGATTAGTTTCCAGTCTGTAACTCACTCCTGGGTATCTGTTATTCTATATATAACCCCCCCGAAGCCCTCGATTAGATTCCAGTCTGTAACTCACTGCCGGGTATCTGTTATTCTGTCTCTAAACCCCCCGAACCCCTCGATTAGATTCCAGTCTGTAACTCACTCCCGGGTATCTGTTATTCTATATATAAACCCCCAAACCCCTCAATTAGGTTCCCGTCTGTAACTCTCCCCCGGGGTATCTTTTATTATATATATAAACCCCCCGAACTCCTCGATTAGATTCAAGTCTGTAACTCACTCCCGGGTTTCTGTTATTCTATATATAAACCCCCGAACCCCTCGATTAGATTCCAGTCTGTAACTCACTCCCGGGTATCTGTTATTCTATATATAAACCACCCGAACCCCTCGATTAGATTCCAGTCTGTAACTCACTAATGGGTATCTGTTATTCTATATATAAACCCCCCCGAACCCCTTGATTAGTTTCCAGTCTGTAACTCACTCCTGGGTATCTGTTATTCTATATATAACCCCCCCGAAGCCCTCGATTAGATTCCAGTCTGTAACTCACTGCCGGGTATCTGTTATTCTGTCTCTAAACCCCCCGAACCCCTCGATTAGATTCCAGTCTGTAACTCACTCCCGGGTATCTGTTATTCTAAATATAAACCCCCCGAACCCCTTGATTAGTTTCCAGTCTGTAACTCACTCCTGGGTATCTGTTATTCTAAATATAAACCCCCCGAACCCCTTGATTAGTTTCCAGTCTGTAACTCACTCCTGGGTATCTGTTATTCTAAATATAACCCCCCCGAAGCCCTCGATTAGATTCCAGTCTGTAACTCACTGCCGGGTATCTGTTATTCTGTCTCTAAACCCCCCGAACCCCTCGATTAGATTCCAGTCTGTAACTCACTCCCGGGTATCTGTTATTCTAAATATAAACCCCCCGAACCGCTCGATTAGATTCCAGTCTGTAACTCACTCCCGGGTATCTGTTATTATATATATAAACCCCCCGAACCCCTCGATTAGATTCCAGTCTGTAACTCACTCCCGGGTTTCTGTTATTCTATAGATAAACCCCCGAACCCCTCGATTAGATTCCAGTCTGTAACTCACTCCCGGGTATCTGTTATTCTGTATATAAATCCCCCGAACCGCTCGATTAGATTCCAGTCTGTAACTCACTCCCGGGTATCTGTTATTCTATATATAAACCCCCGAACCCCTCGATTAGATTCCAGTCTGTAACTCACTGCCGGGTATCTGTTATTCTGTATATAAACCCCCCGAACCCCTCGATTAGAATCCAGTCTGTAACTCACTCCCAGGTATCTGTTATTCTATATACAAACCCCCTGAACCCCTCGATTAGATTCCAGTCTGTCACTCACTCCCGGGTATCTGTTATTCTATATATAAACCCCCCGAACCCCTCGATTAGATTCCAGTCTGTAACTCACTCCCGGGTATCTGTTATTCTGTATATAAAGCCCCCGAACCCCTCAATTAGATTCCAGTCTGTAACTCACTCCCGGGTAGCTGTTATTCGATATATAAACCCCCCGAACCCCTCGATTAGATTCCAGTCTGTAACTCACTCCCGGGTATCTGTTATTCTATATATAAACCCCCCGAACTCCTCGATTAGATTCAAGTATGTAACTCACTCCCGGGTTTCTGTTATTCTCTATATAAACCCTTCGAACCCCTCAATTAGGTTCCAGTCTGTAACTCACTCCCGGGTTTCTGATATTCTATTTATAAACCCCCCGAACCCCTCAATTAGATTCCAGTCTGTAACTCACTCCCGGGTTTCTGTTATTCTATATATAAACCCCTCGAACCCCTCAATTAGATTCCAGTCTGTAACTCACTCCCGGGTATCTGTTATTCTATAATATAAACCCCCCGAACCCCACGATTAGATTCCAGTCTGTAACTCACTCCTGGGTTTCTGTCATTCTATATATAAACCCCCCACACACTGGCACACAGAGGCAGTCTCTCTCACACACTGGCACACAGAGGCAGTCTCTCTCACACACTGGCACACAGAGCCAGTCTCTCTCACACACTGGCACACAGAGCCAGTCTCTCTCACACACTGGCACACAGAGGCAGTCTCACACACACTGGCACACAGAGCCAGTCTCACACACACTGGCACACAGAGCCAGTCTCTCACACACTGGCACACAGAACCAGTCTCTCACACACACTGGCACACAGAGCCAGTCTCTCACACACACTGGCACACAGAGCCAGTCTCTCACACACACTGGCACACAGAGCCAGTCTCTCACACACACTGGCACACAGAGCCAGTCTCTCACACACACTGGCACACAGAGCCAGTCTCTCACACACACTGGCACACAGAGCCAGTCTCTCACACACACTGGCACACAGAGCCAGTCTCTCACACACACTGGCACACAGAGCCAGTCGCTCACACACACTGGCACACAGAGCCAGTCGCTCACACACACTGGCACACAGAGCCAGTCGCTCACACACACTGGCACACAGAGCCAGTCGCTCACACACACTGGCACACAGAGCCAGTCGCTCACACACACTGGCACACAGAGCCAGTCGCTCACACACACTGGCACACAGAGCCAGTCGCTCACACACACTGGCACACAGAGCCAGTCGCTCACACACACTGGCACACAGAGCCAGTCGCTCACACACACTGGCACACAGAGCCAGTCGCTCACACACACTGGCACACAGAGCCAGTCGCTCACACACACTGGCACACAGAGCCAGTCGCTCACACACACTGGCACACAGAGCCAGTCGCTCACACACACTGGCACACAGAGCCAGTCGCTCACACACACTGGCACACAGAGCCAGTCGCTCACACACACTGGCACACAGAGCCAGTCGCTCACACACACTGGCACACAGAGCCAGTCGCTCACACACACTGGCACACAGAGCCAGTCGCTCACACACACTGGCACACAGAGCCAGTCGCTCACACACACTGGCACACAGAGCCAGTCGCTCACACACACTGGCACACAGAGCCAGTCGCTCACACACACTGGCACACAGAGCCAGTCGCTCACACACACTGGCACACAGAGCCAGTCGCTCACACACACTGGCACACAGAGCCAGTCGCTCACACACACTGGCACACAGAGCCAGTCGCTCACACACACTGGCACACAGAGCCAGTCGCTCACACACACTGGCACACAGAGCCAGTCGCTCACACACACTGGCACACAGAGCCAGTCGCTCACACACACTGGCACACAGAGCCAGTCGCTCACACACACTGGCACACAGAGCCAGTCGCTCACACACACTGGCACACAGAGCCAGTCGCTCACACACACTGGCACACAGAGCCAGTCGCTCACACACACTGGCACACAGAGCCAGTCGCTCACACACACTGGCACACAGAGCCAGTCGCTCACACACACTGGCACACAGAGCCAGTCGCTCACACACACTGGCACACAGAGCCAGTCGCTCACACACACTGGCACACAGAGCCAGTCGCTCACACACACTGGCACACAGAGCCAGTCGCTCACACACACTGGCACACAGAGCCAGTCGCTCACACACACTGGCACACAGAGCCAGTCGCTCACACACACTGGCACACAGAGCCAGTCGCTCACACACACTGGCACACAGAGCCAGTCGCTCACACACACTGGCACACAGAGCCAGTCGCTCACACACACTGGCACACAGAGCCAGTCGCTCACACACACTGGCACACAGAGCCAGTCGCTCACACACACTGGCACACAGAGCCAGTCGCTCACACACACTGGCACACAGAGCCAGTCGCTCACACACACTGGCACACAGAGCCAGTCGCTCACACACACTGGCACACAGAGCCAGTCGCTCACACACACTGGCACACAGAGCCAGTCGCTCACACACACTGGCACACAGAGCCAGTCGCTCACACACACTGGCACACAGAGCCAGTCGCTCACACACACTGGCACACAGAGCCAGTCGCTCACACACACTGGCACACAGAGCCAGTCGCTCACACACACTGGCACACAGAGCCAGTCGCTCACACACACTGGCACACAGAGCCAGTCGCTCACACACACTGGCACACAGAGCCAGTCGCTCACACACACTGGCACACAGAGCCAGTCGCTCACACACACTGGCACACAGAGCCAGTCGCTCACACACACTGGCACACAGAGCCAGTCGCTCACACACACTGGCACACAGAGCCAGTCGCTCACACACACTGGCACACAGAGCCAGTCGCTCACACACACTGGCACACAGAGCCAGTCTCTCACACACACTGGCACACAGAGGCAGTCTCACACACACTGGCACACAGAGCCAGTCGCTCACACACACTGGCACACAGAGCCAGTCGCTCACACACACTGGCACACAGAGCCAGTCGCTCACACACACTGGCACACAGAGCCAGTCGCTCACACACACTGGCACACAGAGCCAGTCGCTCACACACACTGGCACACAGAGCCAGTCGCTCACACACACTGGCACACAGAGCCAGTCGCTCACACACACTGGCACACAGAGCCAGTCGCTCACACACACTGGCACACAGAGCCAGTCGCTCACACACACTGGCACACAGAGCCAGTCGCTCACACACACTGGCACACAGAGCCAGTCGCTCACACACACTGGCACACAGAGCCAGTCGCTCACACACACTGGCACACAGAGCCAGTCGCTCACACACACTGGCACACAGAGCCAGTCGCTCACACACACTGGCACACAGAGCCAGTCGCTCACACACACTGGCACACAGAGCCAGTCGCTCACACACACTGGCACACAGAGCCAGTCGCTCACACACACTGGCACACAGAGCCAGTCGCTCACACACACTGGCACACAGAGCCAGTCGCTCACACACACTGGCACACAGAGCCAGTCGCTCACACACACTGGCACACAGAGCCAGTCGCTCACACACACTGGCACACAGAGCCAGTCGCTCACACACACTGGCACACAGAGCCAGTCGCTCACACACACAGGCACACAGAGCCAGTCGCTCACACACACAGGCACACAGAGCCAGTCGCTCACACACACTGGCACACAGAGCCAGTCGCTCACACACACTGGCACACAGAGCCAGTCGCTTACACACACTGGCACACAGAGCCAGTCGCTTACACACACTGGCACACAGAGCCAGTCGCTTACACACACTGGCACACAGAGCCAGTCTCACACACACTGGCACACAGAGCCAGTCTCACACACACTGGCACACAGAGCCAGTCTCACACACACTGGCACACAGAGCCAGTCTCACACACACTGGCACACAGAGCCAGTCTCACACACACTGGCACACAGAGCCAGTCTCACACACACTGGCACACAGAGCCAGTCTCTCACACACTGGCACACAGAGGCAGTCTCACACACACTGGCACACAGAAGCAGTCGCTTACACACACTGGCACACAGAGCCAGTCTCTCACACACACTGGCACACAGAGGCAGTCTCACACACTGGCACACAGAGGCAGTCTCACACACACTGGCACACAGAGGCAGTCTTACACACACTGGCACACAGAGGCAATCTCACACACTGGCACACAGAGGCAGTCTCACACACACTGGCACACAGAGGCAGACTCACACACACTGGCACACAGAGGCAGTCTCACACACACTGGCACACAGAGCCAGTCTCTCACACACACTGGCACACAGAGGCAGTCTCACACACACACTGGCACACAGAGGCAGTCTCACACACACTGGCACACAGAGGCAGTCTTACACACACTGGCACACAGAGGCAGTCTCACACACACTGGCACACAGAGGCAGTCTCACACACACTGGCACACAGAGGCAGACTCACACACACTGGCACACAGAGGCAGACTCACACACACTGGCACACAGAGGCAGTCTCACACACACTGGCACACAGAGGCAGTCTCACACACACTGGCACACAGAGGCAGACACACAAAGGGCATACAGCAGCGCACGCACAGGTGTCACAGGCGCGCAGAGGGATAAGCAAAGACACAATGAAAAGAATGAAGAGTCGGGCAGAAGGAAGGACAAATACACAACCCAAACCACCTTCACATGCGCCCACAGACACACACTCACAGTGCCCAGTTTGACTGAGCGTTGGCATGGTATTCTCACCCGTTGCCCCAGCTGGCAGGAGCTACCAAAGTCGACGATCTTGATGGCGCTGCGCTTGGGGTTGCACAGCAGGATGTTCTCGGGCTTGAGGTCGCAGTGGATAATGCTGAGCTCAGGTGTGGCCAGGAAGAGCAGGGCCGTGCACATCTGCTGGGCAAACTTGCGGGTCAGGTTGAGGGAAACACCGCGGAAGTTGGTGTTCCGCAGCAGATCGTACAGGTTGTAGGAGAGTAGCTCAAAGACCAGGCATAGATGGTTCCGGAACATGAAATGTCGCTTCAAGTGAACTGCAATGGGAGGAGGTGGTTATCAAACAAAACACAGAAAGAAGTGTGTTTACATTAAACTGGCCTTTCATCACTGAATCTCTCCTGCCTTCCCCCTCGTCGCTGAGCCTCCTTTCATTGCTTCTGTATTTTCTCAAGACCCATTACATCGCTAACCATTTCCTGTTCTGACCAACGGTCACAGACCTGAAATGTTAACTCTGTTCCGTGCTCCACACAAGCTGCCAGACCTGCTGAGTATTTCCAACATTTTCAGTGTTTATTTACATTAAACAGAGCTCAATGACCCGAACAGAATGAGCTTCCACAGCAATGCTGGGAATTAGACAGGCTTCACAGTCTGACCCCATTCTCACCAGAGAAAGAAGCCCTTCACCCCCTCTAACTGGGGCAGGCTTCGACCCCAGAACAGAAGGCAATCATCTTACACCCTGTCTGATATCCTCCTTGTTCCCCAACCTGTGCCACTGGCTTTTCTTACCTATATAATACTTCATCTCGGTGTCATGTTTGTTCATGAGCTCCAGGAGGCGCAGCTCAATCTGGGCCTGGTTCAGGAAGGCTTTCTTGTTCTTGATAATCTTGACTGCCACCCACTCCTGCTCCTGGTGGTCATAGGCCTTCACCACCTGGGAAGTGACAAGAGGGAAGGCATGAGCAACATGCTAGTGGGCCAGGGCGGCCTTCAGAAACACACACCAAAGCAGGGGGTTAGGTGGCGATGGCTGAGGGAATGGGCCTCAGAGGTAGGGTGGCCAGGCAGGGGGCTTTACACAGCAAGTTTCAGGCAGCAGCCCACATGGTTGGGGCTCTTTTGTCAATGGTGGTGGGTGGCACGCAGTGTCGGAAGAGCGGAGGGTGCAAAGTGAAACGGAGGGATGGAGGAGGGTGCAGAGATCAAGTACAGCAAGGGCATGGAGGGATCTGTCGATGTGTTGGGGACATGGAAGCAAGGGCAGTAGGTGATCTGGACAGTATGCCAGGATGGAATGAGAGCTGCAGGGTTTCAGATGGCCTGGCAGTTTGTGCAGGGGTTGGGTGGTGTTGAGAGGAGCTCCAGCAACGCCCCAGAAAAGATGGGTCTGGTGCTGCCAAAGGAATGGGCGTAGGGGAAAGAATCGGCCAAAGTGGAAGTCCATGGTCTTTGTACGGCAGGAGCTCAGCTCCGCTTGAAACAGGATTGTTTATCAGGTAGGTTTCACACTGTGCGCAAACCCACAGTGGCTTCAGCAGCACCTCAAACAGAAAGATGGCTGAAGAGAGTCTTCTTAGCTCTTCACGGGTGAGGCTAGACAGCTCGCTACATGGACAGTAATCAGCAGCAGTCCTGGCTGATAGACCCCTATCTCTAATCCAAATTCCGAATGGACCAGGATGGGAACCTCAAACTGCTGACTCTGAGGAGCTCAGTCCTAGATTTCAGTGCGTTTGCGAACTGTGTCGAGTCCTCACCACCACACACACTGCACCTGTGTGTTACCTGTCCAAATGAGCCCTTCCCGATGAGGGAATCTATCTCATATCGGTCCATCCACTTCTCTCCATTCTTCACAATGTAGTCATAGCTTTCATCATCGTAACCATCATTGTAAACTTTCCGCTCCTTTTTATTGCTGGAGTCGTCTGGAGGAACATGTTGGGCTCGGCGCTTCTTCTTGGCATAATACACCTGGAAAATTCCAGAAAACAGGGGGGCGGTTTCAACCAGAGCACGGGAGGAGAGGGGAGCAGCAGTGGTTGCAACATTTAATGCAATGAGCCTTACCAAATCACCACCTCCCCACCTTTAATGGCCCACAAGGGGTCCTTTGTTCAAATGCCAGCATCACTGGCTCCACAATCTCCTGTGACTGGAGGTGGAACTCCCAACACCACCACATCACTAAAACTGGCTCCAAGAAGCTCAAACACTTCTCGGCTCACAACCAGGGAACTCCAGAAAGCCCAAGTCGATCCAAGATTCCAATACCATTCCCCAATCTGGGGAAGCCCCTGAAAAACGTCAACCACCCCTGGACAGTTTGGCGTCAATCAGTGACCACTCATTCCCCTTCTCCTTGCTCATCTCTTTCTAGAAGAACAGTATAGCAGAGAGAACTTTCCTCCCTCCCTCGAATACACTGTCCTGCAAACTACATTCCCTCCTCTCTCCACACTCATTATACTGAGGACAGACTCACCTCATCAGCACCTGCTCTAACTCATACTTTCCGAGAACCACAAACTGAGCATCTCAGACGTACGAACATATGAATTAGCAGCAGGAGTAGGCCACTTGGCCCCTCGAACCTGCTCCACCATTCAGTAAGATCTGATTTGATTGTAACCTCGACTCCACATTCCCACCTACCTCCGATAATCCTCCACCCCCTTGCTTATCAAGAATCTATCTACCTCTGCCTTAAAAATATTCAAAGACTCTGCTTCCACCACCTTTTGAGGAAGAGAATTCCAAAGATTCACGACCCTCTGAGAAAAAAGGTTTCTCCTCATCTCTGTCTTAAATGGGCGACCCCTTATTTTTAAACAGTGACCCCTAGTTCTAGATTCTCCCACAAGTGGGAAACATCCTTTCCACATCCCCCCTGTCTAGACCCCTCAGGATCTTAAGTCACCTCTTACTCTTCTAAATTCCAGCGGATACAAGCCTAGCCTGTCCAATCTTTCCTCATAAGACAGCCCGCCCATTCCAGGTATTAGTCTAGTAAACCTTCTCTGAACTGCTTCCAACACATTTACATCCTTCCTTAAATAAGGAGACCAGTACTGTACACAGTACTCCAGATGTGGTCTCACCAATGTCCTGTATAGCTGAAGCATAACCTCCCTACTTTTATATTCAATTCCCCTCACAATAAACGATAACATTCTATTAGCTTTCAGAATTACTTGCTGTACCTGCATACTAACCTTTTGCGATTCATGCACTCGGACACCCAGATCCCTTTGCATCTCAGAGCTCTGCAATCTCTCACCATTTAGATAATATGCTTTTTTATTCTTCCTGCCAAAATGGACAATTTCATATTTTCCCACATTACACTCCATTTGCCAGATCTTTGTCCACTCACTTAACCTATCTATATCCCTTTGTAGCCTCCTCATGTCCTCTTCTCAAGTTCCTTTCCTACCTATCTTTGTGTCATCAGCACCCATACCTTCGGTCCCTTTAGTTTAGTTTCGAGATACAGCACTGAAACAGGTCCTTCGGCCCACCGAGTCTGTGCCGACCATCAACCACCCATTTTATACTAATCCCACACTAATTCCATATTCCTACCACATCCCCACCTGTCCCTATATTTCCCTACCACCTACCTATTCTAGGGGCAATTGCTAATGGCCAATTTACCTATAAACCTGCAAGTCTTTGGCATGTGGGAGGAAACCGGAGCACACACAGGGAGAACTTGCAAACTCCACACAGGCAGTACCCAGAATTGAACCCGGGTCACTGGAGCTGTGAGGCTGCGGTGCTCACCACTGCGCTGCCCTTCATCCAAGTCATTTGTATAAACTGTAAAAAGTTGAGGCCCCAGCACTGATCCCTGTGGCACACCACTCGTTAAATCTTGCCAACCAGAAAACGACCCATTTACGCCTACTCTCTGTTTCCTGTTAGCTAGCCAATCTTCTATCCATGTCAATATGCTACCCCCTACACCATGAGCTTTTACGTTCCACAATAACCTTTGCTGTGACACCTTATCAAATGCCTTCTGGAAATCTAAGTACAATGCATCCAACGGTTCCCCTTCATCCACAGCACATGTAACTCCCTCAAAGAACTCCAATAAATTGGTTAAACATGATTTCCCTTTCACAAAACCATGTTGACTCTGCCTGATTTTTCGAAGTGCCCTGCTAAAACATCTGTAATAATACCTTCTAACATTTTCACTAAGACAGATGTTAAAATAACTGGCCTGTAGTTTCCTACTTTCTGTCGCCCTCCATTTTCGAATAAAGGAATTACATTCGCTATTTTCCAATCTAACGGAACTTTCCCCGAATCTAGGGAATTTTGGAAAATTAAAACCAACACTAGCCACTTCTTTAGGACCCAAGGATGAAGTCCATCAGGACCTGGGGACTTGTCAGCCCGCAGCTCCAACAATTTGTTCAGTACCACTTCCCTGGTGTTTGTAATTTTCTTCAGTTCCTCCCTCCCTTCTATTTCCTGATTTACAGCCAATACTGGAATATTACTTGTAAACTGAGAGCAGAGGGGAGTGTCCAGTCCAGTATAAACTGAGGGCAGAGGGAAGTGTCCGGTCCAGTATAAACTGAGGGCAGAGGGAAGTGTCCGGTCCAGTATAAACTGAGGGCAGAGGGAAGTGTCCGGTCCAGTATAAACTGAGGGCAGAGGGAAGTGTCCGGTCCAGTATAAACTGAGGGCAGAGGGAAGTGTCCGGTCCAGTATAAACTGAGGGCAGAGGGAAGTGTCCGGTCCAGTATAAACTGAGGGCAGAGGGAAGTGTCCGGTCCAGTATAAACTGAGGGCAGAGGGAAGTGTCCTGTCCAGTATAAACTGAGGGCAGAGGGGAGTGTCCGGTCCAGTATAAACTGAGGGCAGAGGGGAGTGTCCGGTCCAGTATAAACTGAGGGCAGAGGGGAGTGTCCGGTCCAGTATAAACTGAGGGCAGAGGGAAGTGTCCTGTCCAGTATAAACTGAGGGCAGAGGGGAGTGTCCGGTCCAGTATAAACTGAGGGCAGAGGGGAGTGTCCGGTCCAGTATAAACTGAGGGCAGAGGGGAGTGTCCGGTCCAGTATAAACTGAGAGCAGAGAGGAGTGTCCGGTCCAGTATAAACTGAGGGCAGAGGGGAGTGTCCAGTCCAGTATAAACTGACGGCAGAGGGGCGTGTCCGGTCCAGTATAAACTGAGGGCAGAGGGGAGTGTCCAGTCCAGTATAAACTGACGGCAGAGGGGAGTGTCCGGTCCAGTATAAACTGAGGGCAGAGGGGAGTGTCCAGTCCAGTATAAACTGAGGGCAGAGGGAAGTGTCCGGTCCAGTATAAACTGAGGGCAGAGGGAAGTGTCCTGTCCAGTATAAACTGAGGGCAGAGGGGAGTGTCCAGTCCAGTATAAACTGAGGGCAGAGGGGAGTGTCCGGTCCAGTATAAACTGAGGGCAGAGGGGAGTGTCCGGTCCAGTATAAACTGAGAGCAGAGAGGAGTGTCCGGTCCAGTATAAACTGAGGGCAGAGGGGAGTGTCCAGTCCAGTATAAACTGACGGCAGAGGGGCGTGTCCGGTCCAGTATAAACTGAGGGCAGAGGGGAGTGTCCAGTCCAGTATAAACTGACGGCAGAGGGGAGTGTCCGGTCCAGTATAAACTGAGGGCAGAGGGGAGTGTCCAGTCCAGTATAAACTGACGGCAGAGGGGCGTGTCCGGTCCAGTATAAACTGAGGGCAGAGGGGAGTGTCCAGTCCAGTATAAACTGACGGCAGAGGGGAGTGTCCGGTCCAGTATAAACTGAGGTCAGAGAGGAGTGTCCGGTCCAGTATAAACTGAGGGCAGAGGGGAGTGTCCGGTACAGTCTAAACTGAGGAGAGAGGGGAGTGTCCAGTCCAGTCTAAACTGAGGGCAGAGGGGAGTGTCCAGTCCAGTCCAGTATAAACTGAGGGCAGAGGGGAGTGTCCAGTCCAGTCCAGTATAAACTGAGGGCAGAGGGGAGTGTCCAGTACAGTCTAAACTGAGGGCAGAGGGGAGTGTCCAGTCAAGTCCAGGATAAACTGAGGGCAGAGGGGAGTGTCCAGTCCAGTATAAACTGAGGGCAGAGGGGATTGTCCAATACAGTCGAAACTGAGAGCAGAGGGGAGTGTCCAGTCCAGTATAAACTGAGAGCAGAGGGGAGTGTCCAGTCCAGTCCAGTATAAACTGAGAGCAGAGGGGAGTGTCCAGTCCAGTCCAGTATAAACTGAGAGCAGAGGGGAGTGTCCAGTCCAGTATAAACTGAGGGCAGAGGGGAGTGTCCAGTCCAGTCTAAACTGAGGGCAGAGGGGAGTGTCCAGTCCAGTCCAGTATAAACTGAGAGCAGAGGGGAGTGTCCAGTCCAGTATAAACTGAGGGCAGAGGGGAGTGTCCAGTCCAGTCCAGTATAAACTGAGGGCAGAGGGGAGTGTCCAGTCCAGTCCAGTATAAACTGAGAGCAGAGGGGAGTGTCCAGTCCAGTATAAACTGAGGGCAGAGGGGAGTGTCCAATACAGTCGAAACTGAGAGCAGAGGGGAGTGTCCAGTCCAGTATAAACTGAGAGCAGAGGGGAGTGTCTAGTCCAGTATAAACTGAGAGCAGAGGGGAGTGTCCAGTCCAGTATAAACTGAGGGCAGAGGGGAGTGTCCGGTCCAGTCCAGTATAAACTGAGGGCAGAGGGGAGTGTCCAGTCCAGTATAAACTGAGGGCAGAGGGGAGTGTCCAGTCCAGTCCAGTATAAACTGAGAGCAGAGGGGAGTGTCCAGTCCAGTATAAACTGAGGGCAGAGGGGAGTGTCCAGTCCAGTCCAGTATAAACTGAGGGCAGAGGGGAGTGTCCAGTCCAGTCCAGTATAAACTGAGGGCAGAGGGGAGTGTCCAGTCCAGTCCAGTATAAACTGAGGGCAGAGGGGAGTGTCCGGTCCAGTCTAGTATAAACTGAGGGCAGAGGGGAGTGTCCAGTCCAGTATAAACTGAGGGCAGAGGGGAGTGTCCAGTCCAGTCTAGTATAAACTGAGGGCAGAGGGGAGTGTCCGGTCCAGTCCAGTATAAACTGAGGGCAGAGGGGAGTGTCCGGTCCAGTCCAGTATAAACTGAGGGCAGAGGGGAGTGTCCGGTCCAGTCTAGTATAAACTGAGGGCAGAGGGGAGTGTCCAGTCCAGTCCAGTATAAACTGAGGGCAGAGGGGAGTGTCCGGTCCAGTCTAGTATAAACTGAGAGCAGAGGGGAGTGTCCAGTCCAGTCCAGTCCAGTATAAACTGAGAGCAGAGGGGAGTGTCCAGTCCAGTATAAACTGAGAGCAGAGGGGAGTGTCCAGTCCAGTATAAACTGAGAGCAGAGGGGAGTGTCCAGTCCAGTATAAACTGAGGGCAGAGGGGAGTGTCCGGTCCAGTCTAGTATAAACTGAGGGCAGAGGGGAGTGTCCAGTCCAGTATAAACTGAGGGCAGAGGGGAGTGTCCGGTCCAGTCCAGTATAAACTGAGGGCAGAGGGGAGTGTCCGGTCCAGTCTAGTATAAACTGAGGGCAGAGGGGAGTGTCCAGTCCAGTCCAGTATAAACTGAGGGCAGAGGGGAGTGTCCGGTCCAGTCTAGTATAAACTGAGGGCAGAGGGGAGTGTCCAGTCCAGTCCAGTCCAGTATAAACTGAGAGCAGAGGGGAGTGTCCAGTCCAGTATAAACTGAGAGCAGAGGGGAGTGTCCAGTCCAGTATAAACTGAGAGCAGAGGGGAGTGTCCAGTCCAGTATAAACTGAGGGCAGAGGGGAGTGTCCAGTCCAGTATAAACTGAGGGCAGAGGGGAGTGTCCGGTCCAGTCCAGTATAAACTGAGGGCAGAGGGGAGTGTCCAGTCCAGTATAAACTGAGGGCAGAGGGGAGTGTCCAGTCCAGTCCAGTCCAGTATAAACTGAGAGCAGAGGGGAGTGTCCAGTCCAGTATAAACTGAGGGCAGAGGGGAGTGTCCGGTCCAGTCTAGTATAAACTGAGGGCAGAGGGGAGTGTCCAGTCCAGTATAAACTGAGGGCAGAGGGGAGTGTCCGGTCCAGTCCAGTATAAACTGAGGGCAGAGGGGAGTGTCCGGTCCAGTCTAGTATAAACTGAGGGCAGAGGGGAGTGTCCAGTCCAGTCCAGTATAAACTGAGGGCAGAGGGGAGTGTCCGGTCCAGTCTAGTATAAACTGAGGGCAGAGGGGAGTGTCCAGTCCAGTCCAGTCCAGTATAAACTGAGAGCAGAGGGGAGTGTCCAGTCCAGTATAAACTGAGAGCAGAGGGGAGTGTCCAGTCCAGTATAAACTGAGAGCAGAGGGGAGTGTCCAGTCCAGTATAAACTGAGGGCAGAGGGGAGTGTCCAGTCCAGTATAAACTGAGGGCAGAGGGGAGTGTCCGGTCCAGTCCAGTATAAACTGAGGGCAGAGGGGAGTGTCCAGTCCAGTATAAACTGAGGGCAGAGGGGAGTGTCCAGTCCAGTCTAAACTGAGAGCAGAGGGGAGTGTCCAGTCCAGTATAAACTGAGAGCAGAGGGGAGTGTCCAGTCCAGTCCAGTCCAGTATAAACTGAGAGCAGAGGGGAGTGTCCAGTCCAGTATAAACTGAGAGCAGAGGGGAGTGTCCAGTCCAGTATAAACTGAGAGCAGAGGGGAGTGTCCAGTCCAGTATAAACTGAGAGCAGAGGGGAGTGTCCAGTCCAGTATAAACTGAGAGCAGAGGGGAGTGTCCAGTCCAGTATAAACTGAGAGCAGAGGGGAGTGTCCAGTCCAGTATAAACTGAGAGCAGAGGGGAGTGTCCAGTCCAGTCCAGTCCAGTATAAACTGAGAGCAGAGGGGAGTGTCCAGTCCAGTATAAACTGAGAGCAGAGGGGAGTGTCCAGTCCAGTATAAACTGAGAGCAGAGGGGAGTGTCCGGTCCAGTCCAGTATAAACTGAGAGCAGAGGGGAGTGTCCAGTCCAGTATAAACTGAGGGCAGAGGGGAGTGTCCAGTCCAGTCCAGTATAAACTGAGGGCAGAGGGGAGTGTCCAGTCCAGTCCAGTATAAACTGAGGGCAGAGGGGAGTGTCCAGTCCAGTCCAGTCCAGTATAAACTGAGAGCAGAGGGGAGTGTCCAGTCCAGTATAAACTGAGAGCAGAGGGGAGTGTCCAGTCCAGTATAAACTGAGAGCAGAGGGGAGTGTCCAGTCCAGTATAAACTGAGAGCAGAGGGGAGTGTCCAGTCCAGTCCAGTCCAGTATAAACTGAGAGCAGAGGGGAGTGTCCAGTCCAGTATAAACTGAGAGCAGAGGGGAGTGTCCAGTCCAGTATAAACTGAGAGCAGAGGGGAGTGTCCAGTCCAGTATAAACTGAGAGCAGAGGGGAGTGTCCAGTCCAGTATAAACTGAGAGCAGAGGGGAGTGTCCGGTCCAGTCTAGTATAAACTGAGAGCAGAGGGGAGTGTCCAGTCCAGTATAAACTGAGGGCAGAGGGGAGTGTCCAGTCCAGTATAAACTGAGAGCAGAGGGGAGTGTCCAGTCCAGTATAAACTGAGAGCAGAGGGGAGTGTCCAGTCCAGTATAAACTGAGAGCAGAGGGGAGTGTCCAGTCCAGTATAAACTGAGGGCAGAGGGGAGTGTCCAGTCCAGTCCAGTATAAACTGAGAGCAGAGGGGAGTGTCCAGTCCAGTATAAACTGAGAGCAGAGGGGAGTGTCCAGTCCAGTATAAACTGAGAGCAGAGGGGAGTGTCCAGTCCAGTATAAACTGAGAGCAGAGGGGAGTGTCCAGTCCAGTATAAACTGAGAGCAGAGGGGAGTGTCCAGTCCAGTCCAGTATAAACTGAGAGCAGAGGGGAGTGTCCAGTCCAGTATAAACTGAGAGCAGAGGGGAGTGTCCAGTCCAGTATAAACTGAGGGCAGAGGGGAGTGTCCAGTCCAGTCCAGTCCAGTATAAACTGAGAGCAGAGGGGAGTGTCCAGTCCAGTATAAACTGAGAGCAGAGGGGAGTGTCCAGTCCAGTATAAACTGAGAGCAGAGGGGAGTGTCCAGTTGTGGGTGGGTGACTGGTATCCACGGAACCAATGAAAGTCAGTACTTACAGAAGAACATAACAGACAGGAACAGGAGTAGACCACACGACCCTACAGTGCCATTCAATGTGATCATGGCTCATTTAAGTTTGGTTGGGGGAGGGGAAGGAAATGGGGTTTTGACCAGGAGGCCCAGCATCACACAGAAAAGAGTAGTGACGTCTGGAAGGTTACGCATGGACCATGGGAGACAAGTACTCACCTCGTTAATGTGCTTGTATGTCTTTATCAAATCCACTGACAGTTTCCTAAGAGGCGCCGTGCCAGGCTCACGGAAGGTAAGTGGGATCCTCCTCTGTAAGATCATCATGTCCGATAGCACCTGCAAAGAGAAACAGCGGAGCTAGATAAATGCAAGCAGTGCAGAGCTCTATCTCAAACCTGCTGACCCGCTCGAGAGAGACTGGGACGGTGTCAGGGAGGAGAAAACACACTGGTCTTTATACTGCTAACTACTGAACTCAAACAAAATTAGATTTTTTTTTCAAAAAGGTTGTCCTCTTGTTTCGCCACATGCGACTGCTGCAAACAAACAAACAAAAACACACGGGCACAGGCCAATCCAAATGGGGAGACAGTGGCGTAGTGGTAATGTCACTGAACTAGTAATCCAGAGGCCCAGGCCAATGCCCTAGGGACACAGGTTCAAATCCCACCACTGCAGCTGGCAGAATTTAAATTCAATTCATTAATAAAAGTTTGGAATTGAAAGCTAGTTTCACGGCACCATTACTGAGACTCTCAACTGTCGTAAAAACACATCTGGTTCACTCGTATCCTTTTCGGAAAGAAATCTGCCTTCGTTACCTGGTCTGCCGGTCTATATATGACACTCAGCAATGTAGTTGACTCTTAACGGCCTTGTTAAGGGCAATTCGGGATGGGCAATAAATGCTTGCCTTCCCAGCGGCGCCTACAACCCAAGAAAGAATTTTAAAAACGTCATGAGCGGGGATTAGGACGGACAGTTCGGGGCAACAGAAATTGGGAATGGTGCCAAATGCTGAAAACTTTGCACCTCTGATCGGGCTTTCCCTCTTGCCTGTTTCACAGCAGTTCCCTCCTCCGCCATCGAATCCCATCATTGCCCACCGAACGACCCTCAGGCCCACCCATTCCCACTACAAAGGAGGAAATCATGGCGCTTTCCGAGATCTTCCCTCGCGGAGGTTATGACGCCCGGGACCAAGTGTGACTCCACTGCATGGGTTGGTGGGACAAACATACTCTGGGCTGCAGGACTGGGTGACCACCGCCCCTGCTGAGGATGCACACATGCAAAGAGCACCACCTCTCATCATTCAACACACAGTGTTGTGACCAACACACAATCACATTTTTCTTTGGAATGTACGGGTGATTTATTTAAGTGTGCAGCCCCTTTAAAGGTTTTGACTGGAAATTAAAAGGGGGCCATTTGTGCATGGGACTTTCGGGTCAGTGCACAGCGAACATTGGTTGTAACATCTGGAATTAGCATGTACATTTATATAGCACCTTGAACTTAATAAAAAGTCCAAAGGTGCTTTACAGGAGTGTTATCAGATACAATTTGGCACCAAGCCATAAGGACATATTAGGATCAGTGATCAAAACCCTGGTCAAAGAGGCAGGTTTTAAGAAGTGTTTTAAATGGAGGAGAAAGGTGGAGAGGTTTAGGGAGTGAATTCCAGAGCATAGGGCCCAGGTAGCTTCTTTTGTTATTAGTTCATGGGATGTGGGCGTCGCTGGCAAGGCCAGCATTTATTGCCCATCCCTAATTGCCCTTGAGAAGGTGGTGGTGAGCTGCCTTCTTGAACCACAGTGCTGTTAGGAAGGGAGTTCCAGGATTTTGACCCAGCGACAGTGAAGGAACGGCGATATAGTTCCAAGTCAGGATGGTATGTGACTTGGAGGGGAACTTGCAGGTGGTGGTGTTCCCATGCGTCTGCTGCCCTTGTCCTTCTAGTTGGTAGAGGTTGCAAGTTTGGAAGGTGTTGCTGCAGAGCATCTTGTAGATGGTACACACTGCTGCCACTGTGTGTCGGTGGTGGAGGGAGTGAATGTTTGTAGATGGGGTGCCAATCAAGTGGGCTGCTTAGTCCTGGATGGTGTTGAGTTTCTTGAGTGTTGTTGGAGCTGCACCCATCCAGGTAAGTGGAGAGTATTCCATCACACTCTTGACTTGTGCCTTGTAGATGGTGGACAGGCATTGGGGAGACAGGAGGTGAATTACTCACCGCAGAATTCCCAACCTCTGACCTGCTCTTGTTGCTACAGTATTTATATGGCTGGTCCAGTTCAGTTTCTGGTCAATGGTAACCCCATGGATGTTGATAGTGGGGGATTCAGCGATGGTAATGCCGTTGAATGTCAAGGGAAGATGGTTAGATTCTCTTTTGTTGGAGATGGTCATTGCCTGGCACTTGTGTGGTGCAAATGTTACTTTCCACTTATCAGCCCAAGCCTGGATATTGTCCAGGTCTTGCTGCATTTGGACATGGGCTGCTTCAGTATCTGAGGAGTCGTGAATGGTGCTGAACATTGTGCAATCATCAGCGAACATCCCCACTTCTGATCGTATGATTGAAGGAAGGTCATTGATGAAGTAGCTGAAGATGGTTGGGCCTATGACACTACCCTGAGGAACTCCTGCAGTGATGTCCTGGGACTGAGATGATTGACCTCCAACAAACACAACTATTTGTCATTTTTATAAATGACCTGGATGAGGGTGTAGAAGGGTGGGTTAGTAAATTTGCGGATGACATGAAGGTCGGTGGAGTTGTGGATAGTGCCGAAGGATGTTGTAGGTTACAGAGGGACATAGATAGGCTGCAGAGCTGGGCTGAGAGATGGCAAATGGAGTTTAATGCGGAAAAGTGTGAGGTGATTCACTTTGGAAGGAGTAACAGGAATGCAGAGTACTGGGCTAATGGGAAGATTCTTGGTAGTGTAGATGAACAGAGAGATCTTGGTGTCCAGGTACATAAATCCCTGAAAGTTGCTACCCAGGTTAATAGGGCTGTTAAGAAGGCATATGGTGTGTTAGCTTTTATTAGTAGGGGGATCGAGTTTCGGAGCCTCGAGGTCATGCTGCAGCTGTACAAAACTCTGGTGAGGCCGCACCTGGAGTATTGCGTGCAGTTCTGGTCACCGCATTATAGGAAGGATGTGGAAGCTTTGGAAAGGGTGCAGAGGAGATTTACTAGGATGTTGCCTGGTATGGAGGGAAGGTCTTACGAGGAAAGGCTGAGGGACTTGAGGTTGTTTTCGTTGGAGAAAAGGAGGAGGAGAGGTGACTTAATAGAGACATATAAGATAATCAGAGGGTTAGATAGGGTGGATAGTGAGAGTCTTTTTCTTCAGATGGTGATGGCAAACACGAGGGGACATAGCTTTAAGTTGAGAGGTGATAGATATTGGACAGATGTTAGAGGTAGTTTCTTTACTCAGAGAGTAGTAGGGGCGTGGAACGCCCTGCCTGCAACAGTAGTAGACTCGCCAACTTTAAGGGCATTTAAGTGGTCATTGGATAGACATATGGATGAAAATGGAATAGTGTAGGTCAGATGGTTTCACAGGTCGGCGCAACATCGAGGGCCGAAGGGCCTGTACTGCGCTGTAATGTTCTAATTCTAATTCTATCTTCCTTTATGCCTCCAACCAGCGGAGAGTTTTCCCCCTGATTCCCATTGACTCCAGTTTTGCTAGGACTCCTTGATACTGTACTCAGTCAATGCTGCCTTGATGTCAAGGGCAGTCACTCTCACCTCACCTCTGGAGTTCAGCTCTTTTGTCCATGTTTGGACAAGATTGTAATGAGGTCAAGAACTGAGTGGCCCTGGCAGAACCCAAACTGAGAGCCAGTGAGCAGGTTATTACTGAGTAAGTGCCGCTTGATAGCACTGTTGACGACACCTTCCATCATTTTTTGATGATTGAAAGTAGACTAACAGGGTAGTAACTGGCCGGGCTGGACTTGTCCTGCTTTTTGTGCACAGGACATACCTGTGTAATTTTCCACATTGCTGGGTAGATGCCAGTGCTGTAGCTTTACTGGAACAGCTTGTCTAAGCGCTCGGCTGGTTCTGGAGCACAAGTCTTAAGTACTATTCCCAGAATGTTGTCAGGACCTATAACCTTTGCAGTATCCAGTGTCTTCAGCCGTTTCTGAACATCACGGAGTATTACATGCCGTTTCCACTGTTTGGCATGAAAGTAGTTCTGTGTTGCAGCTTCACCAGGCTGACACCTCATTTTTAGGTATGCATGGTACTGCTTCTGGCATGCCCTCCTGCACTCTTCATTGAACCACGGTTTGCCCCCCAGCTTTTCCTCAACCGAGGATTCCCCCCCCCACTGTGGTTGACAGGGCCCTCAACTGTGTCCGGCCCATTTCGTACACCTCTACCCTCACCCTTCCCCTCCCTCCCAGAACCGCGACAGGGTTCCCCCTTGTCCTCACTTCCCACCCCACCAGCCTCCATATCCAAAGGATCATCCTCTGCCACATCCAGCATGATGCCACTACCAAATGCATATTCCCCTCCCTTCCCATCAGCATTCCGAAGGGATCGTTTCTTCCTCGCCACCCTTGTCCACTCCTCCACTACCCCCACCACCTCGTCCCCTTCCCATGGCACCTTCCCCTGCAATCGCAGGAGGTGTAATACCTGCCCATTTACCTCCTCTCTCCTCACTATCCCAGGCCCCAAACACTCCTTTCAGGTGAAGCAGCGATTTACTTGTACTTCTTTCAATGTAGTATACTGTATTCGCTGCTCACAATGTGATCTCCTCTACATTGGGGAGACCAAACGCAGATTGGTTGACCGCTTTGCGGAACACATCCACTCAGTCCGTAAGCATGACCCTGAGCTTCCAGTTTCTGGCCATTTCAACACCCCCCCCCCCCCCTCCTTTTTATGTTTAGTTAACTGTTCATTAATTTTTATGTTTGTGCTTGGAGTGCTTTGTGCTTTAGTCAATTGACACCCTCTCTGTACTAACACTTTGTCTTTCAGCACACCATTAACATACCGTTTGCCTTTGTTCCATGACCTTCTGGTCAGTTATTCTCTGTGACCTTGTCCTATCAACACCTTCTCCTTTGTTATCTCTTGCCCCACCCCCGCTTTACTTGCTTAAAACCTTTTACATTTCTAATATTTGTCAGTTCTGAAGAAGGGTCACTGACCGGAAACGTTAACTCTGCTTCTCTCTCCACAGATGCTGCCAGACCTGCTGAGTATTTCCAGCATTTCTTGTTTTTATTTCAGATTTCCAGCATCTGCAGTATTTTTCTTTTATTTGTCCCCTGGCTTGATGGTAATGGTAGAGTGGGGGATATGCCAGGCCATGAGGTTACAGATTGTGGTTGAGTACAATTCTGCTGCTGCTGATGGCCCACAATGCCTCATGATTGCCCGATTTTTAGTTGCTAGATCTGTTCGAAATCTATCCCATTTAGCATGGTGGTAGTGCCACACAACACAAAAGGAGGGGGCCCTCAGTGTGAAGACGGGGTTTTGTCTCCACGAGGACTGTGCCGTGGTCTCTCCTACCAATACTGTCATGGACAGATGCATCTGTGGCAGGCAGATTGGTGAGGACAAGGTCAAGTATATTTTTCTCTCTTGTTGGTTCCCTCACCACCTGCCGCAGACCCAGTCTAGCAACCATGTCCTTTAGGACTTGACCAGCTCAGTCAGTAGTGGTGCTACTGAGCTACTCTTGGTGATGGACACTGAAGTCCCCCACCAGAGTACATTCTGTGCCCTTGCCACTCTCAGTGCTTCTTCCAATTGGTGTTCAACATGGAGGAGTACTGGTTCATCAGCCAAGGGGGGACACTAAGTGGTAATCAGCAAGAGGTTTCCTTGCCCATGTTTGACCTGATGCCATGAGACTTCATGGGATCCGGAGTCAATGTTGAGGACTCCCAAAGCAATTCTCGCCCGACTGGAAATCACTGTGCCGCCACCTCTGGTGGGTGTGTCCTCCCAGTGGGACAGGACATACCCAGGAATGGTGATGGTGGTGTCTGGGACATTGTCTGTAAGGTATGATTCTGTGAGTATGACTATGTCAGGCTGTTATTTGACTAGTCTGTGGGACAGCTCTCCCAACTTTGGTTCAAGCCCCCAGATGTTAGTAAGGAGGACTTTGCAGGGTCGACAGGGCTGTGTTTGCCATTGTTGTTTCCGGTGCCTAGATCATTGTCGGGTGGTCCACCTGGTTTCATTCCTTTTCTTAGACTTCGTAATGGCTTTGATATAGCTGAGTGGCCGCTAGACCAGTTCAGAGGGCATTTAAGAGTCAAACACATTGCTGTGGGTCTGGAGTCACATGTAGGCCAGACCAGGTAAGGACGGCAGATTTCCTTCCCTCAAGGACATTAGTGAACTAGGTGGATTTTTACAGCAATCAACAATGGTTTCATGGTCACCATTAGACTAGCTTTTAATTCCAGATTTAATTCCAAATTTCACCATTTGCCATGGTGGGATTTGAACCCATGTCCCCAGTGCATTAGCCTGGGACTGAAGGCACGGCCACCAATGGTGGAGTGATGGAAATCGGGGGATGCTTAAGAGGCCAGAATTGGAGGAGCACAGGGATCTCAGAGGGTTGTAAGGACTGGAGGAGGTTACAGAGATAGGGAGGGGGCCGAGGAGGCAACGGAGGGATTTGAAAACAAAGATGAGAATTTAAAATTGAGGTGTTGCCAGACTGGGAGCCAATGTAGGTGAGGGAGCACAAGTTTCAGCAGCAGATGAGCTGAGGCAGGGGCAGAGATGGGCGATGTTACAGAAGCGGGGATCAGGATTTACAGGACGCCATGATTGCGAGCAGTCTGCTTCACCCTCAGACAGTAGCCAGGGAGAGGAATAGCCAGCGAGAGGAACAGAGTCAATTGCCCATAAATGGGGTTTATGTGGGGGGGGAGGAAAATGAAGACAATGGCAGCGGAATTCATGATATTTAACTGCGGCAAATTTCCGTTCATCCAGTACTGGATGTCAAATAAGCAGCATGATAAATCAGAGGGAGTTTATCAAAGGCCTTTGACAGACCCTAAATCAGACAACGTCTTCATCAAGATTGGGGGTGCAAGGGAAAGACTAAGGATTTGGGGTTGAAGGATATAGGACATAGATTTTGGTTACTTTCTGGTTCTCTACATTAATTTTAACAAGATGTATTTTTAATTATTGTTACATTGGAGTTGAAAATGATACAGGAATCAGAGATACTGATAACACTAGGAAATCTATTTTAAGCTGTTCTCTCAGCAACCCTTCATGCGTAGAGGCTTCTGAGAGGAACACAACAGTCTCTGTTTTTTGGGCTGGGGGAGGGGAGTGTGTGGAATATGGAAAGCCCCCTTTTCACAATCCCCATCTTTACCGTTGCCTCCAGGTGTAAACACACACTCCAACTGTGGTCACTGAATGGTGATCAGGTTCAGGGACCCTGGCTGACTGCTCTCACAACCTCTCTGCTCACTGACCCCAGGGTGCTAAGGGCAACAGGCTCCATCACTATGAGATCAGCCGACTTGTCACAGACCCACGTGGCGATCAGCTTTTAGAACTTTTAATACACTGTGGCATCACACCACCATTTACACCATCACCTTTCCCAATCACCATCCGGTGCAGCCAGCACTGAGGAGGTGATGGTTCTTTCCCCCCCCCCCACCTCCCGACTCTCACTTAGCTGGCAGGAGACTCTGAGCCATTGATCAGAGCCCAATGTCTCAACACAAAGCTACAAAAACATGAACCACAGGGCACAGGCTCAGGGGCACACTACAGTGGATCACAGCTACCAGGAACTGGGCACCACGACTCCCCCCACCACAGCCCCAACCCCCGGGGGCACCCCACCACAGCCACCCTCACCACCACCCCCCCGAGGACACCGGCACCATGGCCTGAGAATTAAACCCCACACAAAGTTAGCAGAAATCAACAGCAGCGGGAGGCGCTGGGTTTTGGTGAAATGCGATTATGCTATGATACTGAACACGACCAGGGCTCAGGAGTCATAATCAATCAGATGTCTCACAAAAACATATCCAGACAATGCCATGGCCTTGCATCATTCCCCTTTACATTATCAAGTGATTCTGCTTCCCCTTCTATCTAAAGAGGCAGTAACCATTTCATGGAGGCTAAACAAGCTACAGAATCAAAGTCCATCCCAGCCTCCCACCATGGAGAGCAAAACCACTCACTGTATTAAGTTCCCTTTTCTTCCTCCTCCTACAGTGCTAGGATCCATTTGTTCCCCCTCTCCGAAATGCTGACGTGAAGGGCATGCAATAAAATTAATATGTAGCAGAGAGAGAATCACTTTATACCTTAACAGCAGAAAAGCAAACTGACCGCAAACGTTACTCCACTCCCACCCCCAGATACCTGGACTTACCCTGTCGCTGTGGTTGCCTCTCTGGTGGTCAGCAGTCGGTGCCCGGCCAGCAGTTACGCCCCAGTGATGCCCCTGCCGGACCTGCTGGAGTTCACACATGGGCTGCACGTTGCCGAGTGGCAGGTGCCCGTGCTGGTTTGACATGCTGGGCTCAGCGGGGGTGAAGCCAAACGAGGCAGCCAAGCAGTGCGAGGAGGGTGGCTTGCATCCTGAACTGGTCCCACCTGTGTACATAACAGAGAAAAGGCAGAGAAAAGTCAGCCAGTAACTGAACACACACCACACAAAACTCACCACCACCACCCCGCAAAAGAGGCACACCGCGCAAAACAGACACGCCGCGCAAAACAGAGACGCCGCGCAAAACCCTTGAAATACACTTCCAAACACAGAGGCAGCACTTAGAAGATGTGAAAACTACTAGACGACTAATTCAACAGGACTGTGATGGGACAGGGAGTTGAGATGTGACACATTCCACTGTAGGTCTGACTGTAGAAATTGTACAAAGAGCCAACAGGCCAACACACACCAGGCAGGAGCTGATGGGATTATACTGTTCAATCGCAAAGCTACTTGTGCTGTTTTCAGCAGGAGCACCCAGCTGCCAGCAGTTTGCACAGTTAATGATGTCTGCGGCATGGCATCTTTTCACTTTGGGTGGCTGGAGATGGGTTTCTCACAGGGCACGTCTTATGTGCTCGAGTCCATTTGACACACAAATCAGTATCATTTGGAATTGTTAAGATTCTGGTTAAAATGAGATGGCCTTCCCGAGGCAATCACGAAGACGACAAACAGCAGTTTGAGGGAAACCTCGCTTGCATCAGTGTTGATGCTGTGGATGTCAGTTCATGCTCTACGTGTAGGGAGTCAGTGAAATGTTCACAGAACTGAAGCTGTGGAATCCAGGGAAATGTCCTATCAGTTAATGTTTACGTTTAGTTGATTACCCAAGTCACACGATCCAATGCTGTGCTTATTTTGCAGCAGTGCCAGTGCCGGAAGCAGATTCAACACTAACTTCCTAAAGGGAACCGGATAAATACTTGATGGAAAAGAATTTTCATGCTTAAGGGCAAAGAGCAGGGGGGAGTGGGGACGAGTTGGATAACTCTTTCAAAGAGCTGGCACAGACCGTCGAATTTGTTAAATTATCATCTGGCTGCTATTTTTTCTTCGTTCACTGGTATATATGCTGGAGGATCTGGTAAGCTTCACCAGCTCCGCCTCCCCCCCCACCCAAGCTCCCCTCTGGTTTACACACTCATGCACCACATGAATCCCAGCGGTTTTGGTGGAGTTGTTCACTGCTGAGACACAAGGTTTATTTTTCATATTGACACCACCTCTTTCTCTCTCTCCCTCTCTCTCTCTCTCCCAGCAGAAGGAGAATGAAGCTTTCCTTATCCTGGTTTGGTTCAGGCTTTTATCTGCTGCTCTTTCTCACTCCCCTGCCCTCCCTTCCCCTTTGGCTTGGCTCAGTCCCCCCATGTACAGGTGACCCCAGTGAGCAGTGGATACAGTATCCTGGACTGGAAGAAGTCCACGTGAGTTATATTCCTCATGTGGAAGTAGTGTCTGGGGCTCGGGAGAGGTGAATGGACAGAACCTGCATCTGTTGAGGGGGCTGGGAATGAGCAGCTCGTAGTCAAAGTAGTGGAAGGAAGATTAAAAAGGTACCTGGAAGGAAAGGTCCGTTCCGAGAGCAGAGAGGAGGGGAGTAATGTGTTTGTCAGTGGGATAACCATGTCATTGGCAGAAATTGTCTGGCAAACATAGAGACTGATGGGGTGAAAGGTCAGGACAAGTGTCTCTGAAGATATAAGGGAATAAACAGTGTGCATTTGGTATTAGAGACCGAGGATACCGCAGATAGAGTAGGATTTAGGGGAGGAGAGGCAGGCAGAGAGAGAAAACGAATGGCACGCACACACACACACACACACACACACAGGGCAGGTGGGGAGAGAGAGGATATATATTGAGTACAAACTGGTAAGGAGTGTAAATCTGGACTACATCACCTGCCTGTGCAATGACAGGCATCACACACGTGGCAGACATTTATAATTTCATAGTCATCAGCTGCAAATTATTTTTGGACAAATTTAATATCACCATCAGTCATCCTTCTGTGTGTGTCATCAACACAGGACTTGGGGTCAGGTGGGTCTAATATCCGCAGTCCCCACAGCTGAGAATGCCCCCAGTTAGAGTACAGCACGCGAGTGCACAATCTGGAACAGATTTAAAACACTGGAGATGTTTAGAGTGTATAGCACTCGTCACTTTGCAGTTTACTGCCCCATGTCCAGTGCAGAGTCTCCCAAATAGCGCGCTTTAAACCAGACAGATGACAGCATGAATCCAGCTGGGACAGAGTCCAGTGCAAACCACAGCAGGTTTCAGATACACTCCAAGGAGCCAAACTCACCAGCACCAAAGGAACGCCTTTAAAGAATGCACTCATTACTTTCCTTATTCACAACACCACAGGTCCCCTGCTCCACCCCTCAACCCCTGACTGATTCTCATCACGTCCACCTTCCACAACCTCAACCAAGTGCCCACTCTTCACGTATGAGCCCAGTCAGTGTCTCTGGGCTATTCAACCCCAACTGGCATCCTATTTACCTGGCGTCCACTCACGCATGTTCCAAAGGGAATTCCTGGATAGAATTCCAGGAATGAGGGCCGATTGCCCCACCTCCCAAACCCAGCGTCATTCCCTACCTCCTCACCCCACCCAAACGGAGGTAAGCAAATTCAACGCAGGGGCTAGATCCTGGGACCCCTCAGATATGTATGGCCTCGTGGGCGACTCACTCACAGTTAAAGTGGATTCTGCCATTCGCCATGTACAAACAGAAACAGTATCCTACTGTGGCCTACTCCTGCTCCTAATTCGTATGTTCTTATCGAACACCTGCGGGCACTGGCATCTTTAAGTGCTCTGCATCTATCAGACAGGATAATAATTGCTTGCTCTTCACACAAAATCTTATCCTCTGAGATTTCCCGTCCCTCCTCAGCAGACCCAGTGCCTGAGCCTCCCTCACCACTAATCTGCTCAACTACCCGAAATGGAGGGGAGATTTGGGACAGATTTATTAAAACAGGCTCTGGTATGTTTCTGATGGTCAGAATAGGCCATTTCACAGCAGTCAGAGAATTCTACTTAACAGCATTTCCTAAGTCAGTGAGTGAAGACAAGAGCAAGCAGACAATGATTACTGATACATACACCAGAGAGACCAAGGAAATGGAAGAGGGAATAAGAGGCCAGATAGAAAGCACAAGAGGCAGAGCGCTAGAGGGAGTGCACTAGACAGGGAGCAGGCGAGAGACAGAGCGCGCTAGACAGGGAGCAGGCGAGGGGCAGAGCACACTAGACAGGGAGCAGGCGAGGGGCAGAGCGCACTAGACAGGGAGCAGGCGAGAGACAGAGCGCGCTAGACAGGGAGCAGGCGAGGGGCAGAGCGCACTAGACAGGGAGCAGGCGAGGGGCAGAGCGCACTAGACAGGGAGCAGGCGAGAGACAGAGCGCGCTAGACAGGGAGCAGGCGAGAGACAGAGCGCGCTAGACAGGGAGCAGGCGAGGGGCAGAGCGCACTAGACAGGGAGCAGGCGAGGGGCAGAGCGCACTAGACAGGGAGCAGGCGAGAGACAGAGCGCGCTAGACAGGGAGCAGGCGAGAGACAGAGCGCGCTAGACAGGGAGCAGGCGAGGGGCAGAGCGCACTAGACAGGGAGCAGGCGAGGGGCAGAGCGCGCTAGACAGGGAGCAGGCGAGAGACAGAGCGCGCTAGACAGGGAGCAGGCGAGAGACAGAGCGTACTAGACAGGGAGCAGGCGAGGGGCAGAGCGCGCTAGACAGGGAGCAGGCGAGGGGCAGAGCGCGCTAGACAGGGAGCAGGCGAGGGGCAGAGCGCGCTAGACAGGGAGCAGGCGAGGGGCAGAGCGCGCTAGACAGGGAGCAGGCGAGAGACAGAGCGCGCTAGACAGGGAGCAGGCGAGAGGCAGAGCGCGCTAGACAGGGAGCAGGCGAGGGGCAGAGCGCGCTAGACAGGGAGCAGGCGAGGGGCAGAGCGCGCTAGACAGGGAGCAGGCGAGGGGCAGAGCGCGCTAGACAGGGAGCAGGCGAGGGGCAGAGCGCGCTAGACAGGGAGCAGGCGAGGGGCAGAGCGCGCTAGACAGGGAGCAGGCGATGGGCAGAGCGCGCTAGACAGGGAGCAGGCGAGAGACAGAGCGTACTAGACAGGGAGCAGGCGAGGGGCAGAGCGCGCTAGACAGGGAGCAGGCGAGGGGCAGAGCGCACTAGACAGGGAGCAGGCGAGAGGCAGAGCGCGCTAGACAGGGAGCAGGCGAGAGACAGAGCGTACTAGACAGGGAGCAGGCGAGAGGCAGAGCGCGCTAGACAGGGAGCAGGCGAGGGGCAGAGCGCGCTAGACAGGGAGCAGGCGAGAGGCAGAGCGCGCTAGACAGGGAGCAGGCGAGGGGCAGAGCGCGCTAGACAGGGAGCAGGCGAGAGACAGAGCGCGCTAGACAGGGAGCAGGCGAGGGGCAGAGCGCGCTAGACAGGGCGCAGGCGAGGGGCAGAGCGCACTAGACAGGGAGCAGGCGAGGGGCAGAGCGCACTAGACAGGGAGCAGGCGAGAGGCAGAGCGCGCTAGACAGGGAGCAGGCGAGAGACAGAGCGCGCTAGACAGGGAGCAGGCGAGGGGCAGAGCGCACTAGACAGGGAGCAGGCGAGAGGCAGAGCGTACTAGACAGGGAGCAGGCGAGGGGCAGAGCGCACTAGACAGGGAGCAGGCGAGGGGCAGAGCGCGCTAGACAAGGAGCAGGCGAGGGGCAGAGCGCGCTAGACAGGGAGCAGGCGAGGGGCAGAGCGCGCTAGACAGGGAGCAGGCGAGGGGCAGAGCGCGCTAGACAGGGAGCAGGCGAGGGGCAGAGCGCGCTAGACAGGGAGCAGGCGAGGGGCAGAGCGCGCTAGACAGGGAGCAGGCGAGGGGCAGAGCGCGCTAGACAGGGAGCAGGCGAGGGGCAGAGCGCGCTAGACAGGGAGCAGGCGAGGGGCAGAGCGCGCTAGACAGGGAGCAGGCGAGGGGCAGAGCGCGCTAGACAGGGAGCAGGCGAGGGGCAGAGCGCGCTAGACAGGGAGCAGGCGATGGGCAGAGCGCGCTAGACAGGGAGCAGGCAAGAGACAGAGCGTACTAGACAGGGAGCAGGCGAGGGGCAGAGCGCGCTAGACAGGGAGCAGGCGAGGGGCAGAGCGCGCTAGACAGGGAGCAGGCGAGGGGCAGAGCGCGCTAGACAGGGAGCAGGCGAGAGACAGAGCGTACTAGACAGGGAGCAGGCGAGGGGCAGAGCGCGCTAGACAGGGAGCAGGCGAGAGGCAGAGCGCGCTAGACAGGGAGCAGGCGAGGGGCAGAGCGCGCTAGACAGGGAGCAGGCGAGGGGCAGAGCGCGCTAGACAGGGAGCAGGCGAGGGGCAGAGCGCACTAGACAGGGAGCAGGCGAGAGGCAGAGCGCGCTAGACAGGGAGCAGGCGAGGGGCAGAGCGCGCTAGACAGGGAGCAGGCGAGAGACAGAGCGCACTAGACAGGGAGCAGGCGAGGGGCAGAGCGCGCTAGACAGGGAGCAGGCGAGAGGCAGAGCGCGCTAGACAGGGAGCAGGCGAGAGACAGAGCGCGCTGGACAGGGAGCAGGCGAGGGGCAGAGCGCACTAGACAGGGAGCAGGCGAGAGACAGAGCGCACTAGACAGGGAGCAGGCGAGAGGCAGAGCGCGCTAGACAGGGAGCAGGCGAGGGGCAGAGCGCACTAGACAGGGAGCAGGCGAGGGGCAGAGCGCACTAGACAGGGAGCAGGCGAGGGGCAGAGCGCACTAGACAGGGAGCAGGCGAGGGGCAGAGCGCACTAGACAGGGAGCAGGCGAGAGGCAGAGCGCGCTAGACAGGGAGCAGGCGAGAGACAGAGCGCACTAGACAGGGAGCAGGCGAGGGGCAGAGCGCACTAGACAGGGAGCAGGCGAGAGACAGAGCGTACTAGACAGGGAGCAGGTGAGAGACAGAGCGTACTAGACAGGGAGCAGGCGAGGGGCAGAGCGCGCTAGACAGGGAGCAGGCGAGGGGCAGAGCGCACTAGACAGGGAGCAGGCGAGGGGCAGAGCGCGCTAGACAGGGAGCAGGCGAGGGGCAGAGCGCGCTAGACAGGGAGCAGGCGAGGGGCAGAGCGCGCTAGACAGGGAGCAGGCGAGGGGCAGAGCGCGCTAGACAGGGAGCAGGCGAGGGGCAGAGCGCGCTAGACAGGGAGCAGGCGAGGGGCAGAGCGCGCTAGACAGGGAGCAGGCGAGGGGCAGAGCGCGCTAGACAGGGAGCAGGCGAGGGGCAGAGCGCGCTAGACAGGGAGCAGGCGAGGGGCAGAGCGCGCTAGACAGGGAGCAGGCGAGGGGCAGAGCGCGCTAGACAGGGAGCAGGCGAGGGGCAGAGCGCGCTAGACAGGGAGCAGGCGAGGGGCAGAGCGCGCTAGACAGGGAGCAGGCGAGGGGCAGAGCGCGCTAGACAGGGAGCAGGCGAGAGACAGAGCGCGCTAGACAGGGAGCAGGCGAGGGGCAGAGCGCGCTGGACAGGGAGCAGGCGAGGGGCAGAGCGCGCTAGACAGGGAGCAGGCGAGGGGCAGAGCGCGCTAGACAGGGAGCAGGCGAGGGGCAGAGCGCGCTAGACAGGGAGCAGGCGAGGGGCAGAGCGCGCTAGACAGGGAGCAGGCGAGGGGCAGAGCGCGCTAGACAGGGAGCAGGCGAGGGGCAGAGCGCGCTAGACAGGGAGCAGGCGAGGGGCAGAGCGCGCTAGACAGGGAGCAGGCGAGGGGCAGAGCGCGCTAGACAGGGAGCAGGCGAGGGGCAGAGCGCGCTAGACAGGGAGCAGGCGAGGGGCAGAGCGCGCTAGACAGGGAGCAGGCGAGAGACAGAGCGCACTAGACAGGGAGCAGGCGAGGGGCAGAGCGCGCTGGACAGGGAGCAGGCGAGGGGCAGAGCGCACTAGACAGGGAGCAGGCGAGGGGCAGAGCGCACTAGACAGGGAGCAGGCGAGGGGCAGAGTGCGCTAGACAGGGAGCAGGCGAGGGGCAGAGCACGCTAGACAGGGAGCAGGCGAGGGGCAGAGCGCGCTAGACAGGGAGCAGGCGAGAGACAGAGCGCGCTAGACAGGGAGCAGGCGAGGGGCAGAGCGCGCTGGACAGGGAGCAGGCGAGGGGCAGAGCGCACTAGACAGGGAGCAGGCGAGGGGCAGAGCGCGCTAGACAGGGAGCAGGCGAGGGGCAGAGCGCGCTAGACAGGGAGCAGGCGAGGGGCAGAGCGCGCTAGACAGGGAGCAGGCGAGAGGCAGAGCGCGCTAGACAGGGAGCAGGCGAGGGGCAGAGCGCGCTGGACAGGGAGCAGGCGAGAGGCAGAGCGTACTAGACAGGGAGCAGGCGAGGGGCAGAGCGCGCTAGACAGGGAGCAGGCGAGAGACAGAGCGCACTAGACAGGGAGCAGGCGAGAGACAGAGCGCACTAGACAGGGAGCAGGCGAGGGGCAGAGCGCGCTAGACAGGGAGCAGGCGAGAGGCAGAGCGCGCTAGACAGGGAGCAGGCGAGGGGCAGAGCGCGCTGGACAGGGAGCAGGCGAGAGGCAGAGCGTACTAGACAGGGAGCAGGCGAGGGGCAGAGCGCGCTAGACAGGGAGCAGGCGAGGGGCAGAGCGCGCTAGACAGGGAGCAGGCGAGGGGCAGAGCGCGCTAGACAGGGAGCAGGCGAGAGTCAGAGCGTACTAGACAGGGAGCAGGCGAGGGGCAGAGCGCGCTAGACAGGGAGCAGGCGAGAGGCAGAGCGCGCTAGACAGGGAGCAGGCGAGGGGCAGAGCGCGCTAGACAGGGAGCAGGCGAGGGGCAGAGCGCGCTAGACAGGGAGCAGGCGAGGGGCAGAGCGCACTAGACAGGGAGCAGGCGAGAGGCAGAGCGCGCTAGACAGGGAGCAGGCGAGGGGCAGAGCGCGCTAGACAGGGAGCAGGCGAGAGACAGAGCGCACTAGACAGGGAGCAGGCGAGGGGCAGAGCGCGCTAGACAGGGAGCAGGCGAGGGGCAGAGCGCGCTAGACAGGGAGCAGGCGAGAGACAGAGCGCGCTGGACAGGGAGCAGGCGAGGGGCATAGCGCACTAGACAGGGAGCAGGCGAGAGACAGAGCGCACTAGACAGGGAGCAGGCGAGAGGCAGAGCGCGCTAGACAGGGAGCAGGCGAGGGGCAGAGCGCACTAGACAGGGAGCAGGCGAGGGGCAGAGCGCACTAGACAGGGAGCAGGCGAGGGGCAGAGCGCACTAGACAGGGAGCAGGCGAGGGGCAGAGCGCACTAGACAGGGAGCAGGCGAGAGGCAGAGCGCGCTAGACAGGGAGCAGGCGAGAGACAGAGCGCACTAGACAGGGAGCAGGCGAGGGGCAGAGCGCACTAGACAGGGAGCAGGCGAGAGACAGAGCGTACTAGACAGGGAGCAGGTGAGAGACAGAGCGTACTAGACAGGGAGCAGGCGAGGGGCAGAGCGCGCTAGACAGGGAGCAGGCGAGGGGCAGAGCGCACTAGACAGGGAGCAGGCGAGGGGCAGAGCGCGCTAGACAGGGAGCAGGCGAGGGGCAGAGCGCGCTAGACAGGGAGCAGGCGAGGGGCAGAGCGCGCTAGACAGGGAGCAGGCGAGGGGCAGAGCGCGCTAGACAGGGAGCAGGCGAGGGGCAGAGCGCGCTAGACAGGGAGCAGGCGAGGGGCAGAGCGCGCTAGACAGGGAGCAGGCGAGGGGCAGAGCGTGCTAGACAGGGAGCAGGCGAGGGGCAGAGCGCGCTAGACAGGGAGCAGGCGAGGGGCAGAGCGCGCTAGACAGGGAGCAGGCGAGGGGCAGAGCGCGCTAGACAGGGAGCAGGCGAGGGGCAGAGCGCGCTAGACAGGGAGCAGGCGAGGGGCAGAGCGCGCTAGACAGGGAGCAGGCGAGGGGCAGAGCGCGCTAGACAGGGAGCAGGCGAGGGGCAGAGCGCGCTAGACAGGGAGCAGGCGAGAGACAGAGCGCGCTAGACAGGGAGCAGGCGAGGGGCAGAGCGCGCTGGACAGGGAGCAGGCGAGGGGCAGAGCGCGCTAGACAGGGAGCAGGCGAGGGGCAGAGCGCGCTAGACAGGGAGCAGGCGAGGGGCAGAGCGCGCTAGACAGGGAGCAGGCGAGGGGCAGAGCGCGCTAGACAGGGAGCAGGCGAGGGGCAGAGCGCGCTAGACAGGGAGCAGGCGAGGGGCAGAGCGCGCTAGACAGGGAGCAGGCGAGGGGCAGAGCGCGCTAGACAGGGAGCAGGCGAGGGGCAGAGCGCGCTAGACAGGGAGCAGGCGAGGGGCAGAGCGCGCTAGACAGGGAGCAGGCGAGAGACAGAGCGCACTAGACAGGGAGCAGGCGAGGGGCAGAGCGCGCTGGACAGGGAGCAGGCGAGGGGCAGAGCGCACTAGACAGGGAGCAGGCGAGGGGCAGAGCGCACTAGACAGGGAGCAGGCGAGGGGCAGAGTGCGCTAGACAGGGAGCAGGCGAGGGGCAGAGCACGCTAGACAGGGAGCAGGCGAGGGGCAGAGCGCGCTAGACAGGGAGCAGGCGAGAGACAGAGCGCGCTAGACAGGGAGCAGGCGAGGGGCAGAGCGCGCTGGACAGGGAGCAGGCGAGGGGCAGAGCGCACTAGACAGGGAGCAGGCGAGGGGCAGAGCGCGCTAGACAGGGAGCAGGCGAGGGGCAGAGCGCGCTAGACAGGGAGCAGGCGAGGGGCAGAGCGCGCTAGACAGGGAGCAGGCGAGAGGCAGAGCGCGCTAGACAGGGAGCAGGCGAGGGGCAGAGCGCGCTGGACAGGGAGCAGGCGAGAGGCAGAGCGTACTAGACAGGGAGCAGGCGAGGGGCAGAGCGCGCTAGACAGGGAGCAGGCGAGAGACAGAGCGCACTAGACAGGGAGCAGGCGAGAGACAGAGCGCACTAGACAGGGAGCAGGCGAGGGGCAGAGCGCGCTAGACAGGGAGCAGGCGAGAGGCAGAGCGCGCTAGACAGGGAGCAGGCGAGGGGCAGAGCGCGCTGGACAGGGAGCAGGCGAGAGGCAGAGCGTACTAGACAGGGAGCAGGCGAGGGGCAGAGCGCGCTAGACAGGGAGCAGGCGAGGGGCAGAGCGCGCTAGACAGGGAGCAGGCGAGGGGCAGAGCGCGCTAGACAGGGAGCAGGCGAGGGGCAGAGCGCGCTAGACAGGGAGCAGGCGAGGGGCAGAGCGCGCTAGACAGGGAGCAGGCGAGAGACAGAGCGCACTAGACAGGGAGCAGGCGAGGGGCAGAGCGCGCTAGACAGGGAGCAGGCGAGAGGCAGAGTGCGCTAGACAGGGAGCAGGCGAGAGACAGAGCGCACTAGACAGGGAGCAGGCGAGGGGCAGAGCGCACTAGACAGGGAGCAGGCGAGGGGCAGAGCGCACTAGACAGGGAGCAGGCGAGAGACAGAGCGCACTAGACAGGGAGCAGGCGAGAGACAGAGCGCACTAGACAGGGAGCAGGCGAGAGGCAGAGCGCACTAGACAGGGAGCAGGCGAGAGGCAGAGCGCACTAGACAGGGAGCAGGCGAGAGGCAGAGCGCACTAGACAGGGAGCAGGCGAGAGGCAGAGCGCACTAGACAGGGAGCAGGCGAGAGACAGATATGGATAGGTTAAGCAAGTGGGCAAAAATGTGGCAGATGGAGTATAATGTGGGAAAATGTGAGGTTGTTCACTTTGGCAGGAAGAGTAGAAAAGCAGATTATTTAAGCGGAGAGAGACTGCAGAATGATGCGGTACAGAGGGATCTTGGTGTCCTTGTGCATGAATCACAAAAAGTCAGCATGCAGGTACAGCAAGTAATTAGGATGGAAATTGGAATGTTGGCCTTTATTAAAAGTGGGATTGAATATAAAAGTCGGGAAGTCTTGCTACAACTGTAAAGGGCATTGGTGAGACCACACCGAGAGCACACTGTACAGTTTTGGTTCCTTATTTAAGGAGGGATATACTTGCATTGGAGGCAGTTCAGAGAAGGTTCACTAGGTTGATTCCTGGGATGAAGGGGTTGTCTTATGAGGAAAGGTTGAGCAGGTTGGGCCTTTACTCATTGGAGATTAGAAGAATGAGAAATGATCTGATTGAAACGATCAAGATTCAGACAGGGCGTGCGTGACAGGGTAGATGCTGAGAGGATGTTTCCCCTCATGGGCGAATCGAGAACAGTTTCAGAATAAGGGATCTCCTATTTAAGACAAAGATAAGGAGGAATTTCTTCTCTCGGAGAGTTGTGAGTGTTTGGAATTCTCTACCCAGAGAGTTGTGGAGGCTGGGTCATTGAATATACTGAGTTTGATTGATTCTTGAACAAGAGATCTGGGGAACAGGCAGGAAAGTGGAGCAGAGGCCGAGATCAGATCAGCCGTGATCGTATTAAATGGCAGAGTAGGCTCAAGGGGCTATATAGCCTACTCTTTTTCCTATTTCTCATGTTCTTATGTAGACGGAGTGTGTGCAAGAGGCAGGGAGTGCACACAAGACAGACACAGGAAATATGAAAATTGAGACAGAGCACTGAGGAGTAACAAAAAGGACAAAAAAAACTGGCAGAGAAACAGTGCAAAAGGAAAAGTGAAGACGTTTCTCCTCATCTCAGTCCTAAATGGCCAACCCCTTATCTCAGTCCTAAAATTTCTTCTTATTCATTTGTGGGATTTGGGCGTCACTGGCTAGGCCAGCATTTATTGCCCATCCCTAATTGCCCTTGTGAAGGTGGTACAACTGAGTGGCTTGCTCGGCCATTTCAAAGGGCATTTAAGAGTCAGCCACATTGCTGTGGGTCTGGAGTCACATGTCGGCCAGACCAGGTAAGGACAGCAGATTTCTTTCCCTAAAGGGCATTAGTGAACCAGATGGGTTTTTACAACAATTGACAATGCTTTCATGATCACCACTAGACTTGCTTTTTAATTACATATTTATTAATTGAATTCAAATTCCACCATCTGTGATGGGATTTGAACCCATTTCCCCACAGCATAAGCCTGGGGCTCTGGGTTACTAGTCTAGCAACATTACCACTATGCCACCGCCTCCCCCACTGACCCGTTATCCTGAGACTATGACCCCTCGTTCTAGACTCTCCAACCAGGGGGAAAAAAGAGCTTCTCAGCATCTACCCTGTCAAACCCTCTTAAGAATTTTGTATGTCTCAATGCGGTGTTTCTCCAGGAGGAACACAGCACAATCTAAAATGTGTTTTGACTATTCTACAGTACATTGTAGAGTATACAAGAGGAGGGGGAGGAGGAGGGGGGAAGGTGTGACACAGAGGAAAGGTCTGATCAGGATATGGGAGCACCATGCACTGTAATTGGTTGCACTCCAGCTGAGTGCCAGTAATGGACACACCAGCCTCTGGCTTGCCATTCAGCTAATCAAGAAATACACCCAAACAGGAAGTGAGGCCCTACTAAGAGTTGTTAACACTGAGGCCATCTGCTGATTAATGGAGAGGCCATTAACAATGCTGCTCTGATGGCTTTCCTTTTAATAAAGGGTCGGAAAGTCTGGGGGAGGGAGGGTGGTGGAAGGGTCAAAGGTCCTTTTACTCAAATATCGCCATCATCATCATCCGGTCAAAAAACAGGGAGGTGGTGACTGTTAAAACAATGATTAACGCCACAAACACATCCTGACATAGGCCCCCTCAGCTTTAGCCCGTACTGGTCACATCAATAACAGGGGAAATAGCAAGTGGCATTAGGCAGCTCTGAGCCAACTCCCAGCACTTTAATACAGTAAAAAGGAACCAGTAGATGTAGAATACTTCGATTTCCAAAAGGCATTCACTAAGGTTTTTTCATTCTTTCATGGCATGTGGGCGTCGTTGGCCAGGCCAGCATTTGTTGCCCATCCCTAACTGCCCTTGAGAAGGAGATGGTGAGCCGCCTTCTTGAACTGCTGCAGTCCATGTGGTGCGGGTACACCCACAGTTCTGTTAGGGAGTGAGTTCCAGGATTTTGCCCCAGCGACAGTGAACGAACGGCAATATATTTCCAAGCCAGGATGGTGTGCGACTTGGAGGGGAACTTGCAGATGGTGGTGTTCCCATGCATCTGCTGTCCTTGTCCTGCTAGGTAGGAGAGGTCATGGGTGTGGAAGGTGCTATAGAAGGAGGCTTGGCGAGTTGCTGCAGTGCATCTTGTATTTGGAGAGTATTCCATCACACTCCTGACTTGTATCTTATAGATGGCGAACAGGCTTTGAGGAGTGAGGAGGTGGGTTACTCGCCGCAGAATTCCCAGTTTCTGACCTGCTCTTGTAGCCACAGTATTTATGTGGCTGCTCCAGTTAAGTTTCTGGTCAATGGTAACCCCCAGGATGCTGTTAATTGGGGATTCAGTGATGGTAATGCCATCTCTTACTGGAAATGGTCATTGCCTGGCACTCGTGTGGCACGAATGTTACTTGTTACTTATCAGCCCAAGCCTGGATGTTGTCCAGGTCTTGCTGCATATGGACATGGACTGCTTCAGTCGCTGAGGGGTTGCCAATGGTACTGAACATCGTACAATCGTCAGTGAACCTTCCCAACTCTGACCTTATGATGGAGGGAAGTTCATTAAAGAAGCAGCTGAAGATGGTTGGGCCTAGGATATTACCCTGAGGAACTCCTGCAGCAATGTCCTGGGACCGAGATGACTGGCCACAACCATCTTCCTTTGTGCTTGGTCTGACTCCAACCAGTGGAGAGTTTTCCCCCTGATTCCCATTGACTCCAGTTTGGCTAGGGTTCCTTAATGCCACATTCTGTCAAATACTGCCTTGATATCCAGGGCAATCACTCTCACCTCACCTCCTGAGGTGCCACACGAAAGGCTAAAAAACAAGATAAGGGCTCACGGTGTTGGGAGTAATATATTAGCATGGAGAGAGGATTGGTTAATGAACAGGAAGCAGAGAGTAGGGAGAAACGGGGCATTTTCAAGTTGGCAGACTGTGACTAGTGGAGTGCCGCAAGGCTCAGTGCTGGGGCCTCAACTATTTATAATCTATATTTATGACATAGACAAAGAGACCGAGAGTAATGTATCCAACTTGGCTGATGATACAAAGCTAGGTGGAAAAGTAAACCGTGAAGCAAGCACAAAGAGGCTGCAAAGAGATATAGACAGGTTAAGTGAATGAGCTACAAGGTGGCAGACAGAGTATAATGTGGGGAAATGTGAGGTTATTCACTTTGGCCAGAAGAATGGAAAAGCAGAATATTTTTAAAAGGCGTGAAACTTGTGAATGTTCTGAGACTTGGGTGTTTTCAGAAAACAGCAAGTTAACATGCAGGTACAGCAAGCAATCAGGAAGGCCAATGGCACGTTGGCCTTTATTGCAAGGGGACTGGAGTACAAGAATAAGGAAGTCTTGCTATAATCCTACAGGGCTTTGGTGAGACCATACCTGCAGGACTGTGTGCAGTTTTGGTCTCCATATCTAAGAAGGATATACTTGCATTGGAGACAGTACAGCAGACTGGTCCTTGGGATGAGAGGGTTGTCCTATGATGAGAGGTTGAGTAAATTAGGCCTATACACTCCGGAGATTAGAAGAATGAGAAGTGATCTCATTCAAACATATAAGATTCTGAAGGGGGTAGACAGTGAGAGGTTGTTTCCCCCTGGCCAGGGAACCGAGAACATGGATCACAGTCCCAGGATAGAGGGCTGATCATTTCAGACTGAGGTGAAACATTTCTTCACTCAGAGGGTTGTGAATCTTTGGAATTCTCTACCCCAGAGGATTGCAGATGCTCCATCATTGAATATATTCAAGACTGGGATAGACAGATTTTTGGTCTCTCAGGGATTCAAGGGATATGGGGAGCGGGCAGGAAAGTGGAGTTGAGGCGGAAGATCAGCCATGATCATACTGAATGGCAAAGAAAGCTGGAGGGACTGAATGGTCTACTCCTGCTCCTATTTCTTATGTTCTTAGGAACTTTCTGAAATAGTCACCCTAGTGAATAAAAAACAGGAGCGCTGGAGATACAGGAGCCTCGTGCCATTTGCCAAATCATTGCACTAACTGGGGACAATGAAAGCCAGAGATGGCAAGTACTGAGGTGCACAGAAGGCTCTGTATCAGGCACTTCACTTCCGACAAGCTGTGCAGCTCCACCCTCAACTGAGACAGGACTGTGATGAGATGTTAAATCTAACGGTTACAGATTAAGTGGACACTGTGGCAAAGTGCAGCAAGTAAACGTTCACGATCTGAAACACAAATATCAGTGTTCTCAATCACAGCAAATCCTCTTCTCCACAGTTTCATCCCTTCACACTCAGGGTGCATTTGTCTCTACGCTGGACAATGATCGAACACTTAGTGCCATGTGTATCCTGCTCAAGATTTATGAACACCAGCGGTGGGATGGACTGGGTGAAGGGTTCACTGACCTAAACATTCTCTCTCTCCCATTCAGCTACACATCCTTCGTCCTTCTGAAGTTCCAACAGACAATTCCAGGGGATGAGATCTCATCAAACCAGCATTTGGCGTGCCAAGAAGCTGTTCATCTTTGTGAAGAATCAGGGCTGAAGTCAGATCCCCTCCTATTGCCCAGCACGTATGCACCCGCACTTTTCAGCAGACATCACTGGACAGTGATCAGGAGCAGGAACTCTGGCTGATTTCCTCTCTCTCTAACCCAGGGCTCACTGGACAATGATCAGGAGCAGGAACCCTGGCTGATTTCCTCTCTCTCTAACCCAGGGCTCACTGGACAATGATCAGGAGCAGGAACACTGGCTGATTTCCCCTCTCTCTCTAACCCAGGGCTCACTGGACAGTGATCAGGAGCAGGAACACTGGCTGCTTTCCTCTCTCTCTAACCCAGGGTCACTGGACAGTGATCAGGAGCAGGAACCCTGGCTGATTTCCCCTCTCTCTCTAACCCAGGGCTCACTGGACAGTGATCAGGAGCATGGAACACTGGCTGCTTTCCTCTCTCTCAAACCCAGGGGTCACTGGACAATGATCAGGAGCAGGAACCCTGGCTGATTTCCCCACTCTCTCTAACCCAGGGCTCACTGGACAATGATCAGGAGCAGGAACCCTGGCTGATTTCCCCACTCTCTCTAACCCAGGGCTCACTGGACAGTGATCAGGAGTAGGAACCCTGGCAGAATCACGTACAGCAGGTAGAACATAAGAAACAGGAGCAGGAGGAGGCCATTCAGCCCCTCGAGCCTGCTCTGCCATCCAACAAGACTATGGTTGTACTTTTACATCAACCCTGCTTTCCTGCCCTCTCCTCATATCCCTCGATTCCCTTTGTGTTCAAACAAACATCCTGTCCTGCGGTCACCTCCTGAACCACTTCAGTGTGAGCACAGCATCAAACCCTGTGACTGATGACATTTCTGATGACATTAACTGCTCCCTCTGCTAAACTCACTGATACTCAATCAAGCGAAACAGAAAAACTGCCTGACTTGCCTTGTAGACGTTTCTCCCGAGCTGGTCTCAGCTTTTCCAGCTGTATCTGCTGGTGGATTGTTGCAGAGGCACATTAGCAGGGACAACGCTGCTAAACCAATGCTGCAACCTAACAGCGTCCTTATACTCTCCTAAATCAGTGACATTGTCTCCCTTATCTCTCCCAGAATAAATACCATGTTAACTATGTCACTGTTTGCATTTTCTTTAAAAAGGGCTCTGATCACAAGACTCCCACTGCAAGATGGCAATGCAAACGTCTAGGACTGCCCAGTACTGAACAGTTGTAATTTCATATTAACTTGGTGCAGATGGCACAGAGAAGGCACATGGTCCAGTCACCTGGCAACAGAGTATGCCAGCTACAGCAATGATTTGAAGGAGTCCTCTCTCCTCTGGCTAGAATCCAGGGCACTCTCCACCCAGCTGCTAATGGACACCAAACCACCATAATTCAGCACAGTATCCTAACACCCTCACCATCCACGCTGCATTATCCTACAGTGATTGGCCAAGGCTACATCTGACAGACGTGTAGGTTTGTGGCCATGACAGACTGGATCAAGGAGGGATCCTCCGCCAGCTCGAGTGTAAAAGCCCAAGAATGAACACCCGTGTAGATTTAACACCGTCCTCCTGTCTCAGGGAATCTGTATGTAGGAGGAAGAGATCTGTCAATTCTCACTCCCTGAACATTCTGCCAAAAAGCACCATTACAATGAAGACTACAAGAAAGGAGGATTCTTCTTCAATATACCTCATCGTCTGTCTCTGCAATACAAGTGAACAGGGCAGGCAAAGTGGAGAAATTGCAAGGCAATGCTTCAATGCTAGTTAGATACACAACGCTGGGTTATTACAGGACTATTTAGACCAACAGTATGGATACACTATTGTATTTCAGCCAAACCCCCTGTAGTGCTGGACTAAATTCAGTTCCTCAAACTGCTGCCAGCAGGGCCATTGCCCGTGACAATCCTGTAACTTTCAGGACTATACCCCAGCATCACGAAGCTCAACACCCTCTTTAGACACAGCCCAGGTTTGGAAGGGCAGAATCTGGAATTGCTGTGCTGTAAGTGGATGCGGTCACACACTGAGCACTGAAACCCTAGTTTCAGGCAGATCACAACCGCCGCCCCCCCCCACCCCCTCCCACGCACTCCCCCCACTCCACCCCAAGCACAGGCAGATCATACTAACTTCGTGATGGCTTCTTGCTGCAGTGGGAGGCAGGCAGGTAACAAATGGGATCCTGTTTAATCCATTCTGACTGGAGGGCAGCCAGCATACTCGGAGGAGACTGTTCAACTTCGCTGGTGGAAGTAATCACCATTGGAACAAACTTTGTAGAGCAGGACAAGCTCCTGAAAACCTGGCGCAGGTCCGAACAATGGGAAGTTCGGTTTCACAAAGCAGCGATGCAGAGAAGGGGGGAAGCTTTGTGGGACAGAGGGCGCCTCGTACCAGCACGGACTGGAAGACCTGGCAACGCAAAGTGCAAGATAATTCGAAAACGAGCCAGCAGGTCCCACACTGCACACTTAGAATGAACTCCGGAGACTGGTGACAGCAGCAACCAGTAATTGAATGTCGATGAGACACAGGGGTGGAATTCAAGAGCAGCGAGTGCCCACACAGATACTGCAGGTAAATAAATAGTCTAAATAATCTGTCAGCTGCTTGTCCATGAGAAGTAATCACACAGTTATGTACATCTTACACCCCCTCTCCAACAAACACGAAATAAGGTATCAGCTGAAAATCTGCACCAAAATAAAACTGAAGATATCCCACGGCCTCTTCAAATGCTTCATTCAATTTTGAAAAGGAGCTGTAGCTGAGCTCTTCTGCTCCAAAGTCAGACACCCCAAGTTGCTGAAGTGACCTTGTGGGAGGTGAGATGAACAGTTTCTGTACAGTATACGGTATACACACACGGGTAGGGTTTCTGCGACCAACTCGGAAAGGGAAACGGGAGAGAGGGCAGCCTGGCACAGGCAAGTAGGCTGGCTCACAGTTGTATCCCGAGATCCGTTTTGCGCTCCAGCACTGGGGAGGGATTGTATATCTGATTTTTGTTTGAACTTGACAGATTCACGTGTTTAAATGCCCTTTCTTTGGCTTGTAAATATATCCCAGAGACGCCACACTCATGTCACCAAGGCCAGCTTCCTTTTCTATTGTGCTGTAGCGTGAAGCTCTCACTTCCAGAGAAAACCTGCCCCCCCCCGTCAAAAAAATCTGAAACACACACCGTCCTTCCAGTTCAAATGTTCAGTGCCACTTTCTTGTCCCCATCGCCAACCCCTCATCCAAAATGTAAATTTCACGCACACAGAGTTTTGACAGGAGGCGACAGCAGATTCGCTTACTGCAGCTTTTAAAAAGGCAGGGCTCCTGTTTCGATGCTGCAAAGCTTTTGCCTCTTGAGATTTTTCTCCCTCAAATTCCCAGTTGGCTGTCAGCAGTCTGGTCTGACCTTTCACTTGGGGGAGGAAAGGGAGGCAGGTCAGACTGAGGGCGGTGTTCCAGTTAAACCCCCACCTCTCCAAGATTAAAGCCCCGGTGACAACTCAGGTGCCAAGTTGTTTGCAAATGGAGAAAAGTTCCCAGTCACTGAAGGAGCGATTGGTAGCAACACCGAAAACTGAGACACAGACAAGCCTTCAAACTGCAGAACAGAAATGTAGCACCAAGCTGAAACCTGAAGAGCAAGAAGAATCCGGGATTAAAGGAAGGGGGAGATTTTGCACAGGAGTGTGTTTTACAGCCAGCGGCTTTAAATGATATCAGTTGTCTTGGCTGCTGCATCCCAGAAGGTTCTCCTTGCATCGCATTTCTGCTTCTCTCGGTCTCCTTTTATCCAATTCATTCCAACTCCCCGCATTGCTTCGCTGCTGCTCAGGAGGGGAGGGGAGAGGAGGGGGGGGGGGGGACGTCAAACTTTCTCTTTTTAACCAACTTAGCTCTTTACAAAAATCTCCTGGTCGATCAGGATCCCCTCCTTGGGTTCTCTCTCTGGTCCTCTGCTGCAGTCTCAGAACCCCAGCCAGTCCAAGACTCTCTCAAATGCCACTCTATTGCAGCTAATCCATTGCCTGTGTCGGTAAAACGCCTTTTAATCCACGCAGGAAGGAGTTCCCTCTGGCTGCTGGAGGAAATGCATTCATTTATTCATGGCTGCAGTTTCCTCTCTCTCTCCAGGTTGCTGCGGCTCCTTGCAACAAGCCTGTTTTAATTATTGCTTTAATCCAGTAAATGGGATGAGATGCAAACAGACATCAACAGCTGGGAGCTGGCCGGCTGCAGGAAATCAGTTCGAGTCCACACCCAGGCTGGAGATTGAGGATCGACTGAACAGCGGGGGAGGGAGGGCTAGAACAAAAAAAAACCAGGAGCTGGCCAGCAAACCCAAACCTCCCTCGCTGCTTTTCACACGTTGCAATCACAGCATTGCAGCAGATTGCATTTCATTCCGCGGGGGATCCTATCTGCTGTGCATTTTCTCGGCCTCACTGACTTCCCAAGGCTTTCTGTCCCCTTGTCCCAGTCTAGTATGGCATGGTCCCGTCCGCTCTGGCCGCACCAGCTCCATTTATAGTAAGGAGCCGGCAGTAAATTTAGCACCAACCAGGCGCACCCCCGCCTTGGCCTCAGTCCCAGAGTGTTCCCTGCACCCCCACCCCCACAGTCCAAGGGCACATTAACTCAGGCAGCATCCCCAGCCTACCCCAGGGTTATTTTCAATAATCAGGATGTGATCATTGCTGGGGGAAGGGGGATTCAGAGGCAGCTTCTCTCTCTCAATGTCCAATAAATCATCTCCAGTCTGCTTCTCCCCCTCCTCTTCAATCCCCAGTTTCCATCTCCTGGGGGGCAGTGACAGAGGATGGGATGAGATGGGTATCAGGACTAGAAAGCGTCACATCCTCCAGGAACACAAGCTAGACCGCTTTAAACCCCAGGAATGAACACAGAATTGGAGAGGCCAGACCGTGGCACACCCACAGAGCAAAAACCCCACCAATAATACCTCTGCATAATTATACAAACACACTCTTCTTCCTTCACTGCACTGGTCCCAATCACAGCAGGAAGAGTGCAGTGAAATATCTCAGCTAACTATGTGCTATATACCAGATGCAGGGGCTATAACTAGCCTCAGTGATCTTGTTTATTTGAGGGAGGGAGGAGGGTAAATCAACCCAGGAGTCCTGCTCGCTATCCAGTGAACCCCTTGCTGGAATGTGTCGGAGGACACGGTTGGGTTGTGCTGTGTTGCCCTGGTGCAAACACTCACTTGGGCCCTCAGAGATAGTCTGGGCCCCTCGGTGGAGGTCGGGCAGGATGATGAGGGGTGGGGGCAGCCTTGGAATCTACACTCCAAGAAACAGCCAACGTCTTCCGGTGGGGGTGGGGGGGGGGGGTGGGGGGGGGGGGGGGGAAGAGGGAGAGGGGCAAAGGAAATGAATAAAACAAAAAAATCATTCCTCCTAGAGCTTACAGACATATGGGGAGTCAATATAAAACAAACTGGATAAATACTTGAAGGAAAGAAAGGGTGCAGGGCAGTGGGGAAAGAGCAGGGGTGTTTGAGATTGATTGGAAAGGGCTACTGAAGATCCAGCACAGGCACGATGGAATGAATGGCCTCCTGTTGTGATTGGAAGGGATTGTTCATTTTTAATCACTTTGTCTGCTATAAAACAATGCAATATAGTTCTGAATATTACCAGCATCATGCACCAATAGACTGGGCCGGGTTAAAAAGGGAAGTGGCCAGGGCAGAGGAGGCCCTGGGCCTGGTGACTGTGACCCTGAAATACACACTCACTGGAATCAATTCAGAAATGCACCAATATATAACTATACGGATGTATGGCTGTGAAAGACATATATATATATATATATAAAACCCACGCCCGTCTCAGCAACATCCAGAACGCTGCCAGCTCCAGAATTCTCTCCCGTTACCTCCCGACCTCTCCTTTAAGATGCTCCTTACAAAATTTACCCCCTGTGACCAACCTGTCTAATTAGACTGTGCACCCAAGTTCGAGACAACCGAACCAGTGGAAATAATGTCTATCTACCCAACTGTTCTCTGGAATATTTTGAAAACTTTGACCAATTCACCTGCCCTGCAAATTTTTCTCCTTCAAGAGTTTTTTATTTCCAAAATATACTTTATTCATAAAAATCTGTAAAAAAATACATGACAAAACAGTTTCAAACAGCATCAAGTCAAAAATTACAAACCGTGCAAAGGAGGTCAGTTTCCTTCAATACAATCATGAGTTGCCTCACAACCCTTCCATTTCATTTCTCATGCATTTTCCCCTTCAAGTATTTCCCCAATTCCCTTTTTGAAAGTTACTATTGAATCTGCTTCCACCGCCCTTTCAGACAACGTATTCCAGATCACCTTGAGGAGATACTGACTACAACACAACATTTTCAAACTTTTACTGTTTAACTCCTGCAGAGGTGACGAGCCAGAGGTCAGGAGGCTCTAGATGCAGCAGAGGGGTCAGAGTTACAAAGCTCCCTGCACTATCCTGCAGGCACCACCGCCCCCCCCCCACCCCACCCCACCCCAAACAGAAGCTGCAACTGTGCATTCAAGACGTTCTCCACAGAGAACATGTTCAACAAGGAACATGCTGAAATTAATTCCAGTATTAGAACCCCGTCACATTCAAACAGAGTACGATTCACTACTCAAAATGACAAAACAGCAAACGAGCATTTCCAGGACACTGTCTCCAGCCTGCTCCTTCCCCGTTATATCATTCCCATTTTCTCCTGCTCTTGTGGCAGCAATATACCACAGAAGTGGTTAAATGTCCCGTGAGCTGAGATAGAAAGTGCCTGTAGGCTACCTGTCTATTAAGGTGGGTGGGTGGGGGGCTGATAACAGTCACAGGGACAGGAGGATGCCCATTCAGCCCCTCGAGCCTGTTCCACCATTCAATAAGATCATGGCTGATCTGTACCTGAACTCCATCCACCCACCTGAGCTCCACAGCCATATCCATCAATCTCAAGATTGAAAATGATTAATATACCTCCCACATCTACGGCTTTTTGTGGGAGAGAGCTCAACACACTTTGACTACCCTTTGCATGAAGAAGTCTTTTCTAACTTCTGTCCTGATTTTAAGGTTCATCCCCCGCACCAGCGGTTAACGTTTCTCTCCATTGACTGAATGTCCACCAAAATCTCCCTGCCCCCACACACACACCCCATCCTGAACCCAGGAACTCAAGAGCCCCTGTTGACTGGCAGTCCAGTCTGCCAGCAAGGCTCATTACTATACAAGGACGTGCCTGAATCACTAGGCCAGGGAGGGGGGAAACTGAAGACGAAGCTATATTGGGCTGGTGACACATGACCTGCCGAGTGACTAGTGTGTGTAAATCTAAAGATTGAACACATGATGAATTATAAAAGCAGTGAGCATATGACAGCATCAGTGTTGCCACGCCTGGTGACAATTTGTTGCCCAACACCCAATAAATGCACCAGCTATCCTGCTGAAATCTGAAGGGGGAAGGGAAAGGAGGAGAGATCGAGCTGGCGCGGAGGAAGAGGAGAGAAAACAAGGCGGATAGAGATGGAGAGGTTAAAAAGCAGGGCAGCAGTGTGGAAAGGATGACAGTTTGGATGCCTTTCAGCACTTTACTGCAGTTTCAGCTCCCAGAACCACACCAGAACAGCTTTTTCTTTGAAACAAGTTTCACTTCTCCAAGAAAAGCCAGACACAAAAGTCGTGATACTGGTGCACTGTGGGCGTTCATTTCGTGCTCAGAGGGCTGCCGTTAATCACAATGATATTTTTATAAAGTTACCAATGGTTGTTTAGCCTCCCTCCTCCGTCTGGTGAGGTAATGCAGGAATACCAGCCCCAAATTATCTCAGGGCTGCATTTAGAAAAGGAGGAGTAGAAAAATGAGAAAGAAAGAGAGAGGGAGAAAGAAATCAGTCTCCTTCAATCCAAAGAGTTGGTACATGAATGAAGGAACAGGTTAATCACTTCCTCCATGTAGATAGTTCAGATAGAAATAATAGCAGTCTGTCAATGCACAGTAAGCAGGTACCAGAATCAGAACCACCAGTGTTAGAAACCCTACCAGCCCCTCGCTAACCAGTTCTACACTGGAGATCCTCCTCCTGCCAGTAACCAGTGTTAACACTGGAGATAACACCGCCCCCACCAGTAACCAGTGCTACACTGGAGATCCTCCCCCTGCCAGTAACCAATGTTACACTGGAGATCCTCCCCCCGCCAGCAACCAGTGCTACACTGGAGATCCTCCCCCTGCCAGTAACCAGTGCTACACTGGAGATCCTCCCCCTGCCAGTAACCAGTGCTACACTGGAGATCCTCCTCCCGCCCGTTAACGAGTGTTACACTGGAGATAACACCGCCCCTGCCAGTAACCAGTGCTACACTGGAGATCCTCCCCCCACCAGTAACCAGTGTTACACTGGAGATCCTCCCCCTGCCAGTAACCAGTGTTACACTGGAGATCCTCCCCCCGCCAGCAACCAGTGTTACACTGGAGATCCTCCCCCTGCCAGTAACCAGTGTTACACTGGAGATCCTCCCCCCGCCAGCAACCAGTGCTACACTGGAGATCCTCCCCCTGCCAGTAACCAGTGTTACATTGGAGATAACACCGCCCCTGCCAGTAACCAGTGCTACACTGGAGATCCTCCCCCCGCCAGTAACCATTGCTACACTGGAGATCCTCCCCCTGCCAGTAACCAGTGCTACACTGGAGATCCTCCCCCTGCCAGTAACCAGTGCTACACTGGAGATCCTCCTCCCACCCGTTAACCAGTGTTACACTGGAGATCCTCCCCCCGCCAGTAACCAGTGTTACACTGGAGATCCTCCCCCCGCCAGTAACCAGTGTTACACTGGAGATCCTCCCCCCGCCAGCAACCAGTGTTACACTGGAGATCCTCCCCCTGCCAGTAACCAGTGTTACACTGGAGATTCTCCCCCCGCCAGCAACCAGCGTTACACTGGAGACCCTCCCCCTGCCAGTAACCTGTGCGACACTGAGAACCCCCCTCTTCGCTAACCATTGCTACCCTCAAGACCCTCCCCCTCCTCACTAACCTGTGCTAGACTGGAGACCCCCCCTCCCCACTTCTTGCTAACCAGTGCTACACTGGACACCCTCCCTCGCTAACCAGTGCTACACTGGACACCCTCCCTCGCTAACCAGTGCTACATTGGACACCCTCCCTCGCTAACCAGTGCTACATTGGACACCCTCCCTCGCTAACCAGTGCTACACTGGACACCCTCCCTCGCTAACCAGTGCTACACTGGACACCCTCCCTCGCTAACCAGTGCTACACTGGACACCCTCCCTCGCTAACCAGTGCTACACTGGACACCCTCCCTCGCTAACCAGTGCTACATTGGACACCCTCCCTCGCTAACCAGTGCTACACTGGACACCCTCCCTCGCTAACCAGTGCTACACTGGACACCCTCCCTCGCTAACCAGTGCTACACTGGACACCCTCCCTCGCTAACCAGTGCTACATTGGACACCCTCCCTCGCTAACCAGTGCTACATTGGACACCCTCCCTCGCTAACCAGTGCTACACTGGACACCCTCCCTCGCTAACCAGTGCTACACTGGAGATGTAAGCGCTCAGGCAGCTGGAATACAATGCCAATCCAGCCTGTGGCCATGAATAATGGAAGAAGGGGCATTTTACAATGACCCCCTCACACCCTCTCAGTCTCATGTGGGGACACAATGTCAAACGTCAGCTTATTATTTTTTGATTTAGGCCTTGTAAATGCATGAACCACATTTAGAACTTGCTTGGATATATTGCTAGTGATTCTCTATTTCATTCATCCGTCCGGGTTTTGCATTTATTAATGGTGCAATCTCCACTCCCAGTGTTGCAATTCCCCAACTTCCCTAACCTAGCAACAGGCAGCGTCATCGCAGCGCCCGGATGGCTGCCATTGGCCGGCCGCCCGGTCCAATGGGAAGCGAGTGACGCCTGTTGCCAGGGCGGCAAGAGGGTGGAGGCGGGGACCGGGGCCGCTCTGCCCAGCAACAGGAAGCTGATTGACAGCCGCGCCTGGCCCGGCAAAGGTTGCCCAGCAACAGGGTGCTGATTGACAGCTGTGTCTGGGCCGGAAGGTTGCACAGCAACAGGAGACTGATTGACAGCCGGGCCTGGCCCGGGGAAGGTTGCACAGCAACAGGAGACTGATTGACAGCCAGGCCTGGCCCGGGGAAGGTTGCCCAGCAACAGGAGACTGATTGACAGCCAGGCCTGGCCCGGGGAAGGTTGCCCAGCAACAGGGGGCTGATGGACAGGCCGGGGCAGCCCCAGCAGCAGGAGGAGGAGGAGGGAGAACAGCTCCCAGAGACAAGGCAGCAACTCGGGCCATGAATAGACACTTTAAAAATAGACCAGTGTCACTGTGTGCAGCTCTCAGCAACATTGCACCCAATCTCAGGGTCCGCAGGCAGATCCCCCACCACCATTAGCCCTACCGCACGCCCACCCTACCCTCTCACATTTCTTTGGTTGGATATTCGGCAACAGGGGTATCGCAGCCCTCTGACAGAGGCCGGTGGGCACAGATGGCCCTGGGGAGGCGGAAACCTAACTTTCAAGAGGATTCAGAGTGGCAGCTCACCTTTGCATGGTGGCTTTCACACAGTAAAAAGCTGTTATCAGACAGAATTTGACACCGAGCCACCTGAGGAGATAACAGGGCAGGTAGCTCAGCAAAAACTCGGTCAGAGAGGTCGGTCTTAGGGGCTGAAAGCACGGCAGTCAATGCTGCAGCGATTAAAAGGGAAACGATTTGTACCTCTCAAAGTTGAGAGTTGCCCCACCGCCAAAAGCTCGTGGCAACGATAAAAGTCAAATGGACCAAAAACTTCCACATTTCTAGAATGCCTTCCCCCCATCTCAGGACGTCCCAAAGCATTTCACAACCAATGAAGTACTTTCTGAAGTGCAGTCACTGTTGTAATGTAGGAGACGCAGCAGCCAATTTGCGCACAGCAAGATCCCACAAACAGCAATGTGATAATGATCCAGATCATCTGTTTTTTTTAGTGATGTTGGTTGAGGGATAAATATTGTCCCCAGGACACCGGGGAGAACTTCCCCCCTGCTCTTCTTCCAGATAGTGGCTGTGGGATCTTTTGCACCCACCTGAGAGGGCAAACAGGGCCTCTCATCGCTCCCTCAGTGCCACCCCTCCGCTGGGGCAGCGTTCCCTCAGTACCGCCCCTCCGCGAGGGCAGCGCTCCCTCAGTGCTGTCCCTCCCTCTGAGAACGTGAGCCTAGGGTTTTTGCACTCAAGTCTCTAGAGTGGGGTTTGAACACACAAACTTCAGACCCTGAGGTGGGAAAGAGTGAGCCACAACTGACACTAATGTCAACCCAGAGTTTTACTGTAGTGTAGCACAGACCTCTGTGGGCTCAAATTTTAAATTAATGAGTAGATTTAAAATGGACCTCGGAAGGAACTTCTTTAGACAAGTTCTGCTGGCTGTTTGTAATAATGTACCGAGGAACGGAGTAGGGACAAAGGCATTTGGGATGTTGAAATGGAATGCGATGCTAGGCTGGGACTGGAGAGTGCAGAAAAGATTCATGAGAATGGTTCCAGGGATGAGGAACTCCAGCTATGAAAATAGATTGGAGAAGTTGTGATTGTTTTCCTAGGAGAAAATAAGGCTGAGAGGTGATTTGATAGAGGTATTCAAAATCATGAGGGGTCTGGACAGTAGATAGGGAGAAACTGTTCCCACTCATGAAAGGATCGAGAACGAGAGGGCACAGATTTAAAGTAATTGGTAAGAGAAGCAAAAGTGACATGAGGAAAAACTTTTTCACGCAGTGAGTGGGTAAGGTCTGGAATGCACTGCCTGAGAGTGTGGTGGAGGCAGGTTCCAACTGAAGCATTCAAAAGGGAATTAGACTATTATATGAAAAGGAAGAATGTGCAGGGTTAGGGGGAGAAAGCGGGGGGAATGGCACTAAGTGAATTGCTCATTCGGAGAGCCGGTGCAGACACGATGGGCTGAATGGCCTCCTTCTGCGCTGTAACAATTCTGTGACTCTGGGATAATTGAGCTCTGGAGGAACAAATGTTGAAGTCTGGACGGTCTTTGTCTATAAACTCACTGCTGGCGTGTAAAAACGTAATGCTTTATTAAAACCTCGATGGCAACCATGCTGTCATTATATCGATAGCCATCAATAAACAATGACATATTTCTAGAACACCTTTAATGTAAAGATACATTGCATGGCACTTCACAGAAAGGGTTACGGGAATCAGACATCACGTAGGAAGGGTGACCGAGAGCTCAGTAAACAGATGCATCACAAAAAAAGGTGGGGGAAAAATCCAGACAGCAAGTTCCAAGGTAGAACCAAGGTCACTGATGGCTCGACCAGTCACATAGGGGCAGAGACAGACACATGTTGGAGGGAGAGAAATGGAGATGACAGGGCTGGAACAGATCACAGAGACAGTGTGATTTACAGATGAGGCTATGGTAGAATCGACTGCACAGTAATATTAAACTGCACAGGACTAATAACCTTCCTCTCCCCTGAAAGTTGTACTTGTCACACCCACAATGAAAAGAAGAAATTGTAAAAGATCCTCTCAATCAATGGGTCTGTTTGAAGTTAAGGAATCGCAGCAGAAAACAGAAGTAATGTTTTGACACACTATTCGAATATGGAATCCTGTAGTACAAGGGCTATCAAAGGAGAGTCAGTGACACCATTTAATGGGAAGTCAGATAAATGCAAAGATATTGAAGGATATGGGGAGAGCTGAGAAGTGGCATTTCAGTGGATGCTCAGACTTTGAGTATGATCGATAGGATTTTGGGCACTAAAGGGAACCAAGGGATAGGGTGGGAAAGTGGAGTTGAGGAGAAAAGTGACTATGACTTTACTGAATGGCAGGGCAGGCTTGAGGGGCTGAACGGCCTCCCCCTGCTCCCATTTCTGATGTTCTTACAGCAGATAGCTCCGATGAGGGAAACTAGCACACATACAATGGGCCTAAAGGGCACATCTTGTACAAAGATGCCTTTGATTCACCACAGATCAATCTGCAATAAAGTTGGTCCAGTTTCACATCGGGACCTTTCTCCTGCCTAACTCTGCTCCACAGATTGGCTAATCATTTTACAGATTACAAGACACTTAAAAAAAAATCTCACAGCCCCTCCCTCACGACCGAGGAACAGCACAAACGGCATGGGAGGGGAAGAGACAAAGCTTCTACTGATTATTCTGGAAGAGCTGAAGGCTGGGGCAGGGGACAAGAGCTTCACACAGACAGCCCTGCTCTCCTTTAACAGCAGCCGCAGCCGCAGCCTGACTGGTTACTGGATTAGGGAGATTAACGTTTCCTGAGAAATGGATAAGTGGAATGCTGTAATAGAGCCGCCAATGATGTTACTGTCAGTCGGGCAAATTATTGCGTGTTGTCAATTAACGTGATAAACCAGCCTGAAAATCTCACAAACAACAAGAGGTTTTTAATGGGTTAAACAAACAGGGCGGATTCGATAGTCAAGAGTTCAGACCCACCCCATTAGACCAAAAGAACTGATAGTCATAATCTTTCATGGTAATCTATTTCAGGGCCATCGTTCAGTGAAAGGTCACTTCCACCTCTGTAATATCACCCATCTCTGCCATTACCCATGCATTTGTCACCTCTTTCTTTTTTCTTTGTTCTTTTTCTTTTGGGCCTCCTTATCTCGAGAGACAATGGATACGCGCCTGGAGGTGGTCAGTGGTTTGTGAAGCAGCGCCTGGAGTGGCTATAAAGGCCAATTCTGGAGTGACAGGCTCTTCCACAGGTGCTGCAGAGAAATTTGTTTGTTGGGGCTGTTGCACAGTTGGCTCTCCCCTTGCGCCTCTGTCTTTTTTCCTGCCAACTACTAAGTCTCTTCGACTCGCCACAATTTAGCCCTGTCTTTATGGCTGTCCGCCAGCTCTGGCGAATGCTGGCAACTGACTCCCACGACTTGTGATCAATGTCACACGATTTCATGTCGCGTTTGCAGACGTCTTTATAACGGAGACATGGACGACCGGTGGGTCTGATACCAGTGGCGAGCTCGCTGTACAATGTGTCTTTGGGGATCCTGCCATCTTCCATGCGGCTCACATGGCCAAGCCATCTCAAGCGCCGCTGACTCAGTAGTGTGTATAAGCTGGGGGTGTTGGCCGCTTCAAGGACTTCTGTGTTGGAGATATAGTCCTGCCACCTGATGCCAAGTATTCTCCGAAGGCAGCGAAGATGGAATGAATTGAGACGTCGCTCTTGGCTGGCATACGTTGTCCAGGCCTCGCTGCCGTAGAGCAAGGTACTGAGGACACCTCACCTCTACACTTGACTATTCCAATAGTCCCCTGGCAAGCCTCCCTCATCTCTCCCTCTCCAGAAACTCCACCTCATCCAAACCTTTGCTGCCTTTATCCTATCGCACACTAAGTCCCACTCACCCATCACCCCTGTCCTTGCTAACCAACACTCACCCTGGGTCTCCAATGCTTCCAAATTTAACATCCTCACCCTCTTGTTTAAAACCATCCACGACTCTATCTTTTAAACCATACTCCCAGCCTCAAAACCACCCCTCCCCCTCAAAACTCTGCCACCCTCTGATCCTGGCCATGTGTATACCCCTCTTTTAACCCACAGTTGATGGCTGTGCCTTCAGCAGCCAAGGCCCCTCACTCTGGAACTTACTGCCACTGCTCTCCCCCTGCTTCAATTCTCTCCAATTTCCTCACCTCCTTAAACCCAACTCTTTGATCAACCCTCCTAATATTCCATCTTTTGGCTCAGTGTATGATTATGTCTGGGAGGCACCATGGAACCTCCTTCTATGTTAAATAAATACAAGTTATTGTAATACTTTATATAGTTGCTAAACTGGATATAGACTTAGCACAGTTCTGGTCCCACTCCTCATCATGTACTATTCCTCTTCCTGTCTTGTATTTCTACTCAGCTCCGCCACCCAGCTCCCGTTAACACCGACAGTCTTCTCCCCCTCGCCCAGCTCCCGTTAACACAGACAGACTTCTCCCCCCCGCCCAGCTCCCGTTAACACAGACAGACTTCTCCCCCCCGCCCAGCTCCCGTTAACACAGACAGACTTCTCCTCCCCGCCCAGCTCCCGTTAACACAGACAGACTTCTCCCCCCCGCCCAGCTCCCGTTAACACAGACAGACTTCTCCCCCCCGCCCAGCTCCCGTTAACACCGACAGTCTGCTCCCCCCCCCGCCCAGCTCCTGTTAACGCAGACAGTCTTCTCCCCTCGCCCAGCTCCCGTTAACACCGACAGTCTTCACCCCCTCGCCCAGCTCCCGTTAACACAGACAGACTTCTCCCCCCCGCCCAGCTCCCGTTAACACCGACAGTCTTCTCCCCCTCGCCCAGCTCCCGTTAACACAGACAGTCTTCTCCCCCCCCGCCCAGCTCCCGTTAACACAGACAGACTTCTCCCCCCCGCCCAGCTCCCGTTAACACCGACAGTCTGCTCCCCCCCCGCCCAGCTCCCATTAACACAGACAGTCTTCTACCCCTCGCCCAGCTCCCGTTAACACCGACAGTCTTCTCCCCCTCGCCCAGCTCCCGTTAACACCGACAGTCTTCTCCCCCTCGCCCAGCTCCCGTTAACACCGACAGTCTTCTCCCCCTCGCCCAGCTCCCGTTAACACCGAGTCTTCTCCCCCTCGCCCAGCTCCCGTTAACACAGACAGTCTTCACCCCCTCGCCCAGCTCCCGTTAACGCCGACAGTCTTCACCCCCTCGCCCAGCTCCCGTTAACGCCGACAGTCTTCTCCCCCTCGCCCAGCTCCCGTTAACACAGACAGTCTTCTCCCCCCCCCGCCAAGCTCCCGTTAACACAGACAGTCTTCTCCCCCTCGCCCAGCTCCCGTTAACACAGACAGTCTTCTCCCCCCCCCGCCAAGCTCCCGTTAACACCGACAGTCTTCTCCCCCTCGCCCAGCTCCCGTTAACGCCGACAGTCTTCTCCCCCTCGCCCAGCTCCCGTTAACACAGACAGTCTTCTCCCCCCCCGCCAAGCTCCCGTTAACACAGACAGACTTCTCCCCCCCGCCCAGCTCCCGTTAACACAGACTGTCTTCTACCCCCCCCCAGCTCCCGTTAACACAGACAGTCTTCTCCCCCCCCGCCCAGCTCCCGTTAACACAGACAGTCTTCTCCCCCTCGCCCAGCTCCCGTTAACACCGACAGTCTTCTCCCCCTCGCCCAGCTCCCGTTAACGCCGACAGTCTTCTCCCCCTCGCCCAGCTCCCGTTAACACCGACAGTCTTCTCCCCTTCGCCCAGCTCCCGTTAACACCGACAGTCTTCTCCCCCTCGCCCAGCTCCCGTTAACACCGACAGTCTTCTCCCCCTCGCCCAGCTCCCGTTAACACCGACAGTCTTCTCCCCCTCGCCCAGCTCCCGTTAACGCCGATAGTCTTTTCCCCCCCCCGCCCAGCTCCCGTTAACACAGACAGTATTCTCCCCCTCGCCCAGCTCCCGTTAACGCCGATAGTCTTTTCCCCCCCGCCCAGCTCCCGTTAACACCGACAGTCTTCTCCCCTTCGCCCAGCTCCCGTTAACACCGACAGTCTTCTCCCCCTCGCCCAGCTCCCGTTAACACCGACAGTCTTCTCCCCTTCGCCCAGCTCCCGTTAACACAGACAGTCTTCTCCCCCCCCGCCCAGCTCCCGTTAACACCGACAGTCTTCTCCCCTTCGCCCAGCTCCCGTTAACACAGACAGTCTTCTCCCCTTCGCCCAGCTCCCGTTAACACAGACAGTCTTCTCCCCCACCGCCAAGCTCCCGTTAACACAGACAGTCTTCTCCCCCACCGCCAAGCTCCCGTTAACACAGACAGTCTTCTCCCCTTCGCCCAGCTCCCGTTAACACCGACAGTCTTCTCCCCCTCGCCCAGCTCCCGTTAACACCGACAGTCTTCTCCCCCCCGCCCAGCTCCCGTTAACACCGACAGTCTTCTCCCCTTCGCCCAGCTCCCGTTAACACAGACAGTCTTCTCCCCCACCGCCAAGCTCCCGTTAACACAGACAGTCTTCTCCCCCACCGCCAAGCTCCCGTTAACACAGACAGTCTTCTCCCCCTCGCCCAGCTCCCGTTAACACAGACAGTCTTCTCCCCTTCGCCCAGCTCCCGTTAACACAGACAGTCTTCTCCCCCCCCGCCCAGCTCCCGTTAACACCGACAGTCTTCTCCCCTTCGCCCAGCTCCCGTTAACACCGACAGTCTTCTCCCCCTCGCCCAGCTCCCGTTAACACAGACAGTCTTCTCCCCCTCGCCCAGCTCCCGTTAACACAGACAGTCTTCTCCCCCTCGCCCAGCTCCCGTTAACACAGACAGTCTTCTCCCCTTCGCCCAGCTCCCGTTAACACAGACAGTCTTCTCCCCCCCCGCCCAGCTCCCGTTAACACCGACAGTCTTCTCCCCCCCGCCCAGCTCCCGTTAACACAGACAGTCTTCTCCCCTTCGCCCAGCTCCCGTTAACACAGACAGTATTCTCCCCCTCGCCCAGCTCCCGTTAACACCGACAGTCTTCTCCCCTTCGCCCAGCTCCCGTTAACACAGACAGTCTTCTCCCCCCCCGCCCAGCTCCCGTTAACACCGACAGTCTTCTCCCCCACCGCCAAGCTCCCGTTAACACCGACAGTCTTCTCCCCTTCGCCCAGCTCCCGTTAACACCGACAGTATTCTCCCCCCTCGCCCAGCTCCCGTTAACACCGACAGTCTTCTCCCCCCCCCGCCCAGCTCCCGTTAACACCGACAGTATTCTCCCCTTCGCCCAGCTCCCGTTAACACCGACAGTATTCTCCCCCCTCGCCCAGCTCCCGTTAACACCGACAGTCTTCTCCCCTTCGCCCAGCTCCCGTTAACACCGACAGTCTTCTCCCCTTCGCCCAGCTCCCGTTAACACCGACAGTATTCTCCCCCCTCGCCCAGCTCCCTTTAACACCGACAGTCTTCTCCCCCCCCCGCCCAGCTCCCGTTAACACCGACAGTATTCTCCCCTACGCCCAGCTCCCGTTAACACCGACAGTATTCTCCCCCCTCGCCCAGCTCCCGTTAACACCGACAGTCTTCTCCCCTTCGCCCAGCTCCCGTTAACACCGACAGTATTCTCCCCCCTCGCCCAGCTCCCGTTAACACAGACAGTCTTCTCCCCCCCGCCCAGCTCCCGTTAACACAGACAGTCTTCTCCCCCACCGCCCAGCTCCCGTTAATGCCGACAGTCTTCTCCCCCCCCGCCCAGCTCCCGTTAACACCGACTGTCTTCTCCCCACCCGCCCAGCTCCCGTTAACACAGACAGTCTTCTCCCCCCCGCCCAGCTCCCGTTAACACCGACAGTATTCTCCCCTTCGCCCAGCTCCCGTTAACACCGACAGTATTCTCCCCCCTCGCCCAGCTCCCGTTAACACCGACAGTCTTCTCCCCTTCGCCCAGCTCCCGTTAACACCGACAGTCTTCTCCCCTTCGCCCAGCTCCCGTTAACACCGACAGTATTCTCCCCCCTCGCCCAGCTCCCGTTAACACCGACAGTCTTCTCCCCCCCCCCGCCCAGCTCCCGTTAACACCGACAGTATTCTCCCCTTCGCCCAGCTCCCGTTAACACCGACAGTATTCTCCCCCCTCGCCCAGCTCCCGTTAACACCGACAGTCTTCTCCCCTTCGCCCAGCTCCCGTTAACACCGACAGTATTCTCCCCCCTCGCCCAGCTCCCGTTAACACCGACAGTCTTCTCCCCCCCGCCCAGCTCCCGTTAACACCGACAGTCTTCTCCCCTTCGCCCAGCTCCCGTTAACACAGACAGTCTTCTCCCCCACCGCCAAGCTCCCGTTAACACAGACAGTCTTCTCCCCCACCGCCAAGCTCCCGTTAACACAGACAGTCTTCTCCCCCTCGCCCAGCTCCCGTTAACACAGACAGTCTTCTCCCCTTCGCCCAGCTCCCGTTAACACAGACAGTCTTCTCCCCCCCCGCCCAGCTCCCGTTAACACCGACAGTCTTCTCCCCTTCGCCCAGCTCCCGTTAACACCGACAGTCTTCTCCCCCTCGCCCAGCTCCCGTTAACACAGACAGTCTTCTCCCCCTCGCCCAGCTCCCGTTAACACAGACAGTCTTCTCCCCCTCGCCCAGCTCCCGTTAACACAGACAGTCTTCTCCCCTTCGCCCAGCTCCCGTTAACACAGACAGTCTTCTCCCCCCCCGCCCAGCTCCCGTTAACACCGACAGTCTTCTCCCCCCCGCCCAGCTCCCGTTAACACAGACAGTCTTCTCCCCTTCGCCCAGCTCCCGTTAACACAGACAGTATTCTCCCCCTCGCCCAGCTCCCGTTAACACCGACAGTCTTCTCCCCTTCGCCCAGCTCCCGTTAACACAGACAGTCTTCTCCCCCCCCGCCCAGCTCCCGTTAACACCGACAGTCTTCTCCCCCACCGCCAAGCTCCCGTTAACACCGACAGTCTTCTCCCCTTCGCCCAGCTCCCGTTAACACCGACAGTATTCTCCCCCCTCGCCCAGCTCCCGTTAACACCGACAGTCTTCTCCCCCCCCCGCCCAGCTCCCGTTAACACCGACAGTATTCTCCCCTTCGCCCAGCTCCCGTTAACACCGACAGTATTCTCCCCCCTCGCCCAGCTCCCGTTAACACCGACAGTCTTCTCCCCTTCGCCCAGCTCCCGTTAACACCGACAGTCTTCTCCCCTTCGCCCAGCTCCCGTTAACACCGACAGTATTCTCCCCCCTCGCCCAGCTCCCGTTAACACCGACAGTCTTCTCCCCCCCCCGCCCAGCTCCCGTTAACACCGACAGTATTCTCCCCTACGCCCAGCTCCCGTTAACACCGACAGTATTCTCCCCCCTCGCCCAGCTCCCGTTAACACCGACAGTCTTCTCCCCTTCGCCCAGCTCCCGTTAACACCGACAGTATTCTCCCCCCTCGCCCAGCTCCCGTTAACACAGACAGTCTTCTCCCCCCCGCCCAGCTCCCGTTAACACAGACAGTCTTCTCCCCCACCGCCCAGCTCCCGTTAATGCCGACAGTCTTCTCCCCCCCCGCCCAGCTCCCGTTAACACCGACTGTCTTCTCCCCACCCGCCCAGCTCCCGTTAACACAGACAGTCTTCTCCCCCCCGCCCAGCTCCCGTTAACACCGACAGTATTCTCCCCTTCGCCCAGCTCCCGTTAACACCGACAGTATTCTCCCCCCTCGCCCAGCTCCCGTTAACACCGACAGTCTTCTCCCCTTCGCCCAGCTCCCGTTAACACCGACAGTCTTCTCCCCTTCGCCCAGCTCCCGTTAACACCGACAGTATTCTCCCCCCTCGCCCAGCTCCCGTTAACACCGACAGTCTTCTCCCCCCCCCGCCCAGCTCCCGTTAACACCGACAGTATTCTCCCCTTCGCCCAGCTCCCGTTAACACCGACAGTATTCTCCCCCCTCGCCCAGCTCCCGTTAACACCGACAGTCTTCTCCCCTTCGCCCAGCTCCCGTTAACACCGACAGTATTCTCCCCCCTCGCCCAGCTCCCGTTAACACAGACAGTCTTCTCCCCCCCGCCCAGCTCCCGTTAACACAGACAGTCTTCTCCCCCACCGCCCAGCTCCCGTTAATGCCGACAGTCTTCTCCCCCCCCGCCCAGCTCCCGTTAACACCGACTGTCTTCTCCCCACCCGCCCAGCTCCCGTTAACACAGACAGTCTTCTCCCCCCCGCCCAGCTCCTGTTAACACAGACAGTCTTCTCCCCCCCGCCCAGCTCCCGTTAACACAGACAGTCTTCTCCCCCCCCGCCAAGCTCCCGTTAACACAGACAGTCTTCTCCCCCCCCGCCAAGCTCCCGTTAACACAGACAGTCTTCTCCCCCCCCGCCCAGCTCCCGTTAACACCGACTGTCTTCTCCCCACCCGCCCAGCTCCCGTTAACACCGACTGTCTTCTCCCCACCCGCCCAGCTCCCGTTAACACAGACAGTCTTCTCCCCCCCCGCCAAGCTCCCGTTAACACAGACAGTCTTCTCCCCCCCGCCCAGCTCCCGTTAACACAGACAGTCTTCTCCCCCTCGCCCAGCTCCCGTTAACACAGACAGTCTTCTCCCCCACCGCCAAGCTCCCGTTAACACAGACAGTCTTCTCCCCCCCGCCCAGCTCCCGTTTACGCCGACAGTCTTCTCCCCCCCGCCCAGCTCCCGTTAACACAGACAGTCTTCTCCCCCCCCCGCCCAGCTCCCGTTAACACCGACAGTCTTCTCCCCCACCCGCCCTTCCCAACTCCCCCAAACACTGGTGCCTCCTTCCCAGAGCTGATACCAGCTCTCCAGGCAATGTCTGGGTGCCATTCTTAGTTGTGCGGCAGAAGACACAGCGGTGCACCCCATATCCCCGCTCAGATCCCACAGCATTCTTACAAGGGACGGGGTGTCCACCGCAGCCTGCTAACTAACATTTAACCCTCATCCAACACCTAAAATACATGATCCGGCCCTTTATCTCACTGCTGTTTGTGGGAGCTTGCTGTGCGCAAATTGGCCGTGGCATTTGCTGCATCACAATAGTAACTACACTTCCTCAAAAAAGTACTTGATTGGCTGTGAAGCACTCTGGAACGTCCTGAGGGGGTGATGGGTGCTGGAGAAATGGGAGTTCTTTTCGTAAAATTTCTTCTACACTGCCCAACATCCCATTCAGAATGGAAATTGGTCAAGGTACCAGTGTCAGTCCTCACTAACCCACACTAACGTTCTGCAGTGTGAACCCATGCCCATGGGAACTTGACACGACAACCGCCTCAGATTATGTCCACATACTTTGAACTCTTGTGTGTCCGACCCAGGGGCAGGCATCAGCCAAGTTTCTAATAAGGTGACATTACATAGCTGGTCTATTAATAAAAAAACAGAACCCATGAACAGCTGGAGCTCTGCAATATTACAATATAAGGAGGTGATTGCGGAACATGGAACACACAGAGAAATAACATTTTACTGCATCAAGATGTCTACGGTTTCAAAATAAGTAATCGCAGGGTGGCATTAATACCCCGTCAAGATTGGCAAATGTAACACCAGCCCTTGCCAAGCACTTCCTGGACCCTAAGCAATTACAAGTTCTTCTCAGACCTAAGAATTGGCAAGGGCACAGAATCCCAACCACCAAAGACAAAGAGGCCACAGTGTTCACGGGATAGTGTTGTAAAAGTGATCAATTAATTGGCCCATTGCTGAGCCAGTAGGGACAGGGTACAGCGAAGTACCCAACGCCACACACAATCCGATCATTCAGACCGTGCTGTGAGAAACCTGCCAAGCAGTCTGCAATAAATTCATAGCAAAAAACACAGAGACCCCCTCCTCCAATCCAGACCCCCCACTCCCCTCCCCCCCCCACAGAGGCAGGAAATCTGAAATCAGGCTCCTCTACCGGGTGGCAACATGAATATTCACCAGACTAATATTGACATTTTTGCATGATGACCTATGCTTTTCGAATGAGATTCATTCACTGTTCTAGTTTCGAGAAAACACAAATAGAATTTTACAGAGTTTCTGCTCGTTTTTTTCCCCACGCACTCATCCAATCAGAAGGATTAACACCATGTTGCCTTCTGATGGCCATTCTATTGGAGGCCACCATCTATCACGGAGTTGGCAGTGTGCAGGCCGAGGACATGCCAATGCCATGGCTGGATGACAAAGCACAAGTAAGGCAATGCCACTGGCACACGATCAGTTAGGATAGGAATCTGCACAGGTCAGGATGATGTTCCCTTCAAGGTGGCTCACAACGGCGAAAGGCTCAGTCTCCAAATTGATGGAGCTGCTTGGCTTTCACCTGATTGCACCAAGAGACCGCGGGGACACCTGGGTCAGGGCGGTTTTACACCGCCCTCATCTCCACCGGACAGTGAGTGAGGTGAGTGACTGCAGACTCCCTCAGTTACAGTGGACAGTGAGTGAGGCGAGTGACTGCAGACTCCCTCAGTTACAGCGGAGAGTGAATGAGGCGAGTGACTGCAGACTCCCTCAGTTACAGTGGACAGTGAGTGAGGTGAGTGACTGCAGACTCCCTCAGTTACAGCGGACAGTGAGTGAGGCGAGTGACTGCAGACTCCCTCAGTTACAGCGGACAGTGAGTGAGGTGAGTGACTGCAGACTCCCTCAGTTACAGTGGAAAGTGAGTGAGGCGAGTGACTGCAGACTCCCTCAGTTACAGTGGACAGTGAGTGAGGTGAGTGACTGCAGACTCCCTCAGTTACACTGGACAGTGAGTGAGGTGAGTGACTGCAGACTCACTCAGTTACAGTGGACAGTGAGTGAGGCGAGTGACTGCAGACTCCCTCAGTTACAGTGGACAGTGAGTGAGGCGAGTGACTGCAGACTCCCTCAGTTACAGTGGACAGTGAGTGAGGCGAGTGACTGCAGACTCCCTCAGTTACAGTGGACAGTGAGTGAGGCGAGTGACTGCAGACTCCCTCAGTTACAGTGGACAGTGAGTGAGGCGAGTGACTGCAGACTCCCTCAGTTACAGTGGACAGTGAGTGAGGTGAGTGACTGCAGACTCCCTCAGTTACAGTGGACAGTGAGTGAGGTGAGTGACTGCAGACTCCCTCAGTTACAGCGGAGAGTGAATGAGGCGAGTGACTGCAGACTCCCTCAGTTACAGTGGACAGTGAGTGAGGTGAGTGACTGCAGACTCCCTCAGTTACAGCGGACAGTGAGTGAGGTGAGTGACTGCAGATTCCCTCAGTTACAGTGGACAGTGAGTGAGGCGAGTGACTGCAGACTCCCTTAGTGACAGTGGACAGTGAGTGAGGCGAGTGACTGCAGACTCCCTCCGTTACAGTGGACAGTGAGTGAGGCGAGTGACTGCAGACTCCCTCAGTTACAGTGGACAGTGAGTGAGGCGAGTGACTGCAGACTCCCTCAGTTACAGTGGACAGTGAGTGAGGTGAGTGACTGCAGACTCCCTCAGTTACAGTGGACAGTGAGTGAGGTGAGTGACTGCAGACTCCCTCAGTTACAGTGGACAGTGAGTGAGGTGAGTGACTGCAGACTCCCTCAGTTACACTGGACAGTGAGTGAGGTGAGTGACTGCAGACTCCCTCAGTTACAGTGGACAGTGAGTGAGGTGAGTGACTGCAGACTCCCTCAGTTACAGTGGACAGTGAGTGAGGTGAGTGACTGCAGACTCCCTCAGTTACACTGGACAGTGAGTGAGGTGAGTGACTGCAGACTCCCTCAGTTACAGTGGACAGTGAGTGAGGTGAGTGACTGCAGACTCCCTCAGTTACAGTGGACAGTGAGTGAGGTGAGTGACTGCAGACTCCCTCAGTTACAGTGGACAGTGAGTGAGGTGAGTGACTGCAGACTCCCTCAGTTACACTGGACAGTGAGTGAGGTGAGTGACTGCAGACTCCCTCAGTTACAGCGGACAGTGAGTGAGGTGAGTGACTGCAGACTCCCTCAGTTACAGTGGACAGTGAGTGAGGTGAGTGACTGCAGACTCCCTCAGTTACAGCGGACAGTGAGTGAGGTGAGTGACTGCAGACTCCCTCAGTTACAGCGGACAGTGAGTGAGGTGAGTGACTGCAGATTCCCTCAGTTACAGTGGACAGTGAGTGAGGTGAGTGACTGCAGACTCCCTCAGTTGCACTGGACAGTGAGTGAGGTGAGTGACTGCAGACTCCCTCAGTTACAGTGGACAGTGAGTGAGGTGAGTGACTGCAGACTCCCTCAGTTACAGTGGACAGTGAGTGAGGTGAGTGACTGCAGACTCCCTCAGTTACAGTGGACAGTGAGTGAGGTGAGTGACTGCAGACTCCCTCAGTTACACTGGACAGTGAGTGAGGTGAGTGACTGCAGACTCCCTCAGTTACAGCGGACAGTGAGTGAGGTGAGTGACTGCAGACTCCCTCAGTTACAGTGGACAGTGAGTGAGGTGAGTGACTGCAGACTCCCTCAGCTACAGTGGACAGTGAGTGAGGTGAGTGACTGCAGACTCCCTCAGTTACAGTGGACAGTGAGTGAGGTGAGTGACTGCAGACTCCCTCAGTTACAGTGGACAGTGAGTGAGGTGAGTGACTGCAGACTCCCTCAGTTACAGTGGACAGTGAGTGAGGTGAGTGACTGCAGACTCCCTCAGTTACACTGGACAGTGAGTGAGGTGAGTGACTGCAGACTCCCTCAGTTACAGTGGACAGTGAGTGAGGTGAGTGACTGCAGACTCCCTCAGTTACAGTGGACAGTGAGTGAGGTGAGTGACTGCAGACTCCCTCAGTTACAGTGGACAGTGAGTGAGGTGAGTGACTGCAGACTCCCTCAGTTACACTGGACAGTGAGTGAGGTGAGTGACTGCAGACTCCCTCAGTTACAGCGGACAGTGAGTGAGGTGAGTGACTGCAGACTCCCTCAGTTACAGTGGACAGTGAGTGAGGTGAGTGACTGCAGTCTCCCTCAGCTACAGTGGACAGTGAGTGAGGTGAGTGACTGCAGACTCCCTCAGTTACAGCGGACAGTGAGTGAGGTGAGTGACTGCAGACTCCCTCAGTTACAGTGGGCAGTGAGTGAGGTGAGTGGCTGCAGACTCCCTCTGTCACACCTCCTGCAGTTACAGTGGACAGTAAGGGAGATGAGCCTACCATGGACTCCCCCAGTACCTCAGTTGGTAAAGACAGCAACCAGAAGGTAGCTCAATCAATGGGGGTCAAGCTCCGTTCAGACAGGGGCGACGGTAAGTTTGGGGTTCATGAGGTATGTTTGTGGGGAGTGGGGAATATGGGGTGCAGTTATGAAGTGTCGGGATGGGTGATTATGAGGTATGTTTGTGTTGGGGGTGGTGAAATATGTTATGGTTTCCACTCCTGATTTTAAATCTGAGATCCAATGATTTTTGCTAGCCAAGGGTATCAAAGGATCTGAAGTCAAGGCAGGTGGATGGGGTTAGGAGACTGATCAAGACATGATCTCATTCATTGGTGGGATCCTGTTCATGTGTAACAGGCTCAAAGGGGCTGAATGGCCTCCTCCTGTTCCTGTGTAACAGGCTCGAGAGGGGCTGAATCAGCCTCCTCCTGTTCCTGTGTAACAGGCTCGAGAGGGATGAATGGGCCTCCTCCTGTTCCTGTGTAACAGGCTCGAGAGGGATGAATGAGCCTCCTCCTGTTCCTGTGTACCAGACTCGAGAGGGATGAATGGGCCTCCTCCTGGTCCTGTGTACCAGACTCGAGAGGGATGAATGAGCCTCCTCCTGTTCCTGTGTACCAGACTCGAGAGGGATGAATGGGCCTCCTCCTGTTCCTGTGTAACAGGCTCGAGAGGGATGAATGGGCCTCCTCCTGTTCCTGTGTACCAGACTCGAGAGGGATGAATGGGCCTCCTCCTGTTCCTGTGTAACAGGCTCGAGAGGGATGAATGGGCCTCCTCCTGTTCCTGTGTAACAGGGTCAAGAGGGATAAATGGGCCTCCTCCTGTTCCTGTGTACCAGACTCGAGAGGGATGAATGGGCCTCCTCCTGTTCCTGTGTAACAGGGTCAAGAGGGATGAATGGGCCTCCTCCTGTTCCTGTGTAACAGGGTCAAGAGGGATGAATGGGCCTCCTCCTGGTCCTGTGTACCAGGCTCGAGAGGGATGAATGGGCCTCCTCCTGTTCCTGTTTAACAGGCTCGAGAGGGATGAATGGGCCTCCTCCTGTTCCTGTGTAACAGGGTCGAGGGGATGAATGGGCCTCCTCCTGTTCCCGTGTACCAGACTCGAGAGGGCTGAATGGGCCACCTCCTGTTCTCGTGTACCAGGCTCGAGGGGATGAATGGGCCTCCTCCTGTTCCTGTGTAACAGGGTCGAGAGGGATAAATGGGCCTCCTCCTGTTCCTGTGTAACAGGGTCAAGAGGGATAAATGGGCCTCCTCCTGTTCCTGTGTACCAGGCTCGAGGGGATGAATGGGCCTCCTCCTGTTCCCGTGTCCCAGACTCGAGAGGGCTGAATGGGCCTCCTCCTGTTCCCGTGTACCAGGCTCGAGGGGATGAATGGGCCTCCTCCTGTTCCTGTGTAACAGGGTCAAGAGGGATAAATGGGCCTCCTCCTGTTGCTGTGTACCAGGCTCGAGGGGATGAATGGGCCTCCTCCTGTTCCTGTGTACCAGGCTCGAGGGGATGAATGGGCCTCCTCCTGTTCCTGTGTACCAGGCTCGAGGGGATGAATGGGCCTCCTCCTGTTCCTGTGTACCAGGCTCGAGGGGATGAATGGGCCTCCTCCTGTTCCTGTATACCAGGCTCAAGGGGATGAATGGGCCTCCTCCTGTTCCCGTGTACCAGGCTCGAGGGGATGAATGGGCCTCCTCCTGTTCCTGTGTACCAGACTCGAGGGGATGAATGGGCCTCCTCCTGTTCCTGTGTACCAGGCTCAAGGGGATGAATGGGCCTCCTCCTGTTCCTGTGTACCAGGCTCGAGGGGATGAATGGGCCTCCTCCTGTTCCTGTGTACCAGGCTCGAGGGGATGAATGGGCCTCCTCCTATTCCTGTGTACCAGGCTCGAGGGGATGAATGGGCCTCCTCCTGTTCCTGTGTACCAGGCTCGAGGGGATGAATGGGCCTCCTCCTGTTCCCGTGTACCAGACTCGAGAGGGCTGAATGGGCCTCCTCCTGTTCCCGTGTACCAGGCTCGAGGGGATGAATGGGCCTCCTCCTGTTCCTGTGTACCAGGCTCAAGGGGATGAATGGGCATCCTCCTGTTCCCGTGTACCAGGCTCAAGGGGATGAATGGGCCTCCTCCTGTTCCTGTGTACCAGGCTCGAGGGGATGAATGGGCCTCCTCCTGTTCCCGTGTACCAGACTCGAGAGGGCTGAATGGGCCTCCTCCTGTTCCTGTGTACCAGGCTCGAGGGGATGAATGGGCCTCCTCCTGTTCCCGTGTACCAGGCTCGAGGGGATGAATGGGCCTCCTCCTGTTCCTGTGTACCAGGCTCAAGGGGATGAATGGGCCTCCTCCTGTTCCTGTGTACCAGGCTCAAGGGGATGAATGGGCCTCCTCCTGTTCCTGTGTACCAGGCTCGAGGGGATGAATGGGCCTCCTCCTGTTCCTGTGTACCAGGCTCGAGGGGATGAATGGGCCTCCTCCTGTTCCCGTGTACCAGGTTCGAGGGGATGAATGGGCCTCCTCCTGTTCCCGTGTACCAGACTCGAGAGGGCTGAATGGGTCTCCTCCTGTTCCCGTGTACCAGGCTCGAGGGGATGAATGGGCCTCCTCCTGTTCCTGTGTACCAGGCTCGAGGGGATGAATGGGCATCCTCCTGTTCCCGTGTACCAGGCTCAAGGGGATGAATGGGCCTCCTCCTGTTCCTGTGTACCGGGCTCGAGGGGATGAATGGGCCTCCTCCTGTTCCCGTGTACCAGACTCGAGAGGGCTGAATGGGCCTCCTCCTGTTCCTGTGTACCAGGCTCGAGGGGATGAATGGGCATCCTCCTGTTCCCGTGTACCAGGCTCGAGGGGATGAATGGGCCTCCTCCTGTTCCTGTGTACCAGGCTCGAGGGGATGAATGGGCCTCCTCCTGTTCCTGTGTACCAGGCTCGAGGGGATGAATGGGCATCCTCCTGTTGCTATGATCCAATGTTCCATCCAACAGTTGCCACTGGAATGGAATTACAATTGGGCCCTCAAACATCCTGCCGTGAATGATTGTCCAAGGCCAGTCTGATGAAAGTACCTGTGAAAGTGCACCCCAGCAGTGGGCAAAGCTTCAGAGCAGGGGCGAAGGAACAATGTGGAAACCTGAATCTGATGATTATTCAAAGTAAATCCTGACAGTGTTTGACCTCCGATACATCAGCCTCTTCTCCTTCCACTGGTGCACAAGGGCGACGAGCAGATCACATCTGTACTTGTGCAGGAGGACAGGTCGATCAGAAGACCTGTGAATACAGATCCACTAACTCCTGTGAAGTGAGTGCGATAGTGTTCACCATCAGTAAAAGTCCAAAAGTTACAGAAGCAGGAAAAAGCAATAGCAGCTAATTGTGTCAAGTAACAGGCAGAAGATTTCCATCAGTGGGAGCAGTCCCAGCATACAACCCGAATGAATGAAATATCAATGCCAAGCAGAAAATAATTCCTTTCCCCCAGTAACCTCAGCTCAGGCATGGAAGTACCAACAGCAGTCAAATCAGAACGGATGTAGAAACTACAACAGCGTATATAATTTTACATATTTATATACACACACACACGGAGAACAGGCACCATCCATAATCCACTCATACAAACCCACACTAAGTACAGGCACCACCCATAGCCCTTTATCAGACCCACACTGGGTACAGACACTGTGCATAAACTGACAGACCTAAACTGGGTACATGACATGAGCAAATGATTTTGAAAATTAGGATTACATTCACAGAAAATCTTCAGATTATTAAATGAAAATGCTGTAACAGTCAGGGTTGTGGCACCTTGGCCGATCAGTAGTGTGTTTTGCCCCGTCCACAGATTGCGGTTAATCACAGAACTTGTCCCAGATGAAGCCAAGTGGCAGCGTGACTTTTCCACTCCCAAAGCGGGCACTGCTCTACATAGTGCCAACCTATCAGACAGGCTGCATGCCCACAGTACGGCACGGGTGAGGATTCGAGGTCTCACTCAGTGCACCAACTGTATCCGGTGGGTTGCCTTGCTCGTTAAAAGTCAGTGAATTATTTTTCAGTCAAGCTCTAAATTGTACATGCGATTAAGTCTGAGAGAGCAGGAATGCAAGTGTGAAACATGTGCTGTGCCAGCGTGAAAAGCTGACACAGTTCCCGCATTTCTACTGATGATCACACGGGGAAAAACATAGAAGGTAAGACACTAATCGTGCAGCACCTCCAGCAAGGAAGAGAGAATCCTGTGTTTAGGCAAAGACTGGTGTATTTTATTGCTATCCCTTCCCGATTTGCTCATGCCATTGTCCACAGCTGTCAAGACAGGCAGATGAGCAAACGACTGCCAATCCTGCTTTCTAATGGCCTCTAGTAGGCAAAAGCACACAGAACATCTTTCTGTGTTCTTGCCTGCACCGTTGGAAAGAAACAGGTCCTTCTTGCATAGCAACAGACTTATGACATGCTTCCATAGGATAGATGTCGAGAAGATATTTCCACTAATGTGGGGGAGATCAGAACCAGGGGTGGGACACTAATAAATCCAATGGGGAATTCAGGAGAAACCTCTTTCCCCAGAGAGTGGTGAGAATGTGGAACTCGCTCCCACAGGGAGTGGTTGAGGTGAATAGTTCCAATGCATTTAAGGGGAAGCTGGATAAACACATGAGGGAGAAAGGAATATAAGGATATGGTGATAGGGTGAGATGGAGAGGGGGGGAGGTGGGAGGAGGCTCGTGTGGAGCAGAAACACCAGCACGGAGAAGATGGGCCGAAGGGCCTGTTTCCATGCTGTAAATACTTAGCAATCTCCGCTTGGCATCAAATCAACTTCTGCAGGTAAAAAATGACACAAAGCAACGAGCTGCCAGTCTGAGGAACAGGACATGGGTATTCAAACAGATGATTAAAACTGGGCAGGAAAAGTATCAGAAGGAAGGCCAGGGGGAGAAAAGAAAACCAGACGCTGACAGCAAAACGCTGGTACTCATTTGACATCGTATCATAATGCAATGGCACCCTCTATATATAACAGCTGCACTGCACGAGAGGGAGCACAATTTATAGAGTTCCCTTTACCAGCAGAGCAACCCGTGAGAAATAACCAGACCACAGGCACCAGTCCGAGAGCGGCAGGGGACCCTGGGGGTCTCAGCCTGACCACAAGCACCAGTCCGAGAGGGACAGGGGACCCTGGGGGTCTCAGCCTGACCACAGGCACCAATCTGAGGGGGGCAGGGGACTCTGGGGGTCTCAGCCTGACCACAGGCACCAGTCTGAGAGGGACAGGGGACCCTGGGGGTCTCAGCATGACCACAGGCACCAGTCCGACAGCTGCCCACTGGCCTGGGGGTGTCAGCCTGACCACAGGCACCAGTCCGAGAGCGGCAGGGACCCTGGGGGTGTCAGCCTGACCACAGGCACCAGTCTGAGGGGGGCAGGGGACCCTGGGGGTCTCTGCCTGATCACAGGCACCAGTCCGAGAGCGGCAGGGGACCCTGGGGGTGTCAGCATGACCACAGGCACCAGTCCGACAGCTGCCCACTGGCCTGGGGGTGTCAGCATGACCACAGGCACCAGTCCGACAGCTGCCCACTGGCCTGGGGGTGTCAGCATGACCACAGGCACCAGTCCGACAGCTGCCCACTGGCCTGGGGGTGTCAGCCTGACCACAGGCACCAGTCCGACAGCTGCCCACTGGCCTGGGGGTGTCAGCATGACCACAGGCACCAGTCCGACAGCTGCCCACTGGCCTGGGGGTGTCAGCCTGACCACAGGCACCAGTCTGAGAGCTACCTGCGCTTTTGGAACATTACCAGGTGGCTGATAGAAGCTAACAAAAGCCAATCAAACCCTGGACGTTCACATGGCTGCTGGGGGGGTGGGGGGGGGGGGGGCGGGGATAACGCTGTGCTGCCAGAGTGGGGGCCAGCGGCAAGCTGCCGGTGGGGAGGGGGCAGTGTCGAGGGAGCGCCGGGCTGCCGGAGAGGGGTGGGGGGGGCCATGCCAAGGGAGAGCTGGGCTGCCGGAGGGGGGGGGGGGGGGGCTGTGCCGAGGGAGAGCTGGGCTGCCGGAGGTGGGGGGGGGGTGCTGTGCTGAGGGAGAGCTGGGCTGCCGGAGTGGGGGGCTGTGCCGAGGGAGAGCTGGGCTGCCGGAGGAGGGGCAGCTCCGAGGGAGAGCTGGGCTGCCGGAGGGAGCGTCTTTCGGATGAGATGTTAAACCGAGGCCCCCGTCTGCCATCTCAGGTGGGTGTAAAAGATCCCACGGCCACTATTTGGAAGAAGAGCAGCGGGGAGTTCTCCCCGGTGTCCTGGGGACAATATTTATCCCTCAACCAACATCACTAAAAAACAGACGATCTGGGTCATTATCACATTGTTGTTTGTGCACAAATTGGCTGCTGCATTTGCTTTGCCAGTGCTGAAAATCCAATGGAAACGTCTGTGCAGTAAGAGAGATACCAGGAAATAAAGAAAACATAGCTTCACACTGAAAGAAAACCTTCAGGGTTCACAGAATTGTTACAGCGCAGAAGGCAGCCATTCGGCCCATCATATCTGCACCAGCTCTCTACATATGACATTTCTGAACATAGCGTTCAAAGAAAAACCCACACAGAACAAGTCAAAGGCAAATGGGCCCGTGAACTGCACAACAGAGATTGTTTTTTTTCCATCAGTCATTCCTGGGTCTCCATTTATAATGGCAACTGTCCATGTAAACATGTCACGCGGCAGCGCCACCTCTGCACACAGGATGTAATTACAGCATGTTTACATAAGGTGGAAACAGTGAACACATTCCCAGGCACTTTCTGCAGCCAAAAGCTATCATTTACACGGGAAGGGAAGCCTGAACGCTAGCAATATAATGAGGATCTTAACGACTTTATCCACAACCAGAGACTATGGGGACGGAAGTGAGGGGGAAAAATACATTGCACTCTGCTGCTTAACCTATTTGAACATACTCTATAGTTACTGATTAGATGCATTCATACACAGTACAATTCAATTTAAAACCACGTGAAAAGATAGAAAAATGACAATTATGTTAACAACTTGCAATAAAGCCCACAACCTCCAGCTCCTAATACTGTGAACTGACCATCAGCATGATATCAAAAGCTGAGAATATTTGGTGAAAATGTTAAAGAGTAACAGCAATGAAATATCACAGATACGTCAAAGCTTAATTATATATTCTCACAATTAAATGACATTTTGGTTTTCTGCTGGATTAAAATTGCAGACCCAGCCAATGGTTTTAAAAACACAGGGAGTCTGGACTACGAGTACACTTATGGTGAGAGTGGGATTAGAGAAATGGAGATTATTGAACCAGAGAAGGCAAACAGAACTCATTTTACAATTTAAAGTCAGATATTCTGTGCTTATTTTAAATATTTCATTATAAATTTCCGCGTCAACATTTAGAAAATGGGAAAACTGGTTGGGCGCTGTCCTTTCATACTCTGGCACCTGGGTGCAAATCTGGTTCAGAAGGAGAGGACACAGTTTTCCTGGGGGAGCTAGATTTCACAAATATTTATTTAATATGCCTGTATTATTAATTATCCGACATCTGCATGCACTGTCAAATTGTCCCATGATAAATTCCTGTGTCCCCACTTATAATGGCAATTGCTTATGTAAACATGTCACGCTGCAGCGCGACCATGTGTACAGAGGATGTAACTACAGCACAACGTTTACATAGGCTGTCTCTTGATAGAAAGGTGGCCAGGAACGTATCCTAGGAAAGGATGCGTGCAGGTTTCTAAATATGTTATGTAGGTTACAGCTCGGGTTATTGATCTCCTGTACATATTACCTATACCCAAATAATTAAATATTTTAAAGTGAGACCCCCCTCTTGATTAATTATATTACTTTAATTAGTTACAGCTTATATATTTATCGATCATTATGCAGAACAAGTTTTTGATTATATTTTGATAATATACCATGACGCTATTTTATATTAACTGCAGAGCCATTACTGATGATTTCTGATTACAGACTACAGGCTGTGTATATATACAAACGTTACACAGAACACACAGCACAGAAACAGTCCGTTCAGGCTAAGACTGTGCGAAACACACGCAAGATAGATAATTAGACCCTCTGGTTGATTTGTTTATAAATAAGATCCTGTTATTAACTTTATACATTAATTAGGCTTTGATATGGATTAGGTATTAATACAGCTCAGAAATAAAGACACCATTATTTATCAGAAATCGAGTTAATGTCCCTGAACAGATATTGAAATGAAGCCAGTTATTGATCAGGAATCGAGTTAAAGCCCCTGTTATTGATCAGAAATCGAGTTAGACCTGTTATTGATCAGAAATCGAGTTAGACCTGTTATTGATCAGAAATCGAGTTAAAGCCGCTGTTATTGATCAGGAATCGAGTTAAAGCCCCTGTTATTGATCAGAAATCGAGTTAAAGCCCCTGTTATTGATCAGGAATCGAGTTAAAGCCCCTGTTATTGATCAGGAATCGAGTTAAAGCCCGTTATTGATCAGGAATCGCGTTAAAGCCCCTGTTATTGATCAGGAATCGAGTTAAAGCCCCTGTTATTGATCAGAAATCGAGTTAAAGCCCCTGTTATTGATCAGGAATCGAGTTAAAGCCCCTGTTTTTGATCAGGAATCGAGTTAAAGCCCCTGTTATTGATCAGAAATTGAGTTAAAGCCCCTGTTATTGATCAGAAATCGAGTTAAAGCCCCTGTTATTGATCAGATAGTTAAAGCCCCTGTTATTGATCAGGAATCGAGTTAAAGCCCGTTATTGATCAGAAATCGAGTTAAAGCCCCTGTTACTGATCAGAAATCGAGTTAAAGCCCCTGTTATTGATCAGGAATCGAGTTAAAGCCCCTGTTATTGATCAGAAATCGAGTTAAAGCCCCTGTTATTGATCAGGAATCGAGTTAAAGCCCCTGTTATTGATCAGAAATCGAGTTAAAGCCCCTGTGATTGATCAGAAATCGAGTTAAAGCCCCTGTTACTGATCAGAAATCGAGTTAAAGCCCCTGTTACTGATCAGAAATCGAGTTAAAGCCTGCTATTGATCAGATAGTTAAAGCCCCTGTTATTGATCAGGAATTGAGTTAAAGCCCCTGTTATTGATCAGGAATCGAGTTAAAGCCCCTGTTATTGATCAGAAATCAAGTTAAAGCCCCTGTTATTGATCAGGAATCGAGTTAAAGCCCCTGTTATTGATCAGAAATCGAGTTAAAGCCCCTGTTATTGATCAGGAATCGAGTTAAAGCCCCTGTTATTGATCAGGAATCGAGTTAAAGCCCCTGTTATTGATCAGAAATCGAGTTAAAGCCCGTTATTGATCAGAAATCGAGTTAAAGCCCCTGTTATTGATCAGAAATCGAGTTAAAGCCCCTGTTATTGATCAGGAATCGAGTTAAAGCCCCTGTTATTGATCAGAAATTGAGTTAAAGCCCGTTATTGATCAGAAATCGAGTTAAAGCCCCTGTTATTGATCAGAAATCGAGTTAAAGCCCGTTATTGATCAGAAATAGAGTTAAAGCCCCTGTTATTGATCAGGAATCGAGTTAAAGCCCCTGTTATTGATCAGAAATCGAGTTAAAGCCCCTGTTATTGATCAGAAATCGAGTTAAAGCCCGTTATTGATCAGAAATCGAGTTAAAGCCCCTGTTATTGATCAGAAATCGAGTTAAAGCCCGTTATTGATCAGAAATCGAGTTAAAGCCCCTGTTATTGATCAGAAATCGAGTTAAAGCCCCTGTTATTGATCAGAAATTGAGTTAAAGCCCGTTATTGATCAGAAATCGAGTTAAAGCCCCTGTTATTGATCAGGAATCAAGTTAAAACCCCTGTTATTGATCAGAAATTGAGTTCAAGCCCCTGTTATTGATCAGAAATAGAGTTAAAGCCCCCGTTATTGATCAGGAATCGAGTTAAAGCCCCTGTTATTGATCAGAAATAGAGTTAAAGCCCCTGTTATTGATCAGAAATCGAGTTAGACCTGTTATTGATCAGAAATCGAGTTAAAGCCCCTGTTATTGATCAGAAATTGAGTTAAAGCCCCTGTTATTGATCAGAAATAGAGTTAAAGCCCCTGTTATTGATCAGAAATCGAGTTAAAGCCCCTGTTATTGATCAGGAATCGAGTTAAAGCCTGCTATTGATCAGATAGTTAAAGCACCTGTTATTGATCAGGAATCGAGTTAAAGCCCCTGTTATTGAACAGAAATCGAGTTAAAGCCCCTGTTATTGATCAGAAATCGAGTTAAAGCCCTCGTTATTGATCAGAAATTGAGTTAAAGCCCCTGTTATTGATCAGGAATCAAGTTAAAACCCCTGTTATTGATCAGGAATCGAGTTAAAGCCCCTGTTATTGATCAGGAATCGAGTTAAAGCCCCTGTTATTGATCAGAAATCGAGTTAAAGCCCCTGTTATTGATCAAGAATCGAGTTAAAGCCCCTGTTATTGATCAGAAATCGAGTTAAAGCCCCTGTGATTGATCAGAAATCGAGTTAAAGCCCGTTATTGATCAGAAATAGAGTTAAAGCCCCTGTTATTGATCAGAAATCGAGTTAAAGCCCCTGTTATTGATCAGAAATAGAGTTAAAGCCTGCTATTGATCAGATAGTTAAAGCACCTGTTATTGATCAGGAATCGAGTTAAAGCCCCTGTTATTGATCAGAAATAGAGTTAAAGCCCCTGTTATTGATCAGAAATAGAGTTAAAGCCCCTGTTATTGATCAGAAATTGAGTTAAAGCCCCTGTTATTGATCAGAAATAGAGTTAAAGCCCCTGTTATTGATCAGAAATTGAGTTAAAGCCCCTGTTATTGATCAGAAATCGAGTTCAAGCCCCTGTTATTGATCAGGAATCGAGTTAAAGCCCCTGTTATTGATCAGAAATCGAGTTAAAGCCCCTGTGATTGATCAGAAATCGAGTTAAAGCCCGTTATTGATCAGAAATCGAGTTCAAGCCCCTGTTATTGATCAGAAATCGAGTTAAAGCCCCTGTTATTGATCAGAAATAGAGTTAAAGCCCCTGTTTATTGATCAGAAATCGAGTTAAAGCCTGCTATTGATCAGATAGTTAAAGCACCTGTTATTGATCAGAAATCGAGTTAAAGCCCCTGTTATTGATCAGAAATCGAGTTCAAGCCCCTGTTATTGATCAGAAATCGAGTTAAAGCCCGTTATTGATCAGAAATTGAGTTAAAGCACCTGTTATTGATCAGGAATCGAGTTAAAGCCCCTGTTATTGATCAGAAATAGAGTTAAAGCCCCTGTTATTGATCAGAAATCGAGTTAAAGCCCCTGTTATTGATTAGAAATCGAGTTAAAGCCCCTGTTATTGATCAGAAATCGAGTTAAAGCCCGTTATTGATCAGAAATCGAGTTCAAGCCCCTGTTATTGATCAGAAATCGAGTTAAAGCCCCTGTGATTGATCAGAAATCGAGTTAAAGCCCGTTATTGATCAGAAATCGAGTTCAAGCCCCTGTTATTGATCAGAAATCGAGTTAAAGCCCCTGTTATTGATCAGGAATCGAGTTGAAGCCCGTTATTGATCAGGAATCGAGTTAAAGCCCCTGTTATTGATCAGAAATCGAGTTAAAGCCCCTGTGATTGATCAGAAATCGAGTTAAAGCCCGTTATTGATCAGAAATCGAGTTCAAGCCCCTGTTATTGATCAGAAATCGAGTTAAAGCCCCTGTTATTGATCAGAAATAGAGTTAAAGCCCCTGTTATTGATCAGAAATCGAGTTAAAGCCTGCTATTGATCAGATAGTTAAAGCACCTGTTATTGATCAGAAATCGAGTTAAAGCCTGCTATTGATCAGATAGTTAAAGCACCTGTTATTGATCAGAAATAGAGTTAAAGCCCCTGTTATTGATCAGAAATCGAGTTAAAGCCCCTGTTATTGATCAGAAATCGAGTTAAAGCCCCTGTTATTGATCAGAAATAGAGTTAAAGCCCCTGTTATTGATCAGAAATCGAGTTAAAGCCCCTGTTATTGATCAGGAATCGAGTTAAAGCCCTCGTTATTGATCAGAAATCGAGTTAAAGCCCCTGTTATTGATCAGAAATCGAGTTAAAGCCCCTGTTATTGATCAGAAATCGAGTTAAAGCCCCTGTTATTGATCAGAAATCGAGTTAAAGCCCGTTATTGATCAGAAATCGAGTTCAAGCCCCTGTTATTGATCAGAAATCGAGTTAAAGCCCGTTATTGATCAGAAATTGAGTTAAAGCACCTGTTATTGATCAGGAATCGAGTTAAAGCCCCTGTTATTGATCAGAAATAGAGTTAAAGCCCCTGTTATTGATCAGGAATCGAGTTAAAGCCCCTGTTATTGATCAGATAGTTAAAGCACCTGTTATTGATCAGGAATCGAGTTAAAGCCCCTGTTATTGATCAGAAATCGAGTTAAAGCCTGCTATTGATCAGATAGTTAAAGCACCTGTTATTGATCAGAAATAGAGTTAAAGCCCCTGTTATTGATCAGAAATCGAGTTAAAGCCCCTGTTATTGATCAGAAATAGAGTTAAAGCCCCTGTTATTGATCAGAAATCGAGTTAAAGCCCCTGTTATTGATCAGGAATCGAGTTAAAGCCCTCGTTATTGATCAGAAATCGAGTTAAAGCCCCTGTTATTGATCAGAAATCGAGTTAAAGCCCCTGTTATTGATCAGAAATCGAGTTAAAGCCCCTGTTATTGATCAGAAATCGAGTTAAAGCCCGTTATTGATCAGAAATCGAGTTCAAGCCCCTGTTATTGATCAGAAATCGAGTTAAAGCCCGTTATTGATCAGAAATTGAGTTAAAGCACCTGTTATTGATCAGGAATCGAGTTAAAGCCCCTGTTATTGATCAGAAATAGAGTTAAAGCCCCTGTTATTGATCAGAAATCGAGTTAAAGCCCCTGTTATTGATCAGAAATAGAGTTAAAGCCCCTGTGATTGATCAGAAATCGAGTTAAAGCCCCTGTGATTGATCAGAAATCGAGTTAAAGCCCGTTATTGATCAGAAATCGAGTTCAAGCCCCTGTTATTGATCAGAAATCGAGTTAAAGCCCCTGTTATTGATCAGAAATCGACTTAAAGCCTGCTATTGATCAGATAGTTAAAGCACCTGTTATTGATCAGGAATCGAGTTAAAGCCCCTGTTATTGATCAGAAATCGAGTTAAAGCCTGCTATTGATCAGATAGTTAAAGCACCTGTTATTGATCAGGAATCGAGTTAAAGCCCCTGTTATTGATCAGAAATCGAGTTAAAGCCCCTGTTATTGATCAGAAATAGAGTTAAAGCCGCTGTTATTGATCAGAAATCGAGTTAAAGCCTGCTATTGATCAGATAGTTAAAGCACCTGTTATTGATCAGGAATCGAGTTAAAGCCCCTGTTATTGATCAGAAATAGAGTTAAAGCCCCTGTTATTGATCAGAAATCGAGTTAAAGCCTGTTATTGATCAGAAATCGAGTTAAAGCCCCTGTTATTGATCAGAAATAGAGTTAAAGCCCCTGTTATTGATCAGAAATCGAGTTAAAGCCCGTTATTGATCAGAAATCGAGTTCAAGCCCCTGTTATTGATCAGAAATCGAGTTAAAGCCCGTTATTGATCAGAAATTGAGTTAAAGCACCTGTTATTGATCAGGAATCGAGTTAAAGCCCCTGTTATTGATCAGAAATAGAGTTAAAGCCCCTGTTATTGATCAGAAATCGAGTTAAAGCCCCTGTTATTGATCAGAAATCGAGTTAAAGCCCGTTATTGATCAGAAATCGAGTTCAAGCCCCTGTTATTGATCAGAAATCGAGTTAAAGCCCCTGTGATTGATCAGAAATCGAGTTAAAGCCCGTTATTGATCAGAAATCGAGTTCAAGCCCCTGTTATTGATCAGAAATCGAGTTAAAGCCCGTTATTGATCAGAAATCGAGTTCAAGCCCCTGTTATTGATCAGAAATCGAGTTAAAGCCCCTGTTATTGATCAGAAATCGAGTTCAAGCCCCTGTTATTGATCAGAAATCGAGTTAAAGCCCCTGTTATTGATCAGAAATCGAGTTAAAGCCCCTGTTATTGATCAGAAATCGAGTTAAAGCCTGCTATTGATCAGATAGTTAAAGCACCTGTTATTGATCAGGAATCGAGTTAAAGCCCCTGTTATTGATCAGAAATAGAGTTAAAGCCCCTGTTATTGATCAGAAATCGAGTTAAAGCCTGTTATTGATCAGAAATCGAGTTAAAGCCCCTGTTATTGATCAGAAATAGAGTTAAAGCCCCTGTTATTGATCAGAAATCGAGTTAAAGCCCGTTATTGATCAGAAATCGAGTTCAAGCCCCTGTTATTGATCAGAAATCGAGTTAAAGCCCGTTATTGATCAGAAATTGAGTTAAAGCACCTGTTACTGATCAGGAATCGAGTTAAAGCCCCTGTTATTGATCAGAAATAGAGTTAAAGCCCCTGTTATTGATCAGATAGTTAAAGCCCCTGTTATTGATCAGGAATCGAGTTAAAGCCCCTGTTATTGATCAGGAATCGAGTTAAAGCCCCTGTTATTGATCAGATAGTTAAATCACCTGTTATTGATCAGAAATCAAGTTAAAGCCCCTGTTATTGATCAGAAATAGAGTTAAAGCCCCTGTTATTGATCAGAAATCGAGTTAAAGCCCCTGTTATTGATCAGAAATCGAGTTAAAGCCCGTTATTGATCAGAAATCGAGTTCAAGCCCCTGTTATTGATCAGAAATCGAGTTAAAGCCCCTGTGATTGATCAGAAATCGAGTTAAAGCCCGTTATTGATCAGAAATCGAGTTCAAGCCCCTGTTATTGATCAGAAATCGAGTTAAAGCCCCTGTTATTGATCAGAAATAGAGTTAAAGCCCGTGTTATTGATCAGAAATCGAGTTAAAGCCCGTTATTGATCAGAAATCGAGTTCAAGCCCCTGTTATTGATCAGAAATCGAGTTAAAGCCCCTGTTATTGATCAGAAATCGAGTTAAAGCCCCTGTTATTGATCAGAAATAGAGTTAAAGCCCCTGTTATTGATCAGAAATAGAGTTAAAGCCCCTGTTATTGATCAGAAATAGAGTTAAAGCCCCTGTTATTGATCAGAAATAGAGTTAAAGCCCCTGTTATTGATCAGAAATCAAGTTAAAGCCCCTGTTATTGATCAGAAATAGAGTTAAAGCCCCTGTTATTGATCAGAAATAGAGTTAAAGCCCCTGTTATTGATCAGAAATAGAGTTAAAGCCCCTGTTATTGATCAGAAATAGAGTTAAAGCCCCTGTTATTGATCAGAAATAGAGTTAAAGCCCCTGTTATTGATCAGAAATAGAGTTAAAGCCCCTGTTATTGATCAGAAATAGAGTTAAAGCCCCTGTTATTGATCAGAAATCAAGTTAAAGCCCCTGTTATTGATCAGGAATCGAGTTAAAGCCCCTGTTATTGATCAGAAATCAAGTTAAAGCCCCTGTTATTGATCAGGAATCGAGTTAAAGCCCCTGTTATTGATCAGGAATCGAGTTAAAGCCCCTGTTATTGATCAGATAGTTAAATCACCTGTTATTGATCAGAAATCAAGTTAAAGCCCCTGTTATTGATCAGGAATCGAGTTAAAGCCCCTGTTATTGATCAGGAATCGAGTTAAAGCCCCTGTTATTGATCAGATAGTTAAAGCACCTGTTATTGATCAGAAATTGAGTTAAAGCCCGTTATTGATCAGAAATTGAGTTAAAGCCCCTGTTATTGATCAGATAGTTAAAGCCCCTGTTATTGATCAGAAATTGAGTTAAAGCCCCTGTTATTGATCAGAAATTGAGTTAAAGCCCCTGTTATTGATCAGAAATCGAGTTGAAGCCCGTTATTGATCAGAAATCGAGTTAAAGCCCGTTATTGATCAGAAATTGAGTTAAAGCCCCCGTTATTGATCAGAAATCGAGTTAAAGCCCCTGTTATTGATCAGAAATCGAGTTGAAGCCCGTTATTGATCAGAAATCGAGTTAAAGCCCCTGTTATTGATCAGAAATCGAGTTAAAGCCCGTTATTGATCAGAAATCGAGTTAGACCTGTTATTGATCAGAAATCGAGTTAAAGCCCCTGTTATTGATCAGGAATCGAGTTAAAGCCCCTGTTATTGATCAGAAATCGAGTTAAAGCCCCTGTTATTGATCAGATAGTTAAAGCACCTGTTATTGATCAGAAATTGAGTTAAAGCCCCTGTTATTGATCAGAAATCGAGTTAAAGCCCCTGTTATTGATCAGGAATCGAGTTAAAGCCCCTGTTATTGATCAGAAATCGAGTTAAAGCCCCTGTTATTGATCAGAAATCGAGTTAAAGCCCGTTATTGATCAGAAATCGAGTTAAAGCCCCTGTGATTGATCAGAAATCGAGTTAAAGCCCCTGTTATTGATCAGAAATAGAGTTAAAGCCCCTGTTATTGATCAGAAATCGAGTTAAAGCCCGTTATTGATCAGAAATCGAGTTAAAGCCCCTGTTATTGATCAGAAATCGAGTTAAAGCCCGTTATTGATCAGAAATCGAGTTAAAGCCCCTGTTATTGATCAGAAATCGAGTTAAAGCCCGTTATTGATCAGAAATCGAGTTAAAGCCCCTGTTATTGATCAGATAGTTAAAGCCCCTGTTATTGATCAGAAATCGAGTTGAAGCCCGTTATTGATCAGAAATCGAGTTAAAGCCCCTGTTATTGATCAGAAATCGAGTTAAAGCCCGTTATTGATCAGAAATCGAGTTAAAGCCCCCGTTATTGATCAGGAATCGAGTTAAAGCCCCTGTTATTGATCAGGAGTCGAGTTAAAGCCCCTGTTATTGATCAGAAATCGAGTTAGACCTGTTATTGATCAGAAATCGAGTTAAAGCCCGTTATTGATCAGAAATTGAGTTAAAGCCCCTGTTATTGATCAGAAATAGAGTTAAAGCCCCGGTTATTGATCAGAAATCGAGCTAAAGCCCCTGTTATTGATCAGAAATTGAGTTAAAGCCCCTGTTATTGATCAGAAATAGAGTTAAAGCCCCTGTTATTGATCAGAAATAGAGTTAAAGCCCCTGTTATTGATCAGAAATCGAGTTAAAGCCTGCTATTGATCAGATAGTTAAAGCACCTGTTATTGATCAGAAATCGAGTTCAAGCCTGTTATTGAACAGAAATCGAGTTAAAGCCCCTGTTATTGATCAGAAATCGAGTTAAAGCCCTCATTATTGATCAGAAATCGAGTTAAAGCCCCTGTTATTGATCAGGAATCAAGTTAAAACCCCTGTTATTGATCAGGAATCGAGTTAAAGCCCCTGTTATTGATCAGGAATCGAGTTAAAGCCCCTGTGATTGATCAGAAATCGAGTTAAAGCCCGTTATTGATCAGAAATCGAGTTAAAGCCCCTGTTATTGATCAGAAATCGAGTTAAAGCCCCTGTTATTGATCAGAAATAGAGTTAAAACCCCTGTTATTGATCAGGAATCGAGTTAAAGCCCCTGTTATTGATCAGGAATCGAGTTAAAGCCCCTGTTATTGATCAGGAATCGAGTTAAAGCCCCTGTGATTGATCAGAAATCGAGTTAAAGCCCGTTATTGATCAGAAATCGAGTTAAAGCCCCTGTTATTGATCAGAAATCGAGTTAAAGCCCCTGTTATTGATCAGAAATAGAGTTAAAGCCCCTGTGATTGATCAGAAATAGAGTTAAAGCCCCTGTTATTGATCAGAAATTGAGTTAAAGCCCCTGTTATTGATCAGAAATAGAGTTAAAGCCCCCGTTATTGATCAGGAATCGAGTTAAAGCCCCTGTTATTGATCAGGAATCGAGTTAAAGCCCCTGTTATTGATCAGAAATCGAGTTAGACCTGTTATTGATCAGAAATCGAGTTAAAGCCCGTTATTGATCAGAAATTGAGTTAAAGCCCCTGTTATTGATCAGAAATAGAGTTAAAGCCCCTGTTATTGATCAGAAATAGAGTTAAAGCCCCTGTTATTGATCAGAAATCAAGTTAAATCCCCTGTTATTGATCAGAAATAGAGTTAAAGCCCCTGTTATTGATCAGAAATAGAGTTAAAGCCCCTGCTATTGATCAGAAATAGAGTTAAAGCCCCTGTTATTGATCAGAAATAGAGTTAAAGCCCCTGTTATTGATCAGAAATCGAGTTAAAGCCCCTGTTATTGATCAGAAATCGAGTTAAAGCCCCTGTTATTGATCAGAAATAGAGTTAAAGCCCCTGTTATTGATCAGAAATAGAGTTAAAGCCCCTGTTATTGATCAGAAATAGAGTTAAAGCCCGTTATTGATCAGAAATTGAGTTAAAGCCCCTGTTATTGATCAGATAGTTAAAGCCCCTGTTATTGATCAGAAATTGAGTTAAAGCCCCTGTTATTGATCAGAAATTGAGTTAAAGCCCCTGTTATTGATCAGAAATCGAGTTGAAGCCCGTTATTGATCAGAAATAGAGTTAAAGCCCCTGTTATTGATCAGAAATCGAGTTAAAGCCCGTTATTGATCAGAAATTGAGTTAAAGCCCCTGTTATTGATCAGAAATTGAGTTAAAGCCCCTGTTATTGATCAGAAATCGAGTTGAAGCCCGTTATTGATCAGAAATCGAGTTAAAGCCCCTGTTATTGATCAGAAATCGAGTTAAAGCCCGTTATTGATCAGAAATCGAGTTAGACCTGTTATTGATCAGAAATCGAGTTAAAGCCCCTGTTATTGATCAGAAATCGAGTTAAAGCCCCTGTTATTGATCAGGAATCGAGTTAAAGCCCCTGTTATTGATCAGAAATCGAGTTAAAGCCCCTATTATTGATCAGAAATCGAGTTAAAGCCCGTTATTGATCAGAAATCGAGTTAAAGCCCCTGTGATTGATCAGTAATCGAGTTAAAGCCCCTGTTATTGATCAGAAATAGAGTTAAAGCCCCTGTTATTGATCAGAAATCGAGTTAAAGCCCGTTATTGATCAGAAATCGAGTTCAAGCCCCTGTTATTGATCAGAAATCGAGTTAAAGCCCGTTATTGATCAGAAATCGAGTTAAAGCCCCTGTTATTGATCAGAAATCGAGTTAAAGCCCGTTATTGATCAGAAATCGAGTTAAAGCCCCTGTTATTGATCAGATAGTTAAAGCCCCTGTTATTGATCAGAAATCGAGTTAAAGCCCCTGTTATTGATCAGAAATCGAGTTAAAGCCCGTTATTGATCAGAAATCGAGTTAGACCTGTTATTGATCAGAAATTGAGTTAAAGCCCCTGTTATTGATCAGAAATAGAGTTAAAGCCCCCGTTATTGATCAGAAATCGAGTTAAAGCCCCTGTTATTGATCAGGAATCGAGTTAAAGCCCCTGTTATTGATCAGAAATCGAGTTAGACCTGTTATTGATCAGAAATCGAGTTAAAGCCCGTTATTGATCAGAAATTGAGTTAAAGCCCCTGTTATTGATCAGAAATAGAGTTAAAGCCCCGGTTATTGATCAGAAATCGAGCTAAAGCCCCTGTTATTGATCAGAAATTGAGTTAAAGCCCCTGTTATTGATCAGAAATAGAGTTAAAGCCCCTGTTATTGATCAGAAATCGAGTTAAAGCCCCTGTTATTGATCAGAAATAGAGTTAAAGCCCCTGTTATTGATCAGAAATCGAGTTAAAGCCTGCTATTGATCAGATAGTTAAAGCACCTGTTATTGATCAGAAATCGAGTTCAAGCCTGTTATTGAACAGAAATCGAGTTAAAGCCCCTGTTATTGATCAGAAATCGAGTTAAAGCCCTCATTATTGATCAGAAATCGAGTTAAAGCCCCTGTTATTGATCAGGAATCGAGTTAAATCCCCTGTTATTGATCAGGAATCGAGTTAAAGCCCCTGTTATTGATCAGGAATCGAGTTAAAGCCCCTGTTATTGATCGGGAATCGAGTTAAAGCCCCTGTGATTGATCAGAAATCGAGTTAAAGCCCGTTATTGATCAGAAATCGAGTTAAAGCCCCTGTTATTGATCAGAAATCGAGTTAAAGCCCCTGTTATTGATCAGAAATAGAGTTAAAACCCCTGTTATTGATCAGGAATCGAGTTAAAGCCCCTGTTATTGATCAGGAATCGAGTTAAAGCCCCTGTTATTGATCAGGAATCGAGTTAAAGCCCCTGTGATTGATCAGAAATCGAGTTAAAGCCCGTTATTGATCAGAAATCGAGTTAAAGCCCCTGTTATTGATCAGAAATCGAGTTAAAGCCCCTGTTATTGATCAGAAATAGAGTTAAAGCCCCTGTGATTGATCAGAAATCGAGTTAAAGCCCCTGTTATTGATCAGAAATTGAGTTAAAGCCCCTGTTATTGATCAGAAATAGAGTTAAAGCCCCCGTTATTGATCAGGAATCGAGTTAAAGCCCCTGTTATTGATCAGGAATCGAGTTAAAGCCCCTGTTATTGATCAGAAATCGAGTTAGACCTGTTATTGATCAGAAATCGAGTTAAAGCCCGTTATTGATCAGAAATTGAGTTAAAGCCCCTGTTATTGATCAGAAATAGAGTTAAAGCCCCGGTTATTGATCAGAAATCGAGCTAAAGCCCCTGTTATTGATCAGAAATTGAGTTAAAGCCCCTGTTATTGATCAGAAATAGAGTTAAAGACCCTGTTATTGATCAGAAATCGAGTTAAAGCCCCTGTTATTGATCAGAAATAGAGATAAAGCCCCTGTTATTGATCAGAAATCGAGTTAAAGCCTGCTATTGATCAGATAGTTAAAGCACCTGTTATTGATCAGAAATCGAGTTCAAGCCTGTTATTGAACAGAAATCGAGTTAAAGCCCCTGTTATTGATCAGAAATCGAGTTAAAGCCCTCATTATTGATCAGAAATCGAGTTAAAGCCCCTGTTATTGATCAGGAATCAAGTTAAAACCCCTGTTATTGATCAGGAATCGAGTTAAAGCCCCTGTTATTGATCAGGAATCGAGTTAAAGCCCCTGTTATTGATCAGGAATCGAGTTAAAGCCCCTGTGATTGATCAGAAATCGAGTTAAAGCCCGTTATTGATCAGAAATCGAGTTAAAGCCCCTGTTATTGATCAGAAATCGAGTTAAAGCCCCTGTTATTGATCAGAAATAGAGTTAAAGCCCCTGTGATTGATCAGAAATCGAGTTAAAGCCCGTTATTGATCAGAAATCGAGTTAAAGCCCCTGTTATTGATCAGAAATCGAGTTAAAGCCCCTGTTATTGATCAGAAATCGAGTTAAAGCCCCTGTTATTGATCAGGAATCGAGTTAAAGCCCCTGTTATTGATCAGGAATCGAGTTAAAACCCCTGTTATTGATCAGAAATCGAGTTAAAGCCCCTGTTATTGATCAGAAATAGAGTTAAAGCCCCTGTTATTGATCAGAAATCGAGTTAAAGCCCCTGTTATTGATCAGATAGTTAAAGCCCCTGTTATTGATCAGGAATCGAGTTAAAGCCCCTGTTATTGATCAGAAATCGAGTTCAAGCCCGTTATTGATCAGATAGTTAAAGCCCCTGTTATTGATCAGAAATCGAGTTAAAGCCCCTGTTATTGATCAGAAATTGAGTTAAAGCCCGTTATTGATCAGAAATCGAGTTAAAGCCCCTGTTATTGATCAGAAATCGAGTTAAAGCCCGTTATTGATCAGAAATCGAGCTAAAGCCCCTGTTATTGATCAGAAATCGAGTTAAAGCCCCTCTTATTGATCAGAAATCGAGCTAAAGCCCCTGTTATTGATCAGAAATCGAGTTAAAGCCCCTGTTATTGATCAGAAATTGAGTTAAAGCCCCTGTTATTGATCAGAAATCAAGTTAAAGCCCCTGTTATTGATCAGAAATCGAGCTAAAGCCCCTGTTATTGATCAGAAATCGAGTTAAAGCCCCTGTTATTGATCAGAAATTGAGTTAAAGCCCCTGTTATTGATCAGAAATCGAGTTAAAGCCCGTTATTGATCAGAAATCGAGTTAAAGCCCCTGTTATTGATCAGAAATCGAGTTAAAGCCCGTTATTGATCAGAAATCGAGCTAAAGCCCCTGTAATTGATCAGAAATCGAGTTAAAGCCCCTGTTATTGATCAGAAATAGAGTTAAAGCCCCTGTTATTGATCAGAAATCGAGTTAAAGCCCCTGTTATTGATCAGAAATAGAGTTAAAGCCCCTGTTATTGATCAGAAATCGAGTTAAAGCCCCTGTTATTGATCAGAAATCGAGTTAAAGCCCGTTATTGATCAGAAATCGAGCTAAAGCCCCTGTAATTGATCAGAAATCGAGTTAAAGCCCCGGTTATTGATCAGAAATCGAGTTAAAGCCCGTTATTGATCAGAAATCGAGCTAAAGCCCCGGTTATTGATCAGAAATCGAGTTAAAGCCCGTTATTGATCAGAAATCGAGCTAAAGCCCCTGTTATTGATCAGAAATCGAGTTAGACCTGTTATTGATCAGAAATCGAGTTAAAGCCCCTGTTATTGATCAGAAATCGAGTTAGACCTGTTATTGATCAGAAATCGAGTTAAAGCCCCTGTTATTGATCAGAAATCGAGTTAAAGCCCGTTATTGATCAGAAATCGAGTTAAAGCCCCGGTTATTGATCAGGAATAGAGTTAAGGCCCGTTATTGATCAGATAGTTAAAGCCCTTTTATTGATCAGGAATCGAGTTAAAGCCCGTTATTGATCAGATAGTTAAAGCCCTTTTATTGATCAGGAATCGAGTTAAAGCCCCTGTTATTGATCAGAAATCGAGTTAAAGCCCCTGTTATTGATCAGAAATCGAGTCAAAGCCCGTTATTGATCAGAAATCGAGTTCAAGCCCGTTATTGATCAGAAATCGAGTTAAAGCCCCTGTTATTGATCAGAAATCGAGTCAAAGCCCGTTATTGATCAGGAATCGAGTTAAAGCCCCTGTTATTGATCAGAAATCGAGTTAAAGCCCCTGTTATTGATCAGAAATCGAGTCAAAGCCCGTTATTGATCAGGAATAGAGTTGAAGCCCCCGTTATCGATCAGAAATCGAGTTAAAGCACCTGTTATTGATCAGGAATCGAGTTGAAGCCCGTTATTGATCAGATAGTTAAAGCCCCTGTTATTGATCAGAATTCGAGTTAAAGCCCCTGTTATTGATCAGGAATCGAGTTAAAGCCCCTGTTATTGATCAGGAATCGAGTTAAAGCCCCTGTTATTGATCAGGAATCGAGCTAAAGCCCGTTATTGAACAGATAGTTAAAGCCCCTGTTATTGATCAGAAATCGAGTTGAAGCCCCTGTTATTGATCAGGAATCGAGTTAAAGCCCCTGTTATTGATCAGAAATCGAGTTAAAGCCCCTGTTATTGATCAGGAATAGAGTTAAGGCCCGTTATTGATCAGATAGTTAAAGCCCCTGTTATTGATCAGGAATAGAGTTAAGGCCCGTTATTGATCAGATAGTTAAAGCCCCTGTTATTGATCAGAAATCGAGTTAAAGCCCCTGTTATTGATCAGAAATCGAGTTAAAGCCCCTGTTATTGATCAGGAATAGAGTTAAAGCCCGTTATTGATCAGGAATCGAGTTAAAGCCCTTGTTATTGATCAGGAATCGAGTTAAAGCCCGTTATTGATCAGATAGTTAAAGCCCCTGTTATTGATCAGGAATCGAGTTAAAGCCCTTGTTATTGATCAGGAATCGAGTTAAAGCCCCTGTTATTGATCAGAAATCGAGTCAAAGCCCGTTATTGATCAGGAATAGAGTTGAAGCCCCCGTTATTGATCAGAAATCGAGTTAAAGCACCTGTTATTGATCAGGAATCGAGTTGAAGCCCGTTATTGATCAGATAGTTAAAGCCCCTGTTATTGATCAGAATTCGAGTTAAAGCCCCTGTTATTGATCAGGAATAGAGTTAAAGCCCCTGTTATTGATCAGAAATCGAGCTAAAGCCCCTGTTATTGATCAGAAATCGAGTTAAAGCCCCTGTTATTGATCAGAAATAGAGTAAAAGCCCCTGTTATTGATCAGAAATCGAGTTAAACCCCCTGTTATTGATCAGAAATCGAGTTAAAGCCCGTTATTGATCAGATAGTTAAAGCCCCTGTTATTGATCAGGAATCGAGTTAAAGTCCGTTATTGATCAGAAATCGAGTTAAAGCCCCTGTTATTGATCAGATAGTTAAAGCCCCTGTTATTGATCAGAGATCGAGTTAAAGCCCCTGTTATTGATCAGATAGTTAAAGCCCCTGTTATTGATCAGAGATCGAGTTAAAGCCCCTGTTACTGATCAGAAATCGAGTTAAAGCCCGTTATTGATCAGAAATCGAGTTAAAACCCCTGTTATTGATCAGAGATCGAGTTAAAGCCCCTGTTATTGATCAGAGATCGAGTTAAAGCCCCTGTTATTGATCAGATAGTTAAAACCCCTGTTATTGATCAGAAATCGAGTTAAAGCCCCTGTTATTGATCAGATAGTTAAAACCCCTGTTATTGATCAGAAATCGAGTTAAAGCCCCTGTTATTGATCAGATAGTTAAAACCCCTGTTATTGATCAGAAATCGAGTTAAAGCCCCTGTTATTGATCAGATAGTTAAAACCCCTGTTATTGATCAGAAATCGAGTTAAAGCCCCTGTTATTGATCAGAAATCGAGTTAAAACCCCTGTTATTGATCAGGAATCGAGTTAAAGCCCCCGTTTTTGATCAGAGATCGAGTTAAAGCCCGTTATTGATCAGAAATCGAGTTAAAGCCCCTGTTATTGATCAGAAATCGAGTTAAAACCCCTGTTATTGATCAGAAATCGAGTTAAAGCCCCTGTTATTGATCAGAAATCGAGTTAAAACCCCTGTTATTGATCAGGAATCGAGTTAAAGCCCCCGTTTTTGATCAGGAGTCGAGTTAAAGCCCGTTATTGATCAGAGATCGAGTTAAAGCCCCTGTTATTGATCAGAAACTGAGTGAAAGCCCGTTATTGATCAGATAGTTAAAGCCCCTGTTATTGATCAGAAATCGAGTTAAAGCCCCTGTTATTGATCAGAAATCGAGTTAAAGCCCCTGTTATTGATCAGAAATCGAGTTAAAGCCCGTTATTGATCAGGAATCGAGTCAAAGCCCCTGTTATTGATCAGGAATCGAGTTAAAGCCCCTGTTATTGATCAGGAATCGAGTTAAAACCCCTGTTATTGATCAGAAATCGAGTTAAAGCCCCTGTTATTGATCAGAAATCGAGTTAAAGCCCTCGTTATTGATCAGAAATCGAGTTAAAGCCCCTGTTATTGATCAGAAATCGAGTTAAAACCCCTGTTATTGATCAGAAATCGAGTTAAAGCGCCTGTTATTGATCAGGAATCGAGTTAAAACCCCTGTTATTGATCAGAAATCGAGTTAAAGCCCCTGTTATTGATCAGAAATCGAGTTAAAACCCCTGTTATTGATCAGGAATCAAGTTAAAACCCCTGTTATTGATCAGAACTCGAGTTAAAGCCCCTGTTATTGTTCAGGAATCGAGTTAAAGCCCTCGTTATTGATCAGAAATCGAGTTAAAGCCCCTGTTATTGATCAGGAATCGAGTTAAAGCCCCTGTTATTGATCAGAAATCGAGTTAAAGCCCTCGTTATTGATCAGAAATCGAGTTAAAGCCCCTGTTATTGATCAGGAATCAAGTTAAAACCCCTGTTATTGATCAGAAATCGGGTTAAAGCCCCTGTTATTGATCAGAAATCGAGTTAAAGTCCCTGTTATTGATCAGAAATCGAGTTAAAGCCCTCGTTATTTATCAGAAATCGAGTTAAAGCCCCTGTTATTGATCAGGAATCAAGTTAAAACCCCTGTTATTGATCAGAAATCGAGTTAAAGCCCCTGTTATTGATCAGAAATCGAGTTAAAGCCCCTGTTATTGATCAGGAATCAAGTTAAAACCCCTGTTATTGATCAGAAATCGAGTTAAAGCCCCTGTTATTGTTCAGGAATCGAGTTAAAGCCCTCGTTATTGATCAGAAATCGAGTTAAAGCCAGTTATTGATCCGAAATCGAGTTAAAGCCCCTGTTATTGATCAGGAATCGAGTTAAAGCCCCTGTTATTGATCAGAAATCGAGTTAAAGCCCCTGTTATTGATCAGGAATCGAGTTAAAGCCCCTGTTATTGATCAGAAATCGAGTTAAAGCCCCTGTTATTGATCAGGAATCGAGTTAAAGCCCCCGCTATTGATCAGGAATCAAGTTAAAGCCCCTGTTATTGATCAGGAATCGAGTTAAAGCCCGTTATTGATCAGGAATCGAGTTAAAGCCCCTGTTATTGATCAGGAATCGATTTGAAGCCCCTGTTATTGATCAGGAATCGAGTTGAAGCCCCTGTTATTGATCAGAAATCGAGTTAAAGCCCCTGTTATTGATCAGGAATCGAGTTAAAGCCCGTTATTGATCAGGAATCGAGTTAAAGCCCCCGTTTTTGATCAGGAGTCGAGTTAAAGCCCGTTATTGATCAGGAATTGAGTTAAAGCCCGTTATTGATCAGATAGTTAAAGCCCGTTATTGATCAGAAATCGAGTTAAAGCCCCTGTTATTGATCAGGAATCGAGTTGAAGCCCATGTTATTGATCAGAAATTGAGTTAAAGCCCGTTATTGATCAGATAGTTAAAGCCCGTTATTGATCAGAAATCGAGTTAAAGCCCGTTATTGATCAGACAGTTAAAGCCCCTGTTATTGATCAGGAATCGAGTTAAAGCCCCTGTTATTGATCAGAAATCGAGTTAAAGCCCCTGTTATTGATCAGGAATCGAGTTAAAGCCCCTGTTATTGATGAGAAATCGAGTTCAAGCCCGTTATTGATCAGACAGTTAAAGCCCCTGTTATTGATCAGAAATCGAGTTAAAGCCCCTGTTATTGATCAGGAATCGAGTTAAAGCCCCTGTTATTGATGAGAAATCGAGTTAAAGCCCGTTATTGATCAGGAATCGAGTTAAAGCCCCTGTTATTGATCAGGAATCGAGTTAAAGCCCCTGTTATTGATCAGGAATCGAGTTAAAACCCCTGTTATTGATCAGAAATCGAGTTAAAGCCCCTGTTATTGATCAGAAATCGAGTTAAAGCCCTCGTTATTGATCAGAAATCGAGTTAAAGCCCTCGTTATTGATCAGAAATCGAGTTAAAGCCCCTGTTATTGATCAGAAATCGAGTTAAAACCCCTGTTATTGATCAGAAATCGAGTTAAAGCCCCTGTTATTGATCAGATAGTTAAAGCCCCTGTTATTGATCAGGAATTGAGTTAAAGCCCCTGTTATTGATCAGAAATCGAGTTAAAACCCCTGTTATTGATCAGAAATCGAGTTAAAGCCCCTGTTATTGATCAGGAATCGAGTTAAAGCCCCTGTTATTGATCAGAAATCGAGTTAAAGCCCCTGTTATTGATCAGAAATCGAGTTAAAGCCCCTGTTATTGATCAGGAATCAAGTTAAAACCCCTGTTATTGATCAGAAATCGAGTTAAAGCCCCTGTTATTGATCAGAAATCGAGTTAAAGCCCCTGTTATTGATCAGAAATCGAGTTAAAGCCCTCGTTATTGATCAGAAATCGAGTTAAAGCCCCTGTTATTGATCAGGAATCAAGTTAAAACCCCTGTTATTGATCAGAAATCGAGTTAAAGCCCCTGTTGTTGATCAGAAATCGAGTTAAAGCCCCTGTTATTGATCAGGAGTCGTGTTAAAGCCCGTTATTGATCCGAAATCGAGTTAAAGCCCCTGTTATTGATCAGAAATCGAGTTAAAGCCCCTGTTATTGATCAGGAATCGAGTTAAAGCCCCCGTTATTGATCAGGAGTCGAGTTAAAGACCGTTATTGATCCGAAATCGAGTTAAAGCCCCTGTTATTGATCAGGAATCGAGTTAAAGCCCCCGTTATTGATCAGGAATCGAGTTAAAGCCCGTTATTGATCAGGAATCGAGTTAAAGCCCCTGTTATTGATCAGGAATCGATTTGAAGCCCCTGTTATTGATCAGGAATCGAGTTGAAGCCCCTGTTATTGATCAGAAATCGAGTTAAAGCCCCTGTTATTGATCAGAAATCGAGTTAAAGCCCGTTATTGATCAGAAATCGAGTTAAAGCCCCTGTTATTGATCAGAAATCGAGTTAAAGCCCCTGTTATTGATCAGAAATCGAGTTAAACCCCCTGTTATTGATCAGAAATCGAGTTAAAGCCCGTTATTGATCAGATAGTTAAAGCCCCTGTTATTGATCAGGAATCGAGTTAAAGTCCGTTATTGATCAGAAATCGAGTTAAAGCCCCTGTTATTGATCAGATAGTTAAAGCCCCTGTTATTGATCAGGAATCGAGTTAAAGCCCCTGTTATTGATCAGAAATCGAGTTAAAACCCCTGTTATTGATCAGGAATCGAGTTAAAGCCCCTGTTATTGATCAGAAATCGAGTTAAAACCCCTGTTATTGATCAGGAATCGAGTTAAAGCCCCCGTTTTTGATCAGGAGTCGAGTTAAAGCCCGTTATTGATCAGAGATCGAGTTAAAGCCCCTGTTATTGATCAGAAACTGAGTTAAAGCCCGTTATTGATCAGATAGTTAAAGCCCCTGTTATTGATCAGAAATCGAGTTAAAGCCCCTGTTATTGATCAGAAATCGAGTTAAAGCCCCTGTTATTGATCAGAAATCGAGTTAAAGCCCGTTATTGATCAGGAATCGAGTCAAAGCCCCTGTTATTGATCAGGAATCGAGTTAAAGCCCCTGTTATTGATCAGGAATCGAGTTAAAACCCCTGTTATTGATCAGAAATCGAGTTAAAGCCCCTGTTATTGATCAGAAATCGAGTTAAAGCCCCCGTTATTGATCAGAAATCGAGTTAAAGCCCCTGTTATTGATCAGAAATCGAGTTAAAACCCCTGTTATTGATCAGAAATCGAGTTAAAGCCCCTGTTATTGATCAGGAATAGAGTTAAAGCCCCTGTTATTGATCAGGAATCGAGTTAAAGCCCCTGTTATTGATCAGAAATCGAGTTAAAGCCCCTGTTATTGATCAGAAATCGAGTTAAAACCCCTGTTATTGATCAGAAATCGAGTTAAAGCCCCTGTTATTGATCAGGAATCGAGTTAAAGCCCCTGTTATTGATCAGAAATCGAGTTAAAGCCCTCGTTATTGATCAGGAATCGAGTTAAAGCCCCTGTTATTGATCAGAAATCGAGTTAAAGCCCTCGTTATTGATCAGAAATCGAGTTAAAGCCCCTGTTATTGATCAGGAATCGAGTTAAAACCCCTGTTATTGATCAGAAATCGAGTTAAAGCCCCTGTTATTGATCAGAAATCGAGTTAAAGCCCCTGTTATTGATCAGAAATCGAGTTAAAGCCCCTGTTATTGATCAGGAATCAAGTTAAAACAACTGTTATTGATCAGAAATCGAGTTAAAGCCTCTGTTATTGTTCAGGAATCGAGTTAAAGCCCTCGTTATTGATCAGAAATCGAGTTAAAGCCCCTGTTATTGATCAGGAATCGAGTTAAAGCCCCTGTTATTGATCGAAATCGAGTTAAAGCCCTCGTTATTGATCAGAAATCGAGTTAAAGCCCCTGTTATTGATCAGGAATCAAGTTAAAACCCCTGTTATTGATCAGAAATCGGGTTAAAGCCCCTGTTATTGATCAGAAATCGAGTTAAAGCCCCTGTTATTGATCAGAAATCGAGTTAAAGCCCTCGTTATTGATCAGAAATCGAGTTAAAGCCCCTGTTATTGATCAGGAATCAAGTTAAAACCCCTGTTATTGATCAGAAATCGAGTTAAAGCCCCTGTTATTGATCAGAAATCGAGTTAAAGCCCCTGTTATTGATCAGGAATCAAGTTAAAACCCCTGTTATTGATCAGAAATCGAGTTAAAGCCCCTGTTATTGTTCAGGAATCGCGTTAAAGCCCTCGTTATTGATCAGAAATCGAGTTAAAGCCCGTTATTGATCCGAAATCGAGTTAAAGCCCCTGTTATTGATCAGGAATCGAGTTAAAGCCCCTGTTATTGATCAGAAATCGAGTTAAAGCCCCTGTTATTGATCAGGAATCGAGTTAAAGCCCCTGTTATTGATCAGAAATCGAGTTAAAGCCCCTGTTATTGATCAGGAATCGAGTTAAAGCCCCCGCTATTGATCAGGAATCAAGTTAAAGCCCCTGTTATTGATCAGGAATCGAGTTAAAGCCCGTTATTGATCAGGAATCGTGTTAAAGCCCCTGTTATTGATCAGGAATCGATTTGAAGCCCCTGTTATTGATCAGGAATCGAGTTGAAGCCCCTGTTATTGATCAGAAATCGAGTTAAAGCCCCTGTTATTGATCAGGAATCGAGTTAAAGCCCCTGTTTTTGATCAGGAGTCGAGTTAAAGCCCGTTATTGATCAGGAATTGAGTTAAAGCCCCTGTTATTGATCAGAAATCGAGTTAAAGCCCCCGTTATTGATCAGGAATCGAGTTAAAGCCCGTTATTGATCAGATAGTTAAAGCCCCTGTTATTGATCAGAAATCGAGTTAAAGCCCGTTATTGATCAGATAGTTAAAGCCCGTTATTGATCAGAAATCGAGTTAAAGCCCCTGTTATTGATCAGGAATCGAGTTGAAGCCCCTGTTATTGATCAGAAATCGAGTTAAAGCCCCTGTTATTGATCAGGAATCGAGTTAAAGCCCCCGTTATTGATCAGGAATCGAGTTAAAGCCCGTTATTGATCAGATAGTTAAAGCCCGTTATTGATCAGAAATCGAGTTAAAGCCCCTGTTATTGATCAGGAATCGAGTTGAAGCCCCTGTTATTGATCAGAAATTGAGTTAAAGCCCGTTATTGATCAGATAGTTAAAGCCCGTTATTGATCAGAAATCGAGTTAAAGCCCTTGTTATTGATCAGAAATCGAGTTAAAGCCCGTTATTGATCAGACAGTTAAAGCCCCTGTTATTGATCAGGAATCGAGTTAAAGCCCCTGTTATTGATCAGAAATCGAGTTAAAGCCCCTGTTATTGATCAGGAATCGAGTTAAAGCCCCTGTTATTGATCAGAAATCGAGTTAAAGCCCGTTATTGATCAGGAATCGAGTTAAAGCCCCTGTTATTGATCAGGAATCGAGTTAAAGCCCCTGTTATTGATCAGGAATCGAGTTAAAACCCCTGTTATTGATCAGAAATCGAGTTAAAGCCCCTGTTATTGATCAGAAATCGAGTTAAAGCCCTCGTTATTGATCAGAAATCGAGTTAAAGCCCTCGTTATTGATCAGAAATCGAGTTAAAGCCCCTGTTATTGATCAGAAATCGAGTTAAAACCCCTGTTATTGATCAGAAATCGAGTTAAAGCCCCTGTTATTGATCAAATAGTTAAAGCCCCTGTTATTGATCAGGAATTGAGTTAAAGCCCCTGTTATTGATCAGAAATCGAGTTAAAACCCCTGTTATTGATCAGAAATCGAGTTAAAGCCCCTGTTATTGATCAGGAATCGAGTTAAAGCCCCTGTTATTGATCAGAAATCGAGTTAAAGCCCCTGTTATTGATCAGAAATCGAGTTAAAGCCCCTGTTATTGATCAGGAATCGAGTTAAAGCCCGTTATTGATCAGGAATCGAGTTAAAGCCCCCGTTTTTGATCAGGAGTCGAGTTAAAGCCCGTTATTGATCAGGAATTGAGTTAAAGCCCCTGTTATTGATCAGAAATCTAGTTAAAGCCCCTGTTATTGATCAGGAATCGAGTTAAAGCCCGTTATTGATCAGACAGTTAAAGCCCCTGTTATTGATCAGAAATCGAGTTAAAGCCCGTTATTGATCAGGAATCGAGTTAAAGCCCCTGTTATTGATCAGGAATCGAGTTAAAGCCCCTGTTATTGATCAGGAATCGAGTTAAAACCCCTGTTATTGATCAGAAATCGAGTTAAAGCCCCTGTTATTGATCAGAAATCGAGTTAAAGCCCTCGTTATTGATCAGAAATCGAGTTAAAGCCCTCGTTATTGATCAGAAATCGAGTTAAAGCCCCTGTTATTGATCAGAAATCGAGTTAAAACCCCTGTTATTGATCAGAAATCGAGTTAAAGCCCCTGTTATTGATCAGATAGTTAAAGCCCCTGTTATTGATCAGGAATTGAGTTAAAGCCCCTGTTATTGATCAGAAATCGAGTTAAAACCCCTTATTGATCAGAAATCGAGTTAAAGCCCCTGTTATTGATCAGGAATCGAGTTAAAGCCCCTGTTATTGATCAGAAATCGAGTTAAAGCCCCTGTTGTTGATCAGAAATCGAGTTAAAGCCCCTGTTATTGATCAGGAATCAAGTTAAAACCCCTGTTATTGATCAGAAATCGAGTTAAAGCCCCTGTTATTGATCAGAAATCGAGTTAAAGCCCCTGTTATTGATCAGAAATCGAGTTAAAGCCCTCGTTATTGATCAGAAATCGAGTTAAAGCCCCTGTTATTGATCAGGAATCAAGTTAAAACCCCTGTTATTGATCAGAAATCGAGTTAAAGCCCCTGTTGTTGATCAGAAATCGAGTTAAAGCCCCTGTTATTGATCAGGAGTCGTGTTAAAGCCCGTTATTGATCCGAAATCGAGTTAAAGCCCCTGTTATTGATCAGAAATCGAGTTAAAGCCCCTGTTATTGATCAGGAATCGAGTTAAAGCCCCCGTTATTGATCAGGAGTCGAGTTAAAGACCGTTATTGATCCGAAATCGAGTTAAAGCCCCTGTTATTGATCAGGAATCGAGTTAAAGCCCCCGTTATTGATCAGGAATCGAGTTAAAGCCCCTGTTATTGATCAGGAATCGAGTTAAAGCCCGTTATTGATCAGGAATCGAGTTAAAGCCCCTGTTATTGATCAGGAATCGATTTGAAGCCCCTGTTATTGATCAGAAATCGAGTTAAAGCCCCTGTTATTGATCAGGAGTCGTGTTAAAGCCCGTTATTGATCCGAAATCGAGTTAAAGCCCCTGTTATTGATCAGAAATCGAGTTAAAGCCCCTGTTATTGATCAGGAATCGAGTTAAAGCCCCCGTTATTGATCAGGAGTCGAGTTAAAGACCGTTATTGATCCGAAATCGAGTTAAAGCCCCTGTTATTGATCAGGAATCGAGTTAAAGCCCCCGTTATTGATCAGGAATCGAGTTAAAGCCCCTGTTATTGATCAGGAATCGAGTTAAAGCCCGTTATTGATCAGGAATCGAGTTAAAGCCCCTGTTATTGATCAGGAATCGAGTTGAAGCCCCTGTTATTGATCAGAAATCGAGTTAAAGCCCCTGTTATTGATCAGGAATCGAGTTAAAGCCCGTTATTGATCAGGAATCGAGTTAAAGCCCCCGTTTTTGATCAGGAGTCGAGTTAAAGCCCGTTATTGATCAGGAATTGAGTTAAAGCCCCTGTTATTGATCAGAAATCTAGTTAAAGCCCCTGTTATTGATCAGGAATCGAGTTAAAGCCCGTTATTGATCAGATAGTTAAAGCCCCTGTTATTGATCAGAAATCGAGTTAAAGCCCTTGTTATTGATCAGAAATCGAGTTAAAGCCCGTTATTGATCAGATAGTTAAAGCCCCTGTTATTGATCAGAAATCGAGTTAAAGCCCCTGTTATTGATCAGAAATCGAGTTAAAGCCCCTGTTATTGATCAGAAATCGAGTTAAAGCCCCTGTTATTGATCAGAAATCGAGTTAAAGCCCGTTATTGATCAGATAGTTAAAGCCCCCGTTATTGATCAGAAATCGAGTTAAAGCCCCTGTTATTGATCAGAAACCGAGTTAAAGCCCCTGTTATTGATCAGAAATCGAGTTAAAGCCCCTGTTATTGATCAGAAATCGAGTTAAAGCCCCTGTTATTGATCATGAATCGAGTTAAAGCCCCTGTTATTGATCAGAAATCGAGTTAAAGCCCTTGTTATTGATCAGAAATCGAGTTGAAGCCCGTTATTGATCAGGAATCGAGTTAAAGCCCCTGTTATTGATCAGAAATCGAGTTAAAGCCCTTGTTATTGATCAGGAATCGAGTTAAAGCCCCTGTTATTGATCAGAAATCGAGTTAAAGCCCCTGTTATTGATCATGAATCGAGTTAAAGCCCCTGTTATTGATCATGAATCGAGTTAAAGCCCCTGTTATTGATCAGAAATCGAGTTAAAGCCCTTGTTATTGATCAGAAATCGAGTTAAAGCCCTTGTTATTGATCAGAAATCGAGTTAAAGCCCTTGTTATTGATCAGGAATCGAGTTAAAGCCCTTGTTATTGATCAGGAATCGAGTTAAAGCCCCTGTTATTGATCAGATAGTTAAAGCCCCTGTTATTGATCAGAAATCGAGTTAAAGCCCTTGTTATTGATCAGAAATCGAGTTGAAGCCCCTGTTATTGATCAGAAATCGAGTTGAAGCCCCTGTTATTGATCAGGAATCGAGTTAAAGCCCCTGTTATTGATCAGAAATCGAGGTAAAGCCCCTGTTATTGATCAGAAATCGAGTTGAAGCCCCTGTTATTGATCAGAAATCGTGTTAAAGCCCCTGTTATTGATCAGAAATCGAGTTAAAGCCCTCGTTATTGATCAGAAATCGAGTTGAAGCCCCTGTTATTGATCAGAAATAGAGTTAAAGCCCCTGTTATTGATCAGATAGTTAAAGCCCCTGTTATTGATCAGAAATCGAGGTAAAGCCCCTGTTATTGATCAGAAATCGAGTTAAAGCCCCTGTTATTGATCAGGAATCGAGTTAAAGCCCCTGTTATTGATCAGATAGTTAAAGCCCCTGTTATTGATCAGAAATCGAGGTAAAGCCCCTGTTATTGATCAGAAATCGAGTTAAAGCCCCTGTTATTGATCAGAAATCGTGTTAAAGCCCCTGTTATTGATCAGAAATCGAGTTAAAGCCCTCGTTATTGATCAGAAATCGAGTTAAAGCCCCTGTTATTGATCAGAAATCGAGTTGAAGCCCCTGTTATTGATCAGGAATCGAGTTAAAGCCCCTGTTATTGATCAGATAGTTAAAGCCCCTGTTATTGATCAGAAATCGAGGTAAAGCCCCTGTTATTGATCAGAAATCGAGTTAAAGCCCCTGTTATTGATCAGAAATCGTGTTAAAGCCCCTGTTATTGATCAGAAATCGAGTTAAAGCCCTCGTTATTGATCAGAAATCGAGTTAAAGCCCCTGTTATTGATCAGATAGTTAAAGCCCCTGTTATTGATCAGAAATCGAGGTAAAGCCCCTGTTATTGATCAGAAATCGAGTTAAAGCCCCTGTTATTGATCAGGAATCGAGTTAAAGCCCCTGTTATTGATCAGATAGTTAAAGCCCCTGTTATTGATCAGAAATCGAGGTAAAGCCCCTGTTATTGATCAGAAATCGAGTTAAAGCCCCTGTTATTGATCAGAAATCGTGTTAAAGCCCCTGTTATTGATCAGAAATCGAGTTAAAGCCCTCGTTATTGATCAGAAATCAAGTTAAAACCCCTGTTATTGATCAGAAATCGAGTTAAAGCCCCTGTTATTGATCAGAAATCGAGTTAAAGCCCCTGTTATTGATCAGACAGTTAAAGCCCCTGTTATTGATCAGAAATCGAGTTAAAGCCCCTGTTATTGATCAGAAATCGAGTTGAAGCCCCTGTTATTGATCAGAAATCGTGTTAAAGCCCCTGTTATTGATCAGGAATCGAGTTAAAGCCCCTGTTATTGATCAGAAATCGAGTTAAAGCCCCTGTTATTGATCAGATAGTTAAAGCCCCTGTTATTGATCAGAAATCTAGTTAAAGCCCCTGTTATTGATCAGGAATCTAGTTAAAGCCCCTGTTATTGATCCGAAATCGAGTTAAAGCCCCTGTTATTGATCAGAAATCTAGCTAAAGCCCCTGTTATTGATCAGGAATCGTGTTAAAGCCCGTTATTGATCAGAAATCTAGTTAAAGCCCCTGTTATTGATCAGAAATCGAGTTAAAGCCCGTTATTGATCAGGAATCGAGTTGAAGCCCCTGTTATTGATCAGAAATCGAGTTGAAGCCCCTGTTATTGATCAGAAATCGAGTTAAAGCCCCTGTTATTGATCAGAAATAGAGTTAAAGCCCCTGTTATTGATCAGGAATCGAGTTAAAGCCCCTGTTATTGATCAGAAATAGAGTTAAAGCCCCTGTTATTGATCAGAAATCGAGTTAAAGCCCCTGTTATTGATCAGGAATCGAGTTAAAGCCCCTGTTATTGATCAGAAATAGAGTTAAAGCCCCTGTTATTGATCAGAAATCGAGTTGAAGCCCCTGTTATTGATCAGAAATCGAGTTAAAGCCCCTGTTATTGATCAGAAATAGAGTTAAAGCCCCTGTTATTGATCAGAAATCGAGTTGAAGCCTGTTATTGATCAGATAGTTAAAGCCCCTGTTATTGATCAGAAATCGAGTTAAAGCCCCTGTTATTGATCAGAAATCGAGTTAAAGCCCCTGTTATTGATCAGAAATAGAGTTAAAGCCCCTGTTATTGATCAGGAATCGAGTTGAAGCCCCTGTTATTGATCAGAAATCGAGTTAAAGCCCCTGTTATTGATCAGGAATCGAGTTGAAGCCCGTTATTGATCAGGAATCGAGTTAAAGCCCCTGTTATTGATCAGGAATCGAGTTAAAGCCCCTGTTATTGATCAGAAATCGAGTTGAAGCCCGTTATTGATCAGGAATCGAGTTAAAGCCCCTGTTATTGATCAGGAATCGAGTTAAAGCCCCTGTTATTGATCAGAAATCGAGTTAAAGCCCTCGTTATTGATCAGAAATCGAGTTAAAGCCCCTGTTATTGATCAGAAATCGAGTTAAAGCCCCTGTTATTGATCAGGAATCGAGTTAAAGCCCCTGTTATTGATCAGGAATCGGGTTAAAGCCCCTGTTATTGATCAGGAATCGAGTTAAAGCCCCTGTTATTGATCAGAATTCGAGTTAAAGCCCCTGTTATTGATCAGAAATCGAGTTAAAGCCCCCGTTATTGATCAGATAGTTAAAACCCCTGTTATTGATCAGAAATCGAGTTAAAGCCCCTGTTATTGATCAGAAATCGAGTTAAAGCCCCTGTTATTGATCAGAAATCGAGTTAAAGCCCCTGTTATTGATCAGAAATCGAGTTAAAGCCCCTGTTATTGATCAGGAATCGAGTTGAAGCCCCTGTTATTGATCAGAAATCGAGTTAAAGCCCCTGTTATTGATCAGGAATCGAGTTAAAGCCCCTGTTATTGATCAGGAATCGAGTTAAAGCCCCTGTTATTGATCAGAAATCGAGTTAAAGCCCCCGTTATTGATCAGGAATCGAGTTAAAGCCCCCGTTATTGATCAGAAATTGAGTTAAAGCCCCTGTTATTGATCAGGAATCGAGTTAAAGCCCCTGTTATTGATCAGAAATCGAGTTAAAGCCCCTGTTATTGATCAGAAATCGAGTTAAAGCCCCTGTTATTGATCAGGAATCGAGTTAAAGCCCCTGTTATTGATCAGAAATCGAGTTAAAGCCCCTGTTATTGATCAGGAATCGCGTTAAAGCCCGTTATTGATCAGAAATCGAGTTAAAGCCCCTGTTATTGATCAGAAATCAAGTTAAAACCCCTGTAATTGATCAGAAATCGAGTTAAAGCCCCTGTTATTGATCAGGAATCGAGTTAAAGCCCCTGTTATTGATCAGGAATCGAGTTAAAGCCCCTGTTATTGATCAGGAATCGCGTTAAAGCACCTGTTATTGATCAGAAATCGAGTTAAAGCCCCTGTTATTGATCAGGAATCGAGTTAAAGCCCCTGTTATTGATCAGGAATCGAGTTAAAGCCCCTGTTATTGATCAGGAATCGAGTTAAAGCCCCTGTTATTGATCAGGAATCGAGTTAAAGCCCGTTATTGATCAGAAATCGAGTTCAAGCCCCTGTTATTGATCAGGAATCGAGTTGAAGCCCCTGTTATTGATCAGAAATCGAGTTAAAGCCCCTGTTATTGATCAGGAATCGAGTTAAAGCCCCTGTTATTGATCAGGAATCGAGTTAAAGCCCCTGTTATTGATCAGAAATCGAGTTAAAGCCCCCGTTATTGATCAGGAATCGAGTTAAAGCCCCCGTTATTGATCAGAAATTGAGTTAAAGCCCCTGTTATTGATCAGGAATCGAGTTAAAGCCCCTGTTATTGATCAGAAATCGAGTTAAAGCCCCTGTTATTGATCAGAAATCGAGTTAAAGCCCCTGTTATTGATCAGAAATCGAGTTAAAGCCCCTGTTATTGATCAGGAATCGAGTTAAAGCCCCTGTTATTGATCAGGAATCGCGTTAAAGCCCGTCATTGATCAGAAATCGAGTTAAAGCCCCTGTTATTGATCAGAAATCGAGTTAAAGCCCCTGTTATTGATCAGAAATCGAGTTAAAGCCCCTGTTATTGATCAGAAATCGAGTTAAAGCCCCTGTTATTGATCAGGAATCGAGTTAAAGCCCCTGTTATTGATCAGGAATCGCGTTAAAGCCCGTTATTGATCAGAAATCGATTTCAAGCCCCTGTTATTGATCAGAAATCGAGTTAAAGCCCCTGTTATTGATCAGGTATCGAGTTAAAGCCCCTGTTATTGATCAGGAATCGGGTTGAAGCCCCTGTTATTGATCAGGAATCGGGTTGAAGCCCCTGTTATTGTTCAGGAATCGAGTTAAAGCCCCTGTTATTGATCAGGAATCGAGTTCAAGCCCCTGTTATTGATCATGAATCGGGTTGAAGCCCCTGTTATTTATCAGGAATTGGGTTGAAGCCCCTGTTATTGATCAGAAATCGAGTTGAAGCCCCTGTTATTGATCAGGAATCGAGTTGAAGCCCCTGTTATTGATCAGGAATCGAGTTAAAGCCCCATGTTATTGGTGGCATTCGGAGAATTAGACTATTTGCCTTTTTATTTTATTGCTAGGAAAGACGCCTGGATGGATTTGACATGAATTATGCGCCCCAGGAGGACCGGTTAGGAGGAGACGAAGAGAGTCAAGGAGGCTGCGGAGGAGAGGCCGGGGACTCACCTCAGAGCGAGTTCGGCAGTCAGGCAGACGGACGGGCGGGCGGGGGATCGGCGGGCCCGGTCCCGGGCCTGTTGTTGTTGTCGCTGCCGCCGCTGGCTCCGTGTCCGGCCTTCCTCTCCCTCTCCGTGCGGCTCCCAGCCCGAGCGACAAAGATGGCGCTGCCCCCCCGGAGCCGGGCCTCAGGCCGCCGGCCCCGGGCTCGAGTCGCGACCGGGCCCGCCTTCCACCAACCCCAACCCCCTCACCAACGAAACATCGACAATAAAACGACGGCTGATCTTTCCAACGTGGGGAAGGGGATGCTTTCGTGTGCGCGGGGGGGGGAGGGGGGGGCTTTTTTTTTTGTGTTAAATTGCAGCCTCCCCGCCGAGGCCGCGATTCAAACTTCCCGCCTCCCACAAAATGGCGGCGCCGACCAACCGGCACATTAAAAAAAAATAATTAAAATAAAAAACCGCCCTTCCGCTAAATACCGATATCTTTCAAAATCCCTCGGGGGGGGGGGGATAAATCAGTCAGATTTTCCACCCCGACCTCCGTAAAATAAAACAATTAAATACCGACCGTTATTTTTTGAATTTTCCCGCGCATCGCCTTTCCCGCAAAATGGCGGCGGTGGCGACCGAGGAAAAGCGAAGCCGCCGTGAGTAATTTCAGGGTCCCGCCGGTCGGCAAACCCCTCAGCTTTTTCTTCCCACCCCACCTTCCTCTTTCAGTCGTTCGTTTGAACGAAACAAAATATATATATATATATAAATAATTAAAAACCGCGGCGGTTTGAACTTTCCCGCGCGCTTCCATTCAAAATGGCGGCCACAACGAAAACTGCTTCCCCTCCCGACAAACAAAAAGGCAGCCGCGTTTTAATATTTAATAACAAAAACGCCTTTTGACTCTCGCTGAGCGCCGATCAATCGCTCAGATCTCTCCGGAAATCTTTTTGAAAAAAAAACTTCATCGGTTTGAATTTTCCCGCGCGCCGCCTTATAAAATGGCGGCCACGACAATCCGCGTCCCCTCCCCCCCCCCCCTCAAGCGAGTGGAGCTTCTCATAATTGGTTATTTTTGGAGGCTTCGAGTTGATAAATCAGTCAGAATAATGTCAATTATTAATTTTTTAAGAATTAGATTGAATTATTGGCGGTTTGAATTCTCCCCAGATTCCCTACAAAATGGCGGCCACAACAAACAGTTCCCCCCTCCTCTCCCCTTTGTATCTACAACAAAATATCTTATTTGCTTTACCAATCCTTCCTTTGTTTCCTAATTCCTGCCAGATGAATCATTTTAAAATCATTCCCATTTTCCCAGCCCAAGAAAACCCAACACAGCAATTGCCTGGTGGCGTACCTGAAGCAGAAATTCCCTTTCTCTGTTAATACGGATTTTTTTTAAAAAATCATTAATGATGATTAACATGTTTTTAAAATAATTACAGCATGAAATAAGTTCAAATTTCTGGGTGCCAACTAGCAACTCCATTAATCTCAAGGAAGAGACAAGTTTTGTTTTTCCACTTTTTCCAGCCACCAAACAACCACACAAAATATATTCTATTTGGAAGAGTTTTTTCTGGAATTTTTTTGTCATGGTTTAAAGTTATGTCTAAGTTTACTATGTAAAGTAGATTTTTTTCACTGTTCAAGTTAGTGGCAAAAAAACAAGGTTATTGAAATTGGCCATTGCTCCAATACAGTTGACTTTAAACAAACATTTATCTTGATACCATTATTAATATAATGGGAGGGTAAAAGGAGTTTCTATGGATTGAATGAACTGAATTAACTTCTGTTCACATTTTCCATCCAAGCTACACAAAAGATGGCGGCTTAACCCAAGCCCAAACAACCTCCAAAGATGACCTGCTTGCTTTAAAATACAACCTTCAAATTGTCAACAAGTGTTGTTCAAGGTCACGAAGGGTTTTGACGGAGTAAATAAGAGTGAACCGTTGGAAGGGGAAAAAGTTAAAGATTAGGCGTCTCCATCCAAGTACTCAAATCCATCTGATCCTATTAACTCCCTATTTTGATCATGAATCTCACAAACATTTCGGAACCGAATAATATTTTACATGTACCTGCCAAGTAGTGCACTCAGGCCTTACCATGCATGAGGGCTGGACAGATTTGTTAGTGATTTGGGTGCACGGCCATCAGCCAGAAAAGTTCGCATCAATGGAAGAGTGGCCATAGACAAGAGGGCAGCAAGATCCTATCAAAATGTATCCTGCGAGAACTAATACCTTCAGAACAGGAGGGAGAAAACAGAATTACAGTTCCAACAGGAAACTGCATCGACATGGCAGGGGGTGGGACGGGATGGTTAGATACTGAACTTTCACAAAGGGAGCCATATTGGAAGCAGACAGAGCTCAGGGCAAGTTGCCTGCTTACCTTTGGCGTGACGCGTCATCCACCAATATCAGAGTTTCTCGATCAAATCACTACTGGCAAGTACATCCATCCAGCAGAAGCCAGGCAGCTTCTCTAGGATGGTGGGGAGCCCTCATCCTTGGTTCACCCTAGCAGTAAGTCACTGGCCTGCTCAGGCCAGATAGCAGATGTCGTGGCTAGGCCCGAAAGGGAGCAAGGCACTGGAGATACAGGCGAGTCTTCGCTCACTGTGGCGTCCCAGCACTCTTGGCGTGCTTTCCAAAGACTCAAATATCTTCCTTAAAAAAAGGAAGACTCGAGCAGCGCGTCTTGCGTAAAAAGGTCAAACAATATTCCCAATAAACCAGGCTACGACCACGGAATCAGCAGCACCACTGGAGGGCACAAGGTTAATCTACCACATTTTATTCCAGGGATCAGAACGAACAAGAGTGAAGGGTTCCTGCATCCACAACCCCAGAATATTGAACCATCTCGGAAGAGTGCGGTGGCAAGATAGAGGAGGAAGGCTGTGCCTCAGCTGAGCTCAGCCAGGGCACCAGAAGCAATGATTCAATGGGGGTCTCAGGCCTGAACTAGAGGGAGGACCAAAAGCAAAAATCAGACCCAATTCCTGCTCCCGATCGGTCGCCAGTGACCCCACCCTCCTATTGGAAAGTGAGACGACAGGGACAGTTCCAGCAGAGATATCCAGTATCTATGCTGAGTACTGGCTGGAAGCCCATTCTCAAAAAGGAGCCACCGTTAGCCAGGAGAGCAAACTGTGGATTCACAAAACAACCCCTCCATGCCAAACCAGCTCATTCACCTTGGGACCATCCCAACTTCACCCCCCCACCCAACCCCAAGTGTGGCGAGGGGACTATCACCAAGGGAAAACACTCAAATCCAGAAATGGGAGGGATAGTTGGGTCACACCATAAATCCTACTCCCCCTACCTTCTTACAATTTTCCACAAATGAAAATTCCAAGACAGGGAACCCACAGAACAGAAGATCACACTGCATCCCCCAAGTTTGTTCATTTTGGATTTTTTTTTTTTAATATAGAAAATGCATTGTAACTTTGTTAGCAACTCAACGACACAACATTGTTTCCTGGGTTGGCTTCTACTGCCAGACGCAGGAAAATCTTCAGTCAGGTTCACCCACAAACCTTTCAAACCGGGTGAAAATTAACAAAAGGACGTGGGACATTGCCCAGGGCAAGTCTACAGCTTGGTGTGCTTGTAAACAGTTTGATGATCAGGTGTCAGTACCTCTAACATGGAGACCAAGAATCCACACTCATTCTTCAGATGCACAGAACACAAACGGACACAACTTATTCTCTGGAGTTTAGAAGAATGAGAGGTGATCTCATTGAACTGTGTAAAATTCTCAGAGGGTTTGACAGAGTAGATGCTGACAGGCTGTTTCTCCCTGGCTGGAGAGTCTGGAAGTGGGGGGGTGGGGTTGGGGCAGGTCATTTGCGGCTGAGACGAGGAGAAATTTCTGCACTCAGAGGGTCGTGAATCTTTGGAATTCTCTTCCTTTGAGAGCTGTGGATGTTCCGTCAATGAACACATTCATGAACATTATCAAGGACGTGGGGATTGGGCAAGAAAGTGGAGTTGACGTCAAAGATCAGTCATAATCTTATTGAGTGGCAGTGTGGGCTTGAGGGGCCGAATGGTCTGCTCCTATTCCTGATGTTCATTCCAGTGACACGGGGGTTAAACCTCAGCAAAACCTTTGCACCACTCGAGACCCTGTAACTTGACCCCAAATCCCACCGTTCATCCCCCAAAAATGTTTGATTTAAAAAGCTAGAACGCCCCACAAATCCACAAACCCCCTCTCTCTCTCGGCTCCCCTCCAGAACCCCCGAAGAGTCCAAAATATATTACAAACGGCAAGAGTTTGAGAATTCAACAGCTTTTGGACAGTGCTGGGGAGGGAAAAAGAAAAATCACGTGCATTTAAAAAGAAAATGTCAGCAAATTGTTCGAGTTCCACACACAGAGATCCAGTCAGAATCATTTAGTACAATCGAATCCCAGAGTCAGTGCGTTGGCAAAAGTTTTTTTTCTTGTTTGTCCTCGGGTTCTGATCTTGGGTTAATATTTCTTCTGCTTGGCTTGTGGCCTGCAAGGAAAAGATCAACATCACAAACAGCACTCCCCTATAAACACACGGCAAGCTCAGCAGACAATTAATCAATATACACACCCTCAGAATAAATGCAGATTAAGACAAAGGCATCTACTGTAAATAAAACACATGGACTGGTTTAATTTTCATAAGTGATGAGGCACTGAAATCCCCTCAAAAGGTACCCAGATGATGAGAAAGACAGAAAAGGCACAGCAGGCCTCCAGCACCAGAGGACAGGTGAACACGGAAAATGCTGCAGGGGAGACCAACTTTGTCCAGTAGGGAGGGCAAGACAACAGGCTAGAAGCTGCAGTGAAGGGGCCGAGTCCCACCCAAAACACTGCCCCCATCTGCAGTTTGTCTCAGCCCCCTCCTGTTCTGAAGGCAGAAATCTGTTGGGTTTATATAGGTCCCATGGGCACTCAATGACCACTTGTCACACAGGGCAGATTCTCTCTCCCATGATTCCCCCTCTCCGGGCTCTAGCCCCGCATCACCCACACGTTTCCCCACAGACCAGCTTTGTCACGTTGTTAAATCTGTTGCAGATGGTCATCCAGCAGCCCAGGCTAATGTCCCAGGGACATGGATTCAAATCCTACCATGACAACAGGTGGAATTCAAATTAATTATCAATTAATTAATAAAAATGTTGAATTGAAAGCCATTCTCAGCAATGGTGACCGTGAAACTATCATTGATTGCCATAAAAACCCATCTGGTTCACTAATATCCTTTAGGGAAGGAAATCCTCTGTCCTTACCCAGTCTGGCCTACATGTTACTCCAGACCCACAACAATACAGTTGACTCTTAACTGCCCTCTGAAATGGCCTGGCAAACCACTCAGTTGTCGAGGGCAATTGGGGATGGGCAACAAATGCTGGTCCTGCCAGCGATGCCCACATCCCATGAAAGAATAAGAAAAATAAATTGCCTACCAGCGTAGGTCAGGAGGTAGCTGCATCAAAAGCTTTGAGCCACATGCATGTTCTGGTTGCAGAAAGACCCGGGAGAAATCAGACAACAAAATGTACCCCACCCCGCCTGACCCCTTCCCAGGCACCAGTGGCTGAGGCAGTTCGTAACCACTTCCACTCCTCCTCCATGCAGGGCCATGTCTTGGCTCAAACTGATCGGAATCAAATTGTACTCGGCGCTGGCTCAGCCTGGAGGTTGTGGGTTCAAGACCCACTGCAAGGACCCGAACACAAAAAAAAATATCTAGGCTCCCTTGCCCACTGTCAGTACTGAGGGAGTGCTGCACTGTCAGAGGGATCATCTTTCAGATGAGGTATTAAACTAATGCCCTGGTTGCCCCCTCACGTGAGTGTGGAAGATCCCACGGCCACTATTTGTAAGAAGGGCAGGGGGAAGTTTCTGCCCCTCCCCCCCCATCCCTCAATCAACATCACTAACACCACAGACATTGTGTGGAGGACACTAGGTGTTCAGGTGAAATCCATCATCCAGCAGAAGCAGCACTGCAATTCACCAGCACTTAGAATGGTGCAGTTGAACACATCATGGGTGAAGACACCAAATAACAGGGCGTGGGGGCAACATTGGACAACTTCAGAGGAAGATTCAGTGAGTCTCAGATCTCTGTTAGGAACAGTAGGCCATTCTGCCCTTCAAGCCTGTTCCACCATTCAATCAGACCACAGCTGATCTCTACATGACCTGCACACCCCTCAGAGATGACGTTCACATCCCAGGTACACACGGCCAACTAAACTCAACCTTTATCCAACAGGAGGGAATACTCTGTGCCCGAGTTGGAACCCACTCAACATGAACTCAGAACCCTCTCAAGGCGAGTGCACATTCCCCACTGGTTCTGAAAGAAAGAGGCTCCCATTCCTACAGCATCTTTCCAGACCTCAGGACATCCCAAAGCGTCTCGTGGACAAAGTGCACTTCCGAAGCCCAGTCAGTGTTGTAGGAAACGTAATCCTGTTCAGCAAGAAACTGAAGAGCATTCTATGCCCCAAACCCCATCAGTCTGCACTAGCAGCACTCTTCTCCTTTCCCCAATAAGACAGGAGTAATGTAACGACATGCACACCTGTATATTCCTACAACAACAGCGTGATCTCTCTCGTAGGGCTCTAACGTTAACTGCTCTTGGGGTTTCATGTTCTCCTGTTGCATTTTCTTCACTTCTGCTGCAAACACAGCCTCGGGGGGTGCAGTGGAGTCAATGCAGTTTGCCTGGAGGGAAAAAAAAAACACAAAGACATTAGGGGAGAGGGGATGGGGTGACTGCAAGGCCAAGTGCACTACATCCCAGTGTTCCAAGAGACATGTACAGGTAATTCCTGTCTGTGGGCACAGGTTCATTAGTTACCATCCCTGGCTGTACCATCAATGCCCTGCCACATCAGACATGGCACTCAGCCGCTTTTCAAGTAGGTGGATAACTACCAAAGCCTCATGAGTGACTGCCAGATTACCAGTGAAAAAGTGTAGCAACATGGCCAACTCAGGCCCAGAGGGCAGGTAATCGGGCGAGGTTCTGAGACCCAGAGGGCAGGGCCCCTTGTTTGCAAACAGTAGGCAGAAAGACACCCTCAGGTTGTAGGAAGGGAAGTCCGGGCGAGGCGATAAGTTTTACAGCTGCAGGACAGAATGAATTAGTGTAGGAGACAGTGCAATGGGTCTTTATCTGAATGCAAGAACAGCAAGCAGCCTAGGGAATTGCTGTGACAAGGTTATTAAAAAAAAAACTTACACTAAATGTGTTTGGGATACTTTATTCAAAAAATAATCCACATTTTTCCCCATAAAATTTCAAATGTAGAAGCAAACAGACTTGAGACGAAATGGACAGAACCTCATCCAATCATTTCCAACCAAAGTCAGTGTGTGAACACGCCCATCACCCACTCACATGCAATTCTACCCACCCGTCCACTCTCCCCCATCATTGACTCTACCCACCCATTCACTCTCCTCCCACAGCCCATGTCCACTCTCCCCCAAATACCCACCCATTCACTCTCCTCCCACAGCCCATGTCCACTCTCCCCCATCATTGAATCTACCCACCCATTCACTCTCCTCCCACAGCCCATGTCCACACACCCCAATCATTGACTCGACCCACCCATTCACTCTCCCCCATCATTGACTCTACCCACCCATTCACTCTCCTCCCACAGCCCATGTCCACTCTCCCCCAAATACCCACCCATTCACTCTCCTCCCACAGCCCATGTCCACACTCCCCAATCATTGACTCGACCCACCCATTCACTCTCCCCCATCATTGACTCTACCCACCCATTCACTCTCCTCCCACAGCCCAAGTCCACTCTTCCCCATCATTGACTCGACACACCCATTCACTCTCCCCCATCACTGACTCTACCCACCCATTCACTCCCCTCCCACAGCCCATGTCCACTCTCCCCCATCATTCACTCTACCCACCCATTCACTCTCCTCCCACAGCCCATGTCCACTCTCCCCCATCATTCACTCTCCCCCATCACTGACTCTACCCACCCATTCACTCTCCTCCCACAGCCCATGTCCACTCTCCCCCATCATTCACTCTACCCACCCATTCACTCTCCTCCTGCAGCCCATGTCCACTCTCCCCCATCATTCACTCTACCCACCCATTCACTCTCCTCCCACAGCCCATGTCCACTCACCCCCATCATTCACTCTCCCCCATTACTGACTCTACCCACCCATGCACTCTCCTCCCACAGCCTATGTCCACTCTCCCCCATCATTCACTCTACCCACCCATTCACTCTCCTCCCACAGCCCATGTCCACTCTCCCCCATCACTGACTCTACCCACCCATTCACTCCCCTCCCACAGCTCATGTCCACTCTCTATTATCAAGAACTGCCCACCAGAGGAAGGGTTCAAGCCACGATCCAGAGACTAGAGTGCTTAATTGAGCCTGTCACTTCAGTGTAGTACTGAGGGAGTGCTGCAGTGGCAGAGGTGCTGTTGCTCAGAAAAGCCATTAAACCAAGGTGAATTTTACAAATCCTCAGGCACTATTGGGTGCACAGGGCAGTTCATGGGTGGGCTGGACAAGCATCCCTCTCTCAACCAACACCATTAAAAAAATTATTTGGATATTGTCCCATACAAGTTGATTGCTGCATTTGCTTACACAACCGCAGTCACTACTGCCAAAATGTAATTCAGACTGTAAAGTTTATGGGACATTCCATGAGGAGATAGCGTGTACAAATGCACATTTTGCACTTCCTTCTTTCAAGGGACGTGTGAGGTGCGCCCTTGCAGAGACACGCACCCTTACGGAGTTGAGAATGTTGGTGAATGGATCTTCAGTGTGATTAGTGAAGGGACTGGGGAAGGGAAAACATGGCTCCCTTATAGCATTGTTCAAACTCACCAACCCTTCAGACTTGGAGGAGGAGCTGGGCTCACCTTAATGGAGATGACAAAGTGGCCGCCCACTTTGAGAAAATGGTGTGCGTTGAGTGCCACAATCCTGCACTGGTCTGGCTGTGCCACATCTGCGAAGATAACATCCACCATTCCTGAGGACAAAGCACAAGATGGGAATACAAGGGGAGAGAATCATGTTTCAGCTGTACATAGCCCTAGTTAGACCACACCTGGAGTTACTGAGAGACCCACACCTTAGGAAGGAGATATTAAGGGGAACTAGGTTTCTCTCTATCGACCCCATCTCCACTGGTTGGGGAGTTTAGGACTAGGGAGCAGAGTCTAAAAATTAGAGCCAGAGTTTTCAGGAGTAAATTAGGAAACGCTTGCACACACACAGAGTGGTAGAAGTTTAGAACTCTCTTCCGCAAACGGCAATTGATGTTAGACCAATTGTTAATTTAAAATCTGGGATTAATAGATTTTTATTAACCAAAGGGTTATGGGACAAAGGTGCGTATATGGAGTTGGGTCACAGATCAGCCATGACCTCACTGAATGGAACAGGCTGGAGGGGCTGAATGGCCTCCTCCTGTTCCCAATGCAGGGATGCACCGATGTTAGGAAGGGCTTCCTAGAGGCCCCACTCACTAACAGGCTCTATACCCATCACCAGGTCCCTAGTCTGCACTAGAGCCTATAAGGCAGGTGGTCTCAGCAGGAGCTGCTCACCCTATCCTGGTCCTCGCATCGAGTAATATAGAATTTTACAGTGCAGAAACAGGCCATTCAGCCCATCTGCTCCACACGAGCCTCTTCCCACCCCCTCTCCATCTCACCCTATCACCATATCCTTCTATTCCTTTCTCCCTCGTGTTTATCCAGCTTCCCCTTAAATGCATTGATACTATTCACCTCAACCACTCCCTGTGGTAGTGAGTTCCACATTCTCACCACTCTCTGGGAAAAGAGGTTTCTCCTAAATTCCCGATTGGATTTATTAGTGACTGTCTTATATTGATGGCTCCTTGTATTCAGACGGTCACAAACGCAATTTACGTGGGCTCTATTGACACAGGGGCTGCACTCAAAGGCAGCTCTCCGAGGTGAAACTGTTCCCCCGTTCTATTCCCACTGCCCCACCCCAGCTTACCCAGGAGCATACGGTACTTGTGTGGGTGCCTGGCATCCTCGATGATCGGTATGATGTTTGTTCTCTTCTTGGCCACATTGATGAGATCACGGCCAGACCGGTGAGAGAATTCAACTGCGTAAACCAAGCCATCCTGTCAGTGCGAGAGAAAGAGAGAGAGAAAAAAAAAGAGATCAGACCCTGAATCTCTATCCCCCCACCCCGCTCCACGACCAACTAGACCCCCCCGCCCCCCCCCCCATGCAAAGACCAGTTAAACACAGCATTGAATCTCCTGCCTACTCACAGGTCCCACAATATCCGACACATGGGAAACAGTGGTGCCGGACGCTGCTCCCAAATACAGCACTTTGGCTCCGGGCTTGATGTGAATCTGGTCGATGCCACCGAGGATCGCAGCCGCGAGTTTCGACCTGAAAGGGTTCCACGCTCTGTACTCAATCTTCGTCTCTGCTTCCTGCAAAAATACCAGCATCCACAGTCAACGCCACACGGGTAGCCCACGTGAAGAACACTGCTACTTCCATTCTCCTCCCCCCTCCCCTGCTCCAAGTGAACTCTAGGAACAGCACCTCCTCTTTCCAGCTGTAATATCGAGCTCAACCATCACTCCCATTTCCTCATCGGAAATGAGCACTAGAGGGCAGGAGGCTCATGTGGAACACAGACACCAAAGTGTGCAAAGGGCACAGTTTCTGTGATGCAGCGTCCAACCCCCACCCCCGATGATGTAGCCACTGAGAGCAAAGGTGAGGGCTGGAGAATTCCCACTCGTCTTTCCGCTGCCACACACCAGGATGTAGCAACCCTGTCCCCTCTCCCAGATCTTCCATGCTTTCCTCCCCCTCTGCTATACCACTGAACCCATTCATACCTCCTCTGGGCCCATCTTTCGTTTCTTTACTTATCCCATTACCACCCACTTTTGCCTCGTATCATCATCCCATTTCACACGGAATCTTTGGTGCCCTTCCCCCGCTCCCCCTCTGTTCTTTCCTCCCGACCACAGTCCAACGCTTGCTCATAAACCATTAAATAACCAATTCCTTCCAATGCTAATGAAAAGGTCACAGACCTGAAATGTTAACTCTTGCTTTTCTCTCCACACATGCTGCCAGACCTACTGAGCATTTTCCGTTTTCAGATTTAGAAACAATAATCCAGGACAAAAATTAACAGGCATTTGGACAAATGTGGATGAATTAAGGAAAGCCAGCATAGATTTGTTGAGGGCAAATTGTGTTTAACTGAATTGCTTTGAGTTTTTTTGATGAGGGTTGATGAGATGTACATGGACTTCCATTAGGTGTTTGATAAAGTGCCACATCACAGACTTATCAGCAAGGTTGAAGCCCATGGAATAAAAAGGACAGTGGCAGCATGGATATGAAGCTGGCTGAGTGGCAGGAAACAGAGAGTAGTGGTGAACAGTTGTTTTTCCAGACTGGAGGAAGGTATACATTGGGTTTCCTAGGGGTCAGTATAAGACCCCTGCTTTTCTTGATCTATATTAAATCACCTAGACTTGGGCGAGCAGGGCGCAATTTCAAAATTTGCAGATGACATAAAACTTTGAAGTATTGTGAACTAGTGATAGATTACAAGAGGACATAGACAGGCTGGTGGAATGGGAAGATAGGGGGTAGATGAAATTTAATGCAGAAAAGTGTGAAGTGATTCATTTTGATAGGAAGAACGAGGAGAGGCAATATAAAATCAAGGGTACAATTCTACAGGGGGTGCAGGAGCAGAGGAACCTGGGGAGTATATGTACACAAATCATTGAAGGTGGAAGCACAACGTGATTAATAAAGCACACGGGATCCTCGGCTTTATAAATACAGGCATAGAGTACAAAAGCAAGGAAGTTATAACTGAACCTCTATAAAACACTGCTTCAGTCTCAACTGGAGTATTGTGTTCAATTCTGGGCACCATACTTTCGGAAGGATGTGAAGGCTTTAGAGAGAGTACAGAAAAGATTCACCAGAATGGTTCCAGGGATGAGGGACTTCAGTTATGTGGATAGATTGGAGAACCATCGAAAAATTATGGCACAGAAAGAGACCATTCTGCCCATCATGTCCGTTCCGGCTGAAAAAACTAGCCGCCCAATCCAATCCCACCTTCCAGCACCTGGTCTATAGCCTTGCAGGTTACGACACTTCAGGTGCATGTCCAAGTGTACCTTTCAAAAGAATTGAGAGTTTCTGCCTCCAGCACCGTTCCTGGCAGTGAATTCCAGACACCCACCACCCTCTGGATGAAAAAGATTTTCCTCATGTCCCCTCGAATCCTTCTACCAATCACCTTAAATCTGTGGCCACTGGTAACTGACCTCTCTGCTAGGGGAAACAGGTCCTTCCTGTCCACTCTATCCTGGACCCTCATAATTTTGTATACCTCAATTAAGTCATCCCTCAGCCTCCTCCGTTTGAAAGAAAACAACCCGAGCCTATCCAATCTTTCCTCATAGCTGCATCTTTCAAGCCCTGGCAACATTCTTGTAAATCTCCTCTGTACTCTCTCCAGAGCAATTATGTCCTTTCTGTAACGTGGTGACCAGAACTGTACACAATACTCCAACTGTGGCCGAACCAGTGTTTTATACAGTTCCAGCATTACATCCCTGCTTTTGTATTCTATACCTCGGCCAATAAAGGAAAGCATTCCATATGCCTTCTTCACTTTATCTACCTGTCCTGCCACCTTCAGGGACCTGTGGACATGCACTCCAAGGTGTCTCACTTCTTCTACCCCCCTCAACATCCTCCCGTTTATTGTATAACTTCCCTTGCTTTGTTTGCCCTCCCCAAATGCATTACCTCACACTTCTCCGGATTGAATTCCATTTGTCACTTTTCTGCACACTCAACCAAACCATTGATATCATTCTGGAATCTACTGCTATCCTCTTCACTATCAACTACACGGCCAATTTTTGTGTCATCAGCAAATTTCCCAATCATGCCTCCCACATTTAAGTCCAAATTATTAATATATACCACAAACAGCAAGGGACCCAACACTGAGCCCTGTGGAACACCACTGGAAACTGCTTTCCATTCGCAAAAACATCTGTCGACTACTACCCTTTGTTTCCTGGCCTTGAGGCAATTTTGGATCCAACCTGCCACATTCCCCTGCATCCCATTGGCTTTCATTTTACTGACCAGTCTGCCATGCGGGACCTTGTCAAATGCCTTACTAAAATCCATGTAGACCACATCCACTGCACTACCCTCATCGATCCTCCTTGTTACTTCCTCAAAAAACCCAATTAAGTTAGTAAGACATGACCTTCCCTTAACAAATCCATAATGACTATCCCTAATCCATGCCTTTCTAAGTGGCAGATTATCCTGTCCCTCAGAATTAATTCTAATAATTTACCCACCACCGAGGTCAGACTGACTGGCCTATAATTATTTGGCCTATCCCTCGCACCCTTTTTAAACAGTGGTATAACGTTTGCGGACCTCCAATCATCTGGTACCTCGCCCGTATCCAGTGAGGATTTGAAGATGATCCTCGGGGCATCCAATATTTCCTCCCTGGCTTCCTTTAACAACCTGGAATGCAATCCATCTGGCCCTGGTGATTTATCCACTTTCAAGGATGTCAGACCTTCTAGTATTCCTCTCATTATGCTTATTGTATCTAATATTTCACACTCCTCTTTTACTACAATGTCTACATCAACCCTCTCCTTTGTGAAGAGAGAGGAAAAACTCATTAAAGAACCCTGCCCACATCTTCTGCATCCACACACAAGTTCCTTTGTACATCGCTGAGAGGAAAGGGTAGGTTTTAGTTATCCTCTTGCTCTTAATGTACTGATAAAACATCTTTGGGTTTTCCTTGATTTTACCTGCCAATAATTTTTCACGTCCTCTCTTTGCTTTTCTAATTTCTTTTTTTACTTCACCCCTGCACTTTCTATACTCTTCTAGGCTTTCTAAAGTATTAAGTTTTTTTGTGATCATAAGCTTTCTTTTTCTGCTTTAACTTACCCTGTAAGCTTCTAGATAACCAGAGGGCTCTAGATTTGGCAGTACCACCCTTTACCTTTGTGGGGACAAGTCTACACTGTGCCTGTAGAATCTCGCTTTTGAATGCCTCCCACTGATTTTTCTTCAAGTAGCTGTATCCAGTCCACTTTCGCTAGATTACCTCTCAGTTTCTTAAAATTTGCCTTCCCCCAATTTAGAACTTTTACTCCTGTTTTATCTTTGTCCCTTTCCATGATTATGCTAAAACTTACTGTATTATGGTCACTATCTCCAAAATGGTCACCCACTGCTACGTCATCCACTTACCCAGCTTCATGACCGAAAACTAAATCTAGAATTGCACCCTCTCTCATTGGGCTTGTTACGTGCTGGCTAAAAAAAGTTCCCTTGAATGCAGTTCAAGAATTCTGTCCCCTCTGTGCCCTTCACATTGTTTGTATCCCAGTTGATATTGGGGTAGTTGAAATCCCCAACTATTACTGCCCTATAGTTTTTGTACTCAGAAATTTGCCTACATATTTGTTCTTCTATCTCCCTCTCTCAGAAGCTGGGGCTGTTCACCTTGGAGAGGAGATTTGATAGAGGTGTTCAAAATCAGGAGGAGGCTGGACGGTGTAGATAGGGAGAAACTGTTCCCATTGGTGGAAGGATCCTGAACCAGCAGACACCAATTAAAGGCGATTGGCAAAAGAAGCAATGACAACACGAGGAAAACTTTATGCAGAATCTGGAATGCACTGCCTGAATCTGCCTCCATCTCACTCTCAATCGTGGCTTTCAAAAGGGAACTGGATAATTATCTGAAGAGAAAAAATTTGCAGGGCTACAGGGAAAAGAGCAGAACATAAGAAATAGGAGCAGGAGTGTATATCCCCTCGTATGGAGCCAGCTTGGCCAGTGCCCTCGTACTATACAGGAAGAGAGGCTCACCTCCACCCCAATCCTCTTCTCTCCATACACGGACTCTCCTGGAACCATGTTCCTCGTCACCAAAGCATCCTCCTTCCCACGGCATATAAACACACCTGAGCAGAAAGGACAGCAGGCAGTCAGTCAGTCACAGGACCCAGCATGCGGACCCCATCTCTCCCATTTCCACAGCACCTTTCACACCTCAGGGTATCCCAAAGCAATCAACAGATACACCAACAATTAGGAAGGCAAATGGCATATTAACTTTTATTGCAAGGGGATTGGAGTACAAGAATAAGAAACTCTTCTTACAATTGCTTGGTGAGACCATATCTGGAGTACTGTGCCTAGTTTTGGTCTCTATATTTAAGGAAGGATATACTTGCATTGGAGGCATTGACTAGATTGGTTCCTGGGACGAGAGGGTTGATCTAGGATGAGGGGCTGAGTAAATTGGGCCGATACTCTCTGCAGTTTAGAAGAATGAGAGGGGATCTCATGGAAACATACAAGATTCTGAAGGGGTTTGACAGGGTAGATACCGAGAGATCGTTTCCCCCTGTCTGGGGAAGGTAGAAGACAGGGACACAGTCTCAGAATAAGGGGTCAATCATTCAGGACTGAGAGGAGCAGTTTCTTCACTCAGAGGGTTGTGAATCTTTGGAATTCTCTATCCCAGAGGGCTGTGGATGCTCCATCGTTGAATATGTCTAAGGCTGGGACAGATAGATTTTTGGTATCTTGGGGAATCAAGGGTTATGGGGAGTGGGCAGGAAAGTGGAATTGAATCCCAAGATCAGCCATGATCGTATTGAATGGCGGAGCAGGCTTGATGGGCCGAATGGTTTACTCCTCCTCCGGTTTCTGAAGTGCAGCTGCTGTTGTAACATAGGTAACGCGGCAGGCAATTTGCACACAGCAAGATCTCACAAACAGCGATATGACGATCAGCATCAGGACCACTGCTCCCACTTTCTTGGTCAGCAGGAGCTGCTTATGACCCCTTACACCTGCCTTAGACATATTCTTTTGTTTCTTCACTTGTCCCATTACCATCTCCTTTTGCCTTGTGCCATCATCCCTTTCAGCACTGAATCACCTCTGCCCCCTTCCCGATGACCCACCTCTGCCCGTCCTTCCCCGACTTTTAAACCCTGTTACATCTCCAACCTTTCCCAGTTCTGACACAAGGTCACAGACCTGAAACGTTAACCCCATTTGCCTCTCCACAGATGCTGTCAGACCTGCTGAGTATTTTCAACATTTTCTGTTTTTTATTTCAGAATTCCAGCATCTGCAGTATTTTATTCTAGTAATACGATATTGATCACAGCGATGTTGGTTGAGGGATAAATATTGTCCGCAGGACACCGGGGAGAAGTCCCCCTGCTCTTTTCCAAATAGTGGCCGTGGGATCTTTGACACCCACCCTAGATTGGGGACCAGAATGATAACTGGACACCAAGGTTGCATTACAAGGAGAGATCACACAAACTTGGCGGCTATTCCCAAGAATTTGGACAGTTCCACGCACACACGCACGCAGTGGGTGGTAGAGCTTTGGAATTTCTTCCAGGGTTAGCAAATAGATCAGCTGTGATCTCACCGAATGGTGGAACAGACTAGAGGGGCTGAATGGCCTCTTCCTGTTTCTATGAGAGGGCAGATTGACTCTTGGTTTAACGTCTCATCCAAAAGTCAGCACTTGCAGCAGTGTGGTGTTCCCACGGCACTGCGAGTGTCAGCCTGGAGTCCATGGACCTGTGGCAGTGTGGTGTTCCCACAGCACTGTGAGTGTCAGCCTGGGTCTTTAGAGTAGATCTTGCAACCACAATCTCCTGACACACACAAGAGGCCGGCAGGAAGCACTCTGACCCCAGTACCCGCGTAACTCGGCATCACCCACCTTCATGCCTGTGTGGCTCCACTGTCACCTTTACTCCGCCTCGGAATCCTCCTCTTCCTCCACGACCTCCTCCTCCTCCTCTTCCTCGCCCCCCACCCCTGCCTCGGCCACCTCCTCCTCGTCCTCCGGGAGATCTGAAACCACCACCTGTTGGAAACATATTGAGTCAGTAAAATCCAAACGTGCAGCACAGACCAGGAGCTCTGCCCATCAGGACACTCAAATACAACCCCAGCACAACATCCCTCTCTCCCTCCCTCCCAGCCGGCTGTCCAGAAATACAGCGGTCAATTCCACACCAGTGAGGTGCCAAACACAGCTCTGAGATGGGCCAAGAGTCAATCCTCTCCTCAGTGCTGCTGATCAAGAGTAACTTCTTTCGCCAGGATTCCACTGAAATCTCTGCTCTTCCCAAAACAGGCAACAGAAACTTGCCTTTAACATAGTCAAACATCCCAAGACGCTTCACAGGAGCGGATTCAAAAAATCTGACCTCGAGCCATGTAAGGAGATATTAGACACGCAACCAAAAGTTCAGTTTTAAGGAGCAGGGAGAGGGAGGCCAATGGTGGAACGATGGGAATCGGGCGACGCGCAGGAGGCCGGAATTGGAGGAGCGCAGAGATAGGGAGCGTCGTAGGGGCCGGAGGAGGTTACGGAGATAGGGAGGAGGCGGAAGAAATGAGGAGGCCATGGAGGGATTTGAATTTTAAAATGGAGGTGTTGTCGGACCGGGAGCCAGTGTAGGTCAGCGAGTAACAGGGGGTGACGGGGAGGAACGGGATTCGGTGCGAGTTAGGACACGGGGCAGCAAGAGTCTTTGAGTGGAAGTTTACAGAAAGTGGGAGAAGGGAATATGGAAAGGGGAATGTTGGAATAGTTGGGTTTGGCGGTTAAAAAGACACAGTTGAACATTTCAGGCAAACATGACTTCAGAGTCAAACTACACTTGCTTCAGAAGTCCGATAGTGCAAACCTGAGCCCAAGGCCTTCTGTCTCGAGCCTCATGGGGGCGATGGAAACCCCAAATCAATCCTACAAAAAAAAAGAGGAAAGGACTCACATCCAGTGCCGGAGAGGTGAACGAGTGATGGCCAGGGTGAGGGCTGAAACACAGCTTCCAGTCACAGCACGACAAAAGAGCGAGCTGAAAACCCTGCAATGTGGGAATCTATAGGGCTAAGGCTGCAGGGTTGGGATTATCATCTAAAACGTCACTCTGTGTTATCCAACTGTACATGCGCTCCAGTATTCTGCTCAATCCCATTGCAATGGGGAAAAGCAGGTGAAAGACGATTCTTCAGCGTACAGTAAAAAGAATAAAGACCTGCACTTCTCCCACACCTTTCAGGAGCTCAACACATCTCAAAGCACCTCACAGCCAATCAAAGCACTTATTAAAGTGTGCTCACTGTTGTAAAGTAGGAAACACAGCAGCCAATTTGCACACAGCAAGATCCCACAAACAGCAATGTGAAAATGACCCAGATCATCGGGTTTTTTTTTGTTAAGTGATGTGGGTTGAGGGATAAATATTGTCCCCAGGACACCGGGGAGAACTCCCCCCCCCCCCGCCCCCTCCCCTTCTTCCAAACAGTGGCCGTGGGATCTTTTACACCCACCTGAGGGGGCAGACGGGGGCCTCGGTTTAATGTCTCATCTGAAAGGCGGCACTTCCGACAGTGTGGCACTCCCTCAGTACTGACCCTCCTACAGTGCGGCGCTCCCTCAGTACTGACCCTCCTACAGTGCGGCGCTCCCTCAGTCCTGACCCTCCGACAGCGCGGTGCTCCCTCAGTCCTGACCCTCCGACAGCGCGGCGCTCCCTCAGTCCTGACCCTCCGACAGCGCGGCGCTCCATCAGTCCTGACCCCTCTCCCCCCCCCCCCAATACTGGGAGTAGCAGCCGTGATTATAGAATCATCGTAAGTTTAAGGCACAAAAACAGGCCACTTGGCCCATCGTGTCTGTGCTGGCCGAAAAATGACCCACCGATTCTAATCCCACCTTCCAGCATTTGCGCTGTAATCTGCAGGGCTACGGCACTTGAGGTGCATATTCAGACTCCTTTTGAATGAGTTGAGGGTCTCTGCCTCAACTACCCTTTCAGGCAGTGAGTTCCAGACCCCCACCATCCTCTGGGTGAAAAAGTTTTTCACTTTAAATCTATGCCCCCTTGTCACTGACCTCTCTGCTAAGGTGAATGGCCCCTTCACCTCCACTCTATCCAGGCCCCTCACAATTTTGTACATTTCAATCAGATCTCCCCTCAGCCTTCTCTGTTCCAAGGAGAACAACCCCAACCTATCCAATCTTTCCTCATAGCTGCATTTTTCGTAAATCTCCTCTGTACCCTCTCTAGTACAATTACATCCTTACTGCGATGCGGTGACCAGAACTGCACATAGTACTCAAGTTGCAGCCTAACCAATGAGTTATACAGTTCCAGCATAACCTCCCTGCTCTTGTATTCTATACCTCAGCTAATAAAGGAAAGGATTCCGTGTGCCTTCTTAACCACCTTATCGACCTGTCCTGCTACCTTCAGGGATCTGTGGACATTCACTCCAAGGTCCCTCACTTCCTCTACACTTCTCAGTATTTTCCCATGAATCGTGTATTCCTTTGCCTTGTCTGACCTCTCCAAATGCATCACCTCACACTTCTCCAGGTTGAATTCCATTTGCCACTTTTCTGCCCATCTGACCAGACTCTCAATATCTTCCTGCATCCTCCTCACTATCTACCACACGATCAATCTTTGTGTCATCTTCAAACTTCTTGATCATGCCCCCTACATTTACATTCAAATGGTTAATATGCACCACAAAAAGGAGGGTACCCAGTACTGAACCCTGCGGACCATTGGAAACAGCCCTCCAGTCGCAAAAACACCCGTCAACAATTACCCTTTGCTTCCTGCCACTGAGCCAATTTTGTATCCACCTTGCTGCATTTCCCTGGATCCCATGGGAGTTTATGTTTTTAAACCAGTCTGCCACATGGGACCTTGCTAAAATCCATGTAGATCACATCAACTGCACTACCCTCATCTATCTTCCTTGTTACTCTTCAAAAAATTCGATCAAGTTGGTCAAACAAGATCTTCCCTTAACAAATCCATGCTGACTATCCTTGATTAACCTGTGCCTTTCTAAAGTGACAATTTATCCTGTTTCTCAGAATAGATTCCAATAATTTGCCCACGACTGAGGTTAGACTAACTGGCCTGTAATTATTTGGTCTGTCTCTCACTTCCTTTTTAAATAGAAGTACAACATTAGCAATTCTCCAATCCCCCGGCACCACACCTGTATCTAGTGAGGACTGGAAAATGATGGTCAGACCCTCTGCTATTTCCTCTCTAGTTTCTTTTACAGCCTAGGATACATTTCATCTGGCCCTGGTGATTGATCAACTTTCAAGGATGCTAATCCCATTATTACTTCCTCTCTCCCTATGTTTATCACAACCAATACTTCACACTGTTACTCCTTAACTATAATATCTACATATAGAAGAAAATTACAGCACAGGAACAGGCCCTTCGGCCCTCCAAGCCTGCGCCGATCCAGATCCTCTATCTAAACATGTCGCCTATTTTCTAAGGGTCTGTATCTCTTTGCTTCCTGCCCATTCATGTATCTGTCTAGATACATCTTAAAAGACGCTATCGTGCCCGCGTCTACCACCTCCGCTGGCAACGCATTCCAGGCACCCACCACCCTCTGCGTAAAGAACTTTCCACGCATATCCCCCCTAAACTTTTCCCCTCTCACTTTGAACTCGTGACCCCTAGTAATTGAATCCCCCACTCTGGGAAAAAGCTTCTTGCTACCCACCCTGTCTATGCCTCTCATGATTTTGTACACCTCAATCAGGTCCCCCCTAAACCTCCGTCTTTCTAATGAAAATAATCCTAATCTACTCAACCTCTCTTCATAGCTAGCGCCCTCCATACCAGGCAACATCCTGGTGAACCTCCTCTGCACCCTCTACCAAAAGGATGTAGGTGCTTTGGAATGTGGCGGCCAGAACTGCACGCAGTATTCCAAATTTGGCCGAACCAAAGTCTTATACAACTGTAGCATGACCTGCCAACTCTTGTACTCAATACCCCGTCTGATGAAGGAAGGCATGCCGTATGCCTTCTTGACCACTCTATTGACCTGCGTTGCCACCTTCAGGGAACAATGGACCTGAACACCCAAATCTCTCTGTACATCAATTTTCCCCAGGACTTTTCCATTTACTGTATAGTTCACTCTTGAATTGGATCTTCCAAAATGCATCACCTCGCATTTGCCCTGATTGAACTCCATCTGCCATTTCTCTGCCCAACTCTCCAATCTATCTATATTCTGCTGTATTCTCTGACAGTCCCCTTCACTATCTGCTACTCCACCAATCTTAGTGTCGTCTGCAAACTTGCTAATCAGACCACCTATACTTTCCTCCAAATCATTTATGTATATCACAAACAACAGTGGTCCCAGCACGGATCCCTGTGGAACACCACTGGTCACACGTCTCCATTTTGAGAAACTCCCTTCCACTGCTACTCTCTGTCTCCTGTTGCCCAGCCAGTTCTTTATCCATCTAGCTAGTACACCCTGGACCCCATGCGACTTCACTTTCTCCATCAGCCTACCATGGGGAACCTTATCAAACGCCTTACTGAAGTCCATGTATATGACATCTACAGCCCTTCCCTCATCAATCAACTTTGTCACTTCCTCAAAGAATTCTATTAAGTTGGTAAGACATGACCTTCCCTGCACAAAACCATGTTGCCTATCACTGATAAGCCCATTTTCTTCCAAATGGGAATAGATCCTATCCCTCAGTATCTTCTCCAGCAGCTTCCCTACCACTGACGTCAGGCTCACCGGTCTATAATTACCTGGATTATCCCTGCTACCCTTCTTAAACAAGGGGACAACATTAGCAATTCTCCAGTCCTCCGGGACCTCACCCGTGTTTAAGGATGCTGCAAAGATATCTGTTAAGGCCCCAGCAATTTCCTCTCTCGCTTCCCTCAGAAACCTGGGATAGATCCCATCCGGACCTGGGGACTTGTCCACCTCAATGCCCTTTAGAATACCCAACACTTCCTCCCTCCTTATGCCGACTTGACCGAGAGTAATCAAACATCTATCCCTAACCTCAACATCCGTCATGTCCCTCTCCTGGGTGAATACCGATGCAAAGTACCACTTTAGAATCTCACCCAATTTCTCTGACTCCACGCATAACTTTCCTCCTTTGTCCTCGAGTGGGCCAATCCTTTCTCTAGTTACCCTCTTGCTCCTTATATATGAATAAAAGGATTTTCCTTAACCCTGTTTGCTAAAGATATTCCATGACCCCTTTTAGCCCTCTTAATTCCTCGTTTCAGATTGGTCCTACATTCCCGATATTCTTTCAAAGCTTCGTCTTTCTTCAGCCTCCTAGACCTTATGTATGCTTCCTTTTTCCTCTTAACTAGTCTCACAATTTCACCTGTTATCCATGGTTCCCTAATCTTGCCATTTCTATCCCTAATTTTCACAGGAACATGTCTCTCCTGCACGCTAATCAACCTCTCTTTAAAAGCCTCCCACATATCAAATGTGGATTTACCTTCAAACTCCTGCTCCCAATCTACATTCCCCGGCTCCTGCCGAATTTTGGTATAGTTGGCCTTCCCCCAATTTAGCACTCTTCCTTTAGGACCACTCTCGTCTTTGTCCATGAGTACTCTAAAACTTACGGAATTGTGATCACTATTCCCAAAGTAGTCCCCTACTGAAACCACCTGGCCGGGCTCATTCCCCAACAGCAGGTCCAGTATGGCCCCTTCCCGAGTTGGACTATTTACATACTGCTCTGGAAAACCCTCCTGGATGCTCCTTACAAATTCTGCTCCATCTAGACCTCTAACACTAAGTGAATCCCAGTCAATGTTGGGAAAATTAAAATCTCCTATCACCACCACCCTGTTGCTCCTACATCTTTCCATAATCTGTTTACATATTTGTACCTCTATCTCACGCTCGCTGTTGGGAGGCCTGTAGTACAGCCCCAACATTGTTACCGCACCCTTCCTATTTCTGAGTTCTGCCCATATTGCCTCACTGCTCGAGTCCTCCATAGTGCCCTCCTTCAGCACAGCTGTGATATCCTCTTTGACCAGTAATGCAACTCCTCCACCCTTTTTACCTCCCTCTCTATCCCGCCTGAAGCATCGATATCCTGGGATATTTAGTTGCCAATCATGCCCTTCCCTCAACCAAGTCTCAGTAATAGCAATAACATCATACTCCCAGGTACTAATCCAAGCCCTAAGTTCATCTGCCTTACCTACTACACTTCTATGCGTCTATTGTCACAAAAGAGGCGGAAAAGTATTCATTAAGAACCATACCAATATCCTCCACGCCTACACATTGTTTCCCTTTTTAGTCTTTTATGGGCCCTACTCTCTCCTTAGTTATCCTCTTGCTCTTAATGTATTGATAACACTTCTTTGGGTTCACCTTGATTTTGCTTGCCAATATTCTTTCATGCCCTCTGTGCTTTCCCAATTTCCTTTTTGATTTCACTCCTCCACTTTCTATACTCCTCTCAGCTTTCTGTAGTATTGACTTCTCGGTGTCAGACATAAGCTTTCCTTTCCTGCCTTCTCTTATCCTGTAGGCTCCTTGACATCCATGGAGCTCTAGATTTGGCCGTCTCACCCTTTTTCTTTATGGGAACGTTTACTCTGAACCCCTTAAATCCGCCCTTTGAACCCCTCCCACTGCTCTGACACGGATTTACCTTCAAGTTGTTGAAGGGTGTCGAGTCCTTGGAGAGGGTGCGGAGGAGATTTACTGGAATGGTCCCAGGGATGAGGGACTTCAGTTAATGTGGAGAGACTGGAGAAGCTGGGATTGTTCTCCTTAGAGCAGAGATTTAATCGAGGCGTTCAAAATCATGAGGGGGTTTTTGATGGAGTAAATGAGGAGAAACTGTTCCCAGTGGCAGGAGGGTCGGTAACCAGAGGGACACAGATTGAGGATAATGGGTAAAAGAAGCAGAGGGGGGGGGGGGGAGGGAAAGAGGAGGAGAATTTTTTTGACGCAGTGAGTTGTTGTGATCTGGAACGCGTTGCCTGAAAGGGCGGTGGAAGCAGATTCAATAGTAACTTTCAAAAGGGGGAATTGGAGAAATACTTGAAAGGGAAAAATTTGCAGGGTGATGGGGGGGAAAGAGCAGGGGACTAATTGGATAGATCTTGCAAAGAGCTGGCACAGGCATGAAGGGCCAAATGGACTCCTTCTGTGCTGTGTGATTCTATGATGGGTCTGTGGAGTAGGACTCAGAGTTAGACGCGAGCATGTTAAAGCCATAGTTGACGTGTGAGCAAATACCTCGATCTCCTCGGTCACCGAAACCTCCACGGCCCCCGAAACCTCCACGGCCTCCGAAACCTCCACGGCCTCCGAAACCTCCACGGCCTCCGAAACCACCCCTTCCACCCCCACCACCACGTGGAGAGAACCCTTCAAAACAAAACAGAAGAGGGTGAGAAACAGTCCAAGATTGCTGATGCTGTTCACATTACCTTTCGCCCCCCCGCAGGACGTCACAAATTGCTTCACCGCCAATGAATGACTTTTTCTTTATCAGTGTATTCTCTCTGTTGTAATGTAGGAAATAGAGCAGCCAATATGCACACAGCAAGATCCCACAAACAGCAATGTGATAATGACCCAGATCATTTTTTTTTCTTGATGTTGGTTGAGGGGTAAATATTGTCCCCAAGACACCGGGGAGAACTCCCCCCTGCTCTTCTTCCAAACAGTGTCTGTGGGATCGTTTACACCCACCTGAAAGATTTGAATGCCTCACCCGAAAAGAGGATGAGGAAGAGACCCAAGCTGTAGAAGGCACTCGCTACAGTTCAGACAGCAAGTGCTGGTTTATCCACATTAACAACATAACAATGGCAACACCAATAACAGGATGAAGACAATGTTGGATCAAGTCAGTAACAAATAGCATTCACTTTCACATATCGTCACGACATCAAACACTCGCAGGACAGGTACAGCACGGGGGTTAGATACAGAGTAAAGCTCCCTCGACACTGTCCCCCATCAAACACTCCCAGGACAGGTACAGCACGGGGGTTAGATACAGAGTAAAGCTCCCTCGACACTGTCCCCCATCAAACACTCCCAGGACAGATACAGCACGGGGGTTAGATACAGAGTAAAGCTCCCTCTACACTGTCCCCATCAAACACTCCCAGGACAGATACAGCACGGGGGTTAGATACAGAGTAAAGCTCCCTCGACACTGTCCCCCATCAAACACTCCCAGGACAGGTACAGCATGGGGGTTAGACACAGAGTAAAGCTCCCTCCACACTGTCCCCATCAAACACTCCCAGGACAGGTACAGCACGGGGGTTAGATACAGAGTAAAACTCCCTCTACACTGTCCCCATCAAACACTCCCAGGACAGGTACAGTACGGGGTGTCCGCCGGTACGCTTGAGGCCTTCTGCGACCGATGGGCACCGCAGGGACTGGAGTGCATCGTTGACGCCGAGAATGGCATTTTAATTTGAGTTTTTTGTTGATTTATCTGGTTTTAATAAAGTTATTTTAAATCTGTAAATATGTATATAAAGGGGGCCTGAGGAATAAAGGCCCCCACGATGTGAAAAATATAAATGGGGCCTGGGGTATAAAGACCACCGTAAAAAAAAAACGGGGGTTAGATACAGAGTAAAGCTCCCTCTACACTGTCCCCCATCAAACACTCCCCAGGACAGGTACAGTACGGGGGTTAGATACAGAGTAAAGCTCCCTCTACACTGTCCCCCATCAAACACTCCCCAGGACAGGTACAGTACGGGGGTTAGATACAGAGTAAAGCTCCCTCTACACTGTCCCCATCAAACACTCCCAGGACAGGTACAGCACGGGGGTTAGATACAGAGTAAAGCTCCCTCTACACTGTCCCCCATCAAACACTTCCAGGACAGGTACAGTACGGGGGTTAGATACAGAGTAAAGCTCCCTCTACACTGTCCCCATCAAACACTCCCAGGACAGGTACAGCACGGGGGTTAGATACAGAGTAAAGCTCCCTCTACACTGTCCCCATCAAACACTCCCAGGACAGGTACAGCACGGGGGTTAGATACAGAGTAAAGCTCCCTCTACACTGTCCCCCATCAAACACTTCCAGGACAGGTACAGTACGGGGGTTAGATACAGAGTAAAGCTCCCTCTACACTGTCCCCCATCAAACACTCCCAGGACAGGTACAGTACGGGGGTTAGATACAGAGTAAAGCTCCCTCTACACTGTCCCCATCAAACACTCCCAGGACAGGTACAGTACGGGGGTTAGATACAGAGTAAAGCTCCCTCTACACTGTCCCCCATCAAACACTCCCAGGACAGGTACAGTACGGGGGTTAGATACAGAGTAAAGCTCCCTCTACACTGTCCCCCATCAAACACTCCCAGGACAGGTACAGCACGGGGGTTAGATACAGAGTAAAGCTCCCTCTACACTGTCCCCATCAAACACTCACAGGACAGGTACAGTACGGGGGTTAGATACAGAGTAAAGCTCCCTCTACACTGTCCCCCATCAAACACTCCCAGGACAGGTACAGTACGGGGGTTAGATACAGAGTAAAGCTCCCTCTACACTGTCCCCATCAAACACTCACAGGACAGGTACAGTACGGGGGTTAGATACAGAGTAAAGCTCCCTCTACACTGTCCCCATCAAACACTCCCAGGACAGGTACAGTACGGGGGTTAGATACAGAGTAAAGCTCCCTCTACACTGTCCCCCATCAAACACTCCCAGGACAGGTACAGCACGGGGGTTAGATACAGAGTAAAGCTCCCTCTACACTGTCCCCCATCAAACACTCCCAGGACAGGTACAGTACGGGGGTTAGATACAGAGTAAAGCTCCCTCTACACTGTCCCCCATCAAACACTCCCAGGACAGGTACAGCACGGGGGTTAGATACAGAGTAAAGCTCCCTCTACACTGTCCCCATCAAACACTCCCAGGACAGGTACAGTACGGGGGTTAGATACAGAGTAAAGCTCCCTCTACACTGTCCCCCATCAAACACTCCCAGGACAGGTACAGCACGGGGGTTAGATACAGAGTAAAGCTCCCTCTACACTGTCCCCATCAAACACTCCCAGGACAGGTACAGTACGGGGGTTAGATACAGAGTAAAGCTCCCTCTACACTGTCCCCATCAAACACTCCCAGGACAGGTACAGTACGGGGGTTAGATACAGAGTAAATCTCCCTCTACACTGTCCCCATCAAACACTCCCAGGACAGGTACAGTACGGGGGTTAGATACAGAGTAAATCTCCCTCTACACTGTCCCCATCAAACACTCCCAGGACAGGTACAGTACGGGGGTTAGATACAGAGTAAATCTCCCTCTACACTGTCCCCATCAAACACTCCCAGGACAGGTACAGTACGGGGGTTAGATACAGAGTAAAGCTCCCTCTACACTGTCCCCATCAAACACTCCCAGGACAGGTACAGTACGGGGGTTAGATACAGAGTAAATCTCCCTCTACACTGTCCCCATCAAACACTCCCAGGACAGGTACAGTACGGGGGTTAGATACAGAGTAAATCTCCCTCTACACTGTCCCCATCAAACACTCCCAGGACAGGTACAGTACGGGGGTTAGATACAGAGTAAAGCTCCCTCTACACTGTCCCCATCAAACACTCCCAGGACAGGTACAGTACGGGGGTTAGATACAGAGTAAATCTCCCTCTACACTGTCCCCATCAAACACTCCCAGGACAGGTACAGTACGGGGGTTAGATACAGAGTAAATCTCCCTCTACACTGTCCCCATCAAACACTCCCAGGACAGGTACAGTACGGGGGTTAGATACAGAGTAAATCTCCCTCTACACTGTCCCCATCAAACACTCCCAGGACAGGTACAGTACGGGGGTTAGATACAGAGTAAAAAAAAAAACGGGGTTAGATACAGAGTAAAGCTCCCTCTACACTGTCCCCCATCAAACACTCCCAGGACAGGTACAGTACGGGGGTTAGATACAGAGTAAAGCTCCCTCTACACTGTCCCCATCAAACACTCCCAGGACAGGTACAGCACGGGGGTTAGATACAGAGTCAATCTCCCTCTACACTGTCCCCATCAAACACTCCCAGGACAGGTACAGTACGGGGGTTAGATACAGAGTAAATCTCCCTCTACACTGTCCCCATCAAACACTCCCAGGACAGGTACAGTACGGGGGTTAGATAGAGTAAAGCTGCCCTGGGCCTCGAGTGCAGGGTGAAGCCTGCGTGTTACGTTGAGATATCCCTGACCCTCGCTCTCTCCCACCTGGTCTCATGCTGCTGCTATTCTGATCCTCCTCCAATCCCCGCCGCGCTGCCTGATCACAGGCCCGCCGTTGGCGACATGTGCCTTTCTGCCAAGGCCCCCGCACTTCCGGTCCTCCTGCTGCAGCGCCGCCCTGCAGGACAGGAGGGCGAACTGCAACCTCCAGGCACGCCGCCCTCTGCAGCACGGGAGGAGGAAGTACACCTTACCGTGCAGCCCGCCGTCTGCCGAGGCGGAGGAGGTACTGCACCCTCATCTGCAGCCCGCCCTGCGCTGGACAGGAGGAGGAATTGCATCCTCCCATACACACCGCCCTCTGCTGGACCGGAGTAGGAACTGCATGCTCCAGACATCCCGCCCATTGCAAGACAGGAGGCGGATCTGCATCCTCTTATGCACCCCGCCCTCTGCAGGACTGGAGGAGGGACTACACCAACCCGTACAGCCCGCGCTCCACAGGACTGGAGGAGGAACTGCATCCGCCAGGCACGACGCCGTCAGCAGGACGAGAAGAGGAACCACACCCTCACATTCACCCCGCCCTCTGGAGGACTGGAGGAGGAACTGCACCCTAACATGCATCCCGTTTTCTGCAAAACAGGAGAAAGAACTGACCAGCTACAGTTTGAAGGACTATGAGAAGACTCTCTCGGAGGTAGTAAGGTTTATCTCAATGCAGGTATTCAGCTCTCTAGTTCCTCCTCCTGTCCTGCAGAGGGCGGGCTGTATGGGAGCATGCAGATCCTCCTCCTGTGCTGCAGAGGTCGGGCTGTTTGGGAGGATGCAGTTCCTCCTCCTGTCCTGCAGAGGGCGGGGTGTGTGGAATGTTGCAGTTTCTCCTTCGTTCCGACAAAAGACGGGCTGTAGTTCCTCCATCCGTCCTGCAGAGGGCGGGATGTATGGGAGGTTGCAGTTTCCCTTCCCGTCCTACAGAGGGCGGGCTGCATTGGAGGGTGCAGTTTCCCCTCCCATCCAGCAGAGGGCGGGCTGTGTGGGAGGATGCAGCTCCCCCTCCTGTCCTGCAGACAGCGGGCTGCCTGGGAGGATGCAGTTTCTCCTCCCGTCCTGCAGAGGACAGGCAGTTTGGGAGGATGCGGTTCCTCCATCCGTCCTGCAGAGGGCGGGCTGTGTGGTGGGATGCAGCTCCCTCTCCCGTCCAGCAGAGGGCGGGCTGTGTGGTAGGATGCAGCTCCCCCTCCTGTCCAGCAGAGGGCGGGCTGTGTGGTAGGATGCAGTTCCCCCTCCTGTCCTGCAGAGGGCGGGCTGTGTGGTAGGATGCAGTTCCCCCTCCTGTCCTGCAGAGGGCGAGGACTATCTGCCATTTGCGACCTGAGCCATGGGTCCTGACGTCCTGTGTCTACCCTGGGCATTGTCCAGTAATGGGTTATTCGACCATGTGAGGCTGCCCACTTGTAGCCCCAGTACGAGGAATGCGAAATTTAAGGGCAGCAGATTTCCAGCAACTCGTCTCATCTTTTCTGCACGCTTTAATTTTAAAATTCACAATTATGTTTTCAAATCCCTCCATGGCCTCCCTATCTCTGTAACCTCCTCCAGCCCCGACAACCCTCCCGGTCTCTGTAACCTCCTCCAGCCCCTCCAACCCTCCCCGTCTCTGTAACCTCCTCCAGCCCCCACAACCCTCCCTAGCTCTGTAACCTCCTCCAGCCCCTACAACCCTCCCTATCACTGTAACCTCCTCCAGCCCCTACAACCCTCCCTATCTCTGTAACCTCCTCCAGCCCCTACAACCCTCCCTATCTCTGTAACCTCCTCCAGCCCCTACAACCCTCCCCATCTCTGTAACCTCCTCCAGCCCCTACAACCCTCCCTATCTCTGTAACCTCCTCCAGCCCCTACAACCGTCCCTATCTCTGTAACCTCCTCCAGCCCCTACAACCCTCCCTATCTCTGTAACCTCCTCCAGCCCCTACAACCCTCCTTATATCTGTAACCTCCTCCAGCCCCTACAACCCTCCCTATCTCTGTAACCTCCTCCAGCCCCTAGAACCCTCCCTATCTCTGTAACCTCCTCCAGCCCCTAGAACCCTCCCTATCTCTGTAACCTCCTCCAGCCCCTAGAACCCTCCCTATCTCTGTAACCTCCTCCAGTCCCTACAACCCTCCCTATCTCTGTGACCTCCTCCAGCCCCTAGAACCCTCCCTATCTCTGTAACCTCCTCCAGTCCCTACAATCCTCCCTATCTCAGGAGTTTCAGTTTTGCAATGTGATACAGAGTAAAGCTCCCTCTGCACTGTCCCCATCAAACACTCCCAAGACAGGTACAGCACTGGGATTGGCTCCTTTGGGAATACTGAGTGCCTCAACGAGGTGCAGCTGACAGTGCTGCAGTCAGTTGCTGGAGGTGCTGCTGGAGAGGGAGAGCTGAGGAGGGAACTGCAAAAACCTTTCAACGACTTTTGCTGCAGAGGAGGAAAGACTTTGAAAAAGGCTGTATTTCGAGGTGGGTGTCGAGCACCAAGCTTTCATTTCATTTGGACTGTTGTGGGAGGTGAAAGAGGCCAGAAGAACAAGGGGTGGGGGCTATACAATTCTGCAGGGAGCTGTGCAGTTGCACTAAAGTTGCAGGGAAGCTCCCTCCTCACCACAGTTGCCCAGCCTGAGTCAGCTGAAGCTGCCTGGCTAATAGAGACATAAGGATCGAACGAGAGCCTGGGCAGCTTTCGGCTGACCCAGGTGAAGACCCCTCCCACAACCAGAAGACCGGAAGACCAGAAGTGTTTACAGTGCTCTGAGTACCACCCTTTAAGGGGAAAAAAAGCAAAGTCATCGCTTGCAGCCTGTCTTTCCCATTTCCTGTATACCCTCAGCCTCTCCCCAAACCTCCTAGTTGGTTTCTTTGCTTACCTGCAAATTGGGGGTGGGTTTGGCTCTTGAGCCATGGCAAGCCCATCATCACCGGTGGCGGGGCCTTCTTATACCTATGCGGCTGTAACCTCTGTGGCCACCTGTGTGACCCCGTCACCTTTTAAATTAATTACTTCAAGCCATGGGGTAAAGAGCTATCCCCACCCCAATATGTCTATAGAGGCCTGCGTAAAGGCAATGGCCGAGGTTGTCGGCCCCTTGGCCATTGTGGCAGCCTCAAAAATGTAAGGGAGTGCTGTGTTCTTCCTGAAGACCGAGCGGGCCGTGTCCCTGGCCCTGAATAAAGGGCTCACTGTGGGTGGGACTTTCCTGCCGGTGGACCCTCGAGGGGCCACTGCCCAGCGGATAATGTTATCAAACATCCCGCCCTTTATTCCCAGTGAGCTCCTCCTTCCCCACCTGCACCACATGGGGGAGGTGAGGTCGGGGATCACCCCAGTCCGGCTAGGTCTTCGGGAGAACAGCCTCCAACATGTCTACTCCTTCCGCCGCCAGGTATTTATGCAGCTGGCGCGGGAGGAGGACTCGGATGGCCAATTTAATTTGGAGTTCCAAGAGACGGCCTACCGCGTCTTTTGGACCTCGGACGGGGCGCAGTGCCACATCTGCAAGGGGGTGGGGCATGTTCCTAAGAACTGCCCCAACCTCCAGGCCGCCAGCTCCACCTCGGCGGCCCAGGGTCCTCCCACTCCCCCCACACATCCAACAGACACCGCTCAGTCGGTTCCAGAGGCTGTGGTTTTCACAGCCTCCAGCGGGGAGGGGAGTGCCCGTCCAAGTGGAAGGAAGACGCGGAGGCAAAAGAAACATCATGAGGCGCGTCCCCTGGACACATTGAAACAACCCGAGCCTGAGCTCAGCCCAAAGCCCGATCTCACGGAATCCACCTGTCCCAGGGCTGGGCTCAGGCCCAGGGTGACCAAAAAAAGGGGGGTTGCAGAGGCCTCTGAGCCTCTGCGCCCGAGTGCGAAAAAGGGGAGAAGGCACCCCTCCACAGAGGTAACGAGGGGCCCTGAGGCGCAGGGCCCATCTGTTGGAGGGGAGCTGTCTCCTGTTTCAGGTCCCCAGGTTTCCCCTACCGCCACCACCAAGGCTACAAAGTCCAGGCAGGAGCACCCTATTCCTCAGGATGGAGGGGAGAGGAAGGCCCCGGTACTTGAAGCCCCTCCTGAAGGAGTAAGTAGGGCCCTGCTTGTGGTGGGGGAGCCTGTGGACGCCGCCCATTCTGCCACTGCTACTGGGTCGGGTGCCCTGAGTGAAGGGGAGGGTGAGGCCCCAGAGGGTCGGCCCTCCCAGCCGGAGTCCACCACCAACTTGGAGACACCTGACCCGGTTATAACCGAGAATGCTGCCCCATCTGCCGGGCCTGTGGGTGCTGGCGGAGCGGGAGATGGCCTGGAGCCGGGAACTTCTGTCTCCCATGGACCACTCATTGGCCTGGGGACGGAGGTGGAGGGGGGTCCTGAACTGCTGGCGCCCACAGGCTCCAGTTTCACAGTAGAATCCAGAGAGGACTCCTCCGCCATCGATCCTGGGGGTGGGATCGTGACGGAGGCAGGACCAGCTGGCGCGGCCGGGACGTCCGCCCCACAGTGTGTGGTGGATGTGTCGGTCGCTGGCGGTGACGACCCGGAGGAGGATGGGGATTCGGTGTTGGGTACGGAGGATGATCTTGATTCCATCGCCAGTGAGGTGGAGTCCCTCGTGCCTCCCACCGAATCTCCTCTCATCCCCACGGCGGAACTCCGGGATTTCCTCGCGGCTTGCAGGGGTTGCCGCAATAAAGTTCAGCTGGCCCTCGACCGTTGGTCGAATCTGGCGCTGATCATCCAGTCTGTCCGTGCCGCCCTTAAGATAGCGGGCAAGTGCGCGGACGTGAAACTGGTTGAGAGGCGCCGTTTTAATGTGTTCCTCAATGGGTTGCTGGGGGAGTGGAGGGCCAGGTGCACTTCCACTCCCTCCTCACAGTGAGCTGTTGGTGACGGGTTTTAAGTACCTTTGACATGAAGATAACCATAGCCAAACTCAACATCACCGGCAGCAGGGGGTCTCACCGCAGATTTCACAATCTCTCAGTCCTTAGGGAAGGGAGATACGCGGTGAGCTTTCTGCAGGAAACCCACACCGTTCCGGGAGACGAAGCCACCTGGCTCCTGGAGTGGCAGGGTGGGGTCTACATGTGTCACCTCACCCCTATTTCTAGTGGGGTGGCTATCTTGTTGGCCCCAACTTTTCAGCCGGAGATCTTGGGGGTCAAGGAGCTAGTGCCGGGCCGCTTGCTCCACCTCGCCGTTCGCCTGGGTAGCGTGCCACTCCACTTTATGAACGTGTACGCGCCCAGGCCCGGCGCGTTGCAAGCGCGCTTCTTTGAAGAAGTGTCCGCTCACTTGAGCTCCATCGATCGCAGCGAGTGTATCATCCTCGGGGGGGATTTTAACTGCACCCTCGAGGTGGGGGATCGCTCCGGTCCCCAGCGCGGCCAAGCGTCGGTGGAGAAGTTGAGGGGACTGATCAGCTCCCTTAACTTGGTGGACGTCTGGTGGAATCTCCATCCCGACTCCAGCGCCTTCATGTGGAGGTCTGGAGGAGGAGGGTCGCGAATCGACCGCCTCTACTTTTCGCAGGCGTACGTCTCCCGCGTCTCGGCGGCCTCCATGCGGCTGGTGCTGTGCTCGGACCACCACCTGGTGTGGGCGGAGTGCAGCCCTCCCTCAGGGAGGGCTTTCTTTATGTTATTCAGCCTGGTACTTGTCAGAACTGCGACTGAGAGTTTGCAGGGACTGTGGGCTCTGTATCTGGAGCCACATTAAGATTTGGTCCCTTGGCTAACACACTCTGACCCTGTGAGATACAGGGCAGCTTGTAAAGGAACACTGTTGTAATTAAATAACTTTCATCCAAATAACTGCCTTTATTACCAAACAAAATGATACAATCAGTTTCCTAATCAGAGCCTGTGATACCTTCATCAGGGGACCAGAGTAGGATCGGTTAAAAGTAGATTCCCTCCATTTCTCGCAACGTCAGATGCTTTGACAGCCGGGCACAGCAGGGGGTCTGCAGAGGGCTGACAGGGCTCTGGCAGTGGGTGACGTTGGTTGGTCAGCAGGTCAGGGGAGCGACGGGTTGGCGTTAGCAGGGTTTTTGGGGCTCGGCCTCCTCCCGTCGAGCATGCATCAGACCCCAGTGAATCAGCTCGCTCCACTTCTGAATCCAGCCCTGGACGTTCAGCCCGTACTGCTTGACCCAAGGTACCAGGAACTGAGCAGGTTGTTCCCACCTGAAAACAACACACGCGCACACGAGTCAAACAGAAAGTGTTCAAGCATCCAACCAAAACGCACAACCTCACACTTACCTACCGTGAAATAACAACACCCCCCCCACCCACCTGCTCTGCAAATTTATGAACCTCTTGTGGAGATGAGGGACTTCGGTTGATGTGGAGAGACTGGGAGAAGCTGGGATTGTTCTCCTGAGAGCAGAGAAGGTTAAGGGGGAGATTTAATCGAGGCGTTCAAAATCATGAGGGGGTTTTGATGGAGTAAATGAGGAGAAACTGTTTCCAGCGGCGGGAGGGTCGGTAACCAGAGGGACACAGATTGAGGATAATCGGTAAAAGGACCAGAGGGGGGGGGGGGGGGAAGAGGAGGAGAATGTTTTTGACGCAGTGAGTTGTTGTGATCTGGAACGCGGTGGAAGCAGATTCAATAGTAACTTTCAAAAGGGGGAATTGGGGAAATACTGGAAGGGGAAAAATTGCAGGGCGATGGGGGAAAGAGTGGGGAGTAATTGGATAGATCTTTCAAAGAACCAGCACAGGTACGATGGGCCGAATGGACACCTCCTGTGTTGTGTGATTCGATGATTCCCATTAACTCTGAGCTGTTTGAATTGATATGACACTGAATAAGTTGCAGCAGTGTCCTCATAGTTCACAGATTTGTTTTATTCGTTCATGGGATGTGGGCGTCACTGGCCAGGCCAGCATTAATTGCCCATCCCTAATTGCTCTTCAACTGAGTGGTTGCTCGGGCATGTCAGAGTCAACCCCATTGCTGTGGGTCTGGAGTCACATGTAGGCCAGACCAGATAAGGACGGCAGATTTCCTTCCCTAAAGGACATTAGTGAACCAGATGGGTTTTTATGACAATCCAGTAGTTTCATGATCACTGAGACTAGCTTTTTATTGCAGATTTATTTAATTAATTGAATTTAGATTTTCTGCTGCCGAGGTGGGATTTGAACCCGTGTCTTTCTCAGATCGGTAGTTCAGGTCTCTGGATTTCAGTCATGACCATAACCACTCTGCGACTGTTATTTGGAAACATCACATCACTCACCAGTCCTGGACATCATCCCGTAGCTCATCAGTGAACTCAATGGCTTGATTGCATTTCTTCAGGAGTTTCTCAATGACTGGAATACAGTTCTTGGCACATTCCTCATTCTGCTGTTGGATACGCTCGATCAGAGCTGACCGGGGGAGAAAGAGAGACTCATTACTTTCAACTGGGAGGTTTAGTGTCAGTCATTGTCCAGTGGAGGAGTACCCTCTCCGCAGAGTCACAAAGCAGAGGGTTCGAGACTCTCACCTCGATCCACATAATCCAGGCTGACACTCCCCAGTACAGAGGGAGTGCCGCGCTGTCGGAGGGTCAGTACTGAGGGAGCGCCGCACTGTCGGAGGGTCAGTACTGAGGGAGCGCCGCACTGTCGGAGGGTCAGTACTGAGGGAGCGCCGCACTGTCGGAGGGTCAGTACTGAGGGAGCGCCGCACTGTCGGAGGGTCAGTACTGAGGGAGTGCCGCACTGTCGGAGGGTCAGTACTGAGGGAGTGCCGCACTGTCGGAGGGTCAGTACTGAGGGAGTGCTGCGCTGTCGGAGGGTCAGTACTGAGGGAGTGCTGCGCTGTCGGAGGGTCAGTACTGAGGGAGCGCCGCACTGTCGGAGGGTCAGTACTGAGGGAGTGCCGCACTGTCGGAGGGTCAGTACTGAGGGAGTGCCGCACTGTCAGAGGGTCAGTACTGAGGGAGTGCCGATAAATACATGAAGGGAAATAAGTTGCTCATTGGATAGCTCTTTCAGAGACAGCTGGAGAAATCCAAGTCTTTCCTTTAATTCCCTGTGGTTTCCAGACTTTCAGTGATGTCACCTGGGTGTCTCTGTTTTAATACCGGAAACACAAGCGCTGGTTTTAGTCAGTGAGAGGCACCGGTCGACCTCTCACTTGGGCCGACGTGGGCACCTCCCCCTCCCCCACTCCCCCTCCCCCTCCCCCTCCCCCACCTTACCCTGTGCGTCAGTGACCGGTGTGATGTTGTGCTGGATCTGAAGTGCCTGCAAGGCACCCCTCTGGTGGAATATCATTGCTCGCAAAGCCTGTACCTCCATCTTCATCTTGGTCACACAGTCAATCAGGTGTTCAGGGGCCTGGGGAAGGAGTGCAGCAGAATTAGTTCAACGGGACGGGAAAGCTGGTAGCAGGCTGGGTTTAACCGTGCCTCAGCTGCCTGGGGCCCTAAGCTCTGGAATTCCTTCCCTAAACCTCTCCGCTTCTCTCTCTCCTCCTTTAAGACGCTCATTAAAAACCGACCTCTTTGACCGAGCTTTTGGTCGCCTGTCCCTAATACCTCCTTATGTGACTCGGGGTCTGATTTTGGTCCGACTTACGCTCCCGTGCAGCGCCTTGGAACGTTTTACTTTGTTAAAGGCGCTATATAAATGCAAGTTGTTACCTTGTAGAGCGGGAAAGACAAATTCTTCTTGAACTGCTGGAAGAATTGAGGGTTGTTGCTCGAGGTGTCCAGTCTGTGGATTGACAGCTTGTGTACAGGAACTCTCTGCACCCTGCGGCGAAGAAAAAACACTTTAAAAGGTCCAAAACATCAAAACTGCAGCATGGTAATTTAGCAGTTAACTAACCCACACTTTCCAGGCCATTGCACCCATCACATCTAGATCCAGGAGTGGTCCCTCTGGATTGGAAAGTTGCACATGTCACTCCACTTTTTAAGAAGGGTGAAAGTGGGAACCAAGGAAATTACAGACCAGTTAGCCTGACATCTGTGGTGAGCAAGTTACTGGAGTCTATATTCAAGGATAGGGTGACTGAACACCGAGAAAAATTTCAGTTCATCAGGGACAGCCAGCATGGATTCATGACGGGAAGGTCATGCCTGACAAATCTCATAGAATTTTTTGAAGAGGTGACTAAGGTGGTGGATAGGGGAATGTCTATGGATGTTATTTATATGGACTTCCAGAAGGCATTTGATAAAATCCCACATAAGAGACTGTTAACTAAGGTAGAAGCCCATGGAGTTGAGGGCAAATTATTGACATGGTTAGGAAGTTGGTTGAGTGGTAGGTGACAGAGAGTGGGGATAATGGGTAAGTACTCCGATTGGCAGGATGTGACTAGTGGTGTCCCACAGGGATCTGTGTTGGGGCCTCAATTATTCACATTATTCATTAACGACTTGGATGATGGCATAGTAAGTCATATATCCAAATTTGCTGATGATACAAAGTTAGGCGGCATTGTAAACAGTCTAGATGATAGCATAAAATTACAAAGAGATATTGACAGACTCGGTGAGTGAGCAAAACTATGGCAGATGGATTTCAATGCGGGCAAGTGTGAGATTATCCATTTTGGACCAAAAAAGGAAAGAGCAGGGTACTTTCTAAATGGGAAGAGGTTAAGTACAGTGGATGTCCAAAGAGACTTGGGGGTTCAGGTGCATAGATCTTTAAAATGCCACGAAGTGTAGAAAATAATCAAAAAGGCTAATGGAATGCTAGCCTTTATATCTAGAGGATTGGAGTATAAAGACACAGAGGTTATGCTGCAGCTGTACAAAACCCTGGTTAGACCCCACTTGGAGTTACTGTGAGCAGTTCTGGGCACCACACCTTAGGAAGGATATATTGGACTTGGAGGGAGTGCAACGTAGGTTTACAAGAATGATACCTGGACTACAGGGGTTAAGTTACGAGGAGAGATTACACAAATTAGGCCTGTTTTCACTAGAATATAGAAGGTTAAAGGGTGATCTGATTGAAGTCTTCACGATATTAACAGGAAAAGACAGGCTGCATAAAGATAAACTATTTCCACTGGTTGGAGATTCTAAAACTAGTCTAAAAATTAGGACCAGACCGTTCAGGAGAGATGTTCGGAAGCATTTCTTCACACAAAGGGTGGTAGAGGTTTGGAACTCGCTCCCACAAACAATAGTTGAAGCTAGAACAGTTGTTAATTTTAAATCTGAGATAGATTTTTCTTAAGCAAAGATATGAAGGGATATGGGCCAAAGGCAGGTATATGGAGTTAGGCCGCGGATCAGACATGATCTCATGGAATGGCAGGACAGGCTCGAGGGGCTGAATGGCCTACTCCTGTTCCTATCTTCCTATGGTCTCCACTTGACCAAACCAGCCTAATCCAAATTGGGGGTAGTATAGTTATGATGGATACAGAAGAGAATGTGACAAAACAAAAGAAAACATTAATAAACTTGCAGAATGGGCATGTGATTGACATCAATTTCAATAAGGAACAGTGAGCCCTGGTGTATGTTGGCAGGAAGAACACAGAGGTCACAAACTCCCTGGATAATAAGAGTCGAAATGGAATAGAGGGGCAGAGGGAGCTGGGAGCACAGATTTCAAAATCACCAAAAGTAGCGACACTGGTTAATAAGCAAAGAGAGAACTGGGTTCATTTCCAGAGCAATAGAATTAAAAAGCAGAGAAACTACGTTAAACCTGGGTCTCCCTCAGTCCTGGCCCTCCGACAGCGCGGCGCTCCCTCAGTCCTGGCCCTCCGACAGCGCGGCGCTCCCTCAGTCCTGGCCCTCCGACAGCGCGGCGCTCCCTCAGTCCTGGCCCTCCGACAGCGCGGCGCTCCCTCAGTCCTGGCCCTCCGACAGCGCGGCGCTCCCTCAGTCCTGGCCCTCCGACAGCGCGGCGCTCCCTCAGTCCTGGCCCTCCGACAGCGCGGCGCTCCCTCAGTCCTGGCCCTCCGACAGCGCGGCGCTCCCTCAGTCCTGGCCCTCCGACAGCGCGGCGCTCCCTCAGTCCTGGCCCTCCGACAGCGCGGCGCTCCCTCAGTACTGACCCTCCGACAGCGCGGCGCTCCCTCAGTACTGACCCTCCGACAGCGCGGCGCTCCCTCAGTACTGACCCTCCGACAGCGCGGCGCTCCCTCAGTACTGACCCTCCGACAGCGCGGCGCTCCCTCAGTACTGACCCTCCGACAGCGCGGCGCTCCCTCAGTACTGACCCTCCGACAGCGCGGCCCTCCCTCAGTACTGACCCTCCGACAGCGCGGCGCTCCCTCAGTACTGACCCTCCGACAGCGCGGCGCTCCCTCAGTACTGACCCTCCGACAGCGCGGCGCTCCCTCAGTACTGACCCTCCGACAGCGCGGCGCTCCCTCAGTACTGACCCTCCGACAGCGCGGCGCTCCCTCAGTACTGACCCTCCGACAGCGCGGCGCTCCCTCAGTACTGACCCTCCGACAGCGCGGCGCTCCCTCAGTTGAATTTAATGCAGTCACAGGAAAAGTGACACTCACTCTTGAATCAGCCTCTGATCCAGACAGGCCAGTGAGATTGCCGCGAACACATTCAATTCCCGACAGATGGAATTGTGAAGCTCCTCAGTCAGACAGCGGATGGTCTCCTCGTGCTTTCCAAGCTTCTGTTCCACAAACGAGGCTATCTACAACAACAGGAACAAGCTGCATTAATATAGCGCCTTTAATGTATGTAAAATACTTCACACGAGAGTAAAATCAGACAGAATCTGACCTATCGAGCTGCAGAAGTAGGTGTTAGAGATAGGGAGGGGTTGTAGGGGCTGGAGGAGGTTACAGAGATAGGGAGGGGTTGTAGGGGCTGGAGGAGGTTACAGAGATAGGGATGGGTTGTAGGGACTGGAGGAGGTTACAGAGATAGGGAGGGTTGTAGGGACTGGAGGAGGTGACAGAGATAGGGAGGGTTGTAGGGACTGGAGGAGGTTACAGAGATAGGGAGGTTGTAGGGGCTGGAGGAGGTTACAGAGATAGGGAGGGTTGTAGTGACTGGAGGAGGTTACAGAGATAGGGAGGGTTGTAGGGACTGGAGGAGGTTGTAGGGGCTGGAGGAGGTTACAGTGATAGGGAGGGTTGTAGGGACTGGAGGAGGTTACAGAGATAGGGAGGTTGTAGGGGCTGGAGGAGGTTACAGAGATAGGGAGGGGTTGTAGGGGCTGGAGGAGGTTACAGAGATAGGGAGGTTGTAGGGGCTGGAGGAGGTTACAGAGATAGGGAGGGGGGGGGGGGGCGGGGGTGAGGAAGCCATGGAGGGATTTGAAAACAAGGATGAGAATTTTAACATTTTACGCTAAGAGCAGGAAGAGACTGCACAAAAGGTGGGACTCAGCGCACTGGAACTGGGGGCGTAAATAATTCAAACACCTCCCCCCAGCTGCAGCTTATTGGTTAAAGAGAGCTCAGACTGAGGTGACAGCAGTCGCTTCTCTGATCACTGTATCCTCCTCATTCAGTATAATTGGATTTCAGTGTAAATCAGCAGTCTGCAGGATTAGAACTCAATCACAGAGAAATCACAAGGAAATGAGTGTGAAACAGCATAGAAAAGTGAAATCCAAATATTTAAGGTCAGTTTTACTCTGTATCCAGCCCAGTTTTTTTTCTTCCTTTGTTCCCCTTTTTTTTTCTAACCCCGTGCTGTTCCTGTCCTGAGTGTGTTTGATGGGGACAGTGTAGAGGGAGCTTTACTCTGTATCTAACCCCCGTTTTTTTTTTTAAAACAGAAATAAACAAAAACTCAAATTAAAATGCCATTCTCGGCGTCGACGATGCACTCCAGTCCCTGCGGTGCCCACCGGTCGTGGAAGGCCTCAAGCGTACCGGCGGACACCGCATGCTCCTTCTCCAGAGACACCCGGGCGCGAACGTAACTGCGGAAGAGGGGCAGGCAATCGGGGAGGACGGAACCCCCGACGGCCCGCAACCTGGACCTGTGAATTGCCACCTTGGCCAGGCCCAGGAGCAGACCGACGAGGAGATCCTCCTCCCGGCCCAAGCCCCTCCGCACCGGGTGCCCAAAGATCAGGAGCGTGGGACTGAAGTGCAGCCAGAATTTGAGGAGCAGCCCCTTCAGATACTCAAATAGGGGCTGCAACCTCGCACAATCCGTATAAACGTGGAACACGGACTCGTCCAGGCCGCAGAAAGTACAGGCGGCCTGGGAGTCCGTGAACCTACTGAAAAGTCTATTGCACGGGACTGCTCTGTGCAGCACCCTCCATCCCAGGTCCCCGATGTAAAGGGGGAAGACTCCCGTGTAGAGAGACCTCCATCGGGGTTTCCCCTCGCTGCCAGATGGCAACGCGGACCACCAGGGCGTGTCCGGCCGGCTGACGAGGGCGAGGAAGTGGAGTGTGTGCAGGAGCAGCCCGTACAGGAAACCCCTCCGCACCGATTGGAATGGCACAGAGGGCATTTCCGAGAGGCGGCTCGGGTTGTGCGGGACCGGCTCCCGAGGAGGGTTTCGGGGCCTGGGTCCGAAGAGCAGTTCCGGCCGAGCAGGGGTCAGCTCGGCTGGGATTGCTCCGCACTCCCGAGCCCCCTCGCCACCCGCAGTGAGGGGCGTCCCGGGGGTTTCGGCTACTCCTCCGCCCGCCGGACCGTCCCCGGAGTCGGCCGCCCGGACAGCCGAGGCGCTCTCCTCCGCCGGCGGGGGAGCGCCCTGACTGGAGGCGACCATGTTCCAGACTCAGAATAGATCCCGGTAAAAGACAGGCAACTCCCTCAGAGAGACGCGGCTAACAGACTCCACCGGGAGCTGCGTGTCGTCTTGAAGGCAGTGACACTGGCGGAAAAAAATGTCGCCAGCGCACACCATCTGGGAGGACGCTCGACGTACAGGTATCTCTGCAGGGTCCGAAGGTGGAGAGTCGCAGCCTGGGTGCGGACGCACACCAGCAACTGACCGCCCTCCTCGATCGGGAGACCCAGTGTTTCCTCTTGCCCCAGAAGAAATAGACGAGTTTCTTCTGGATCTTGGTGGCAAATGCAGGGAGCGGGGCCAAAGTGACCAACTGGTACCACAACATGGAGGCCACCAGTTGGTTTATGACCAACGCTCGGCCCCTGTAGGAAAGCACTCAGAGCAGTCCTGTCCAGCGCCCCAGCCGAGCGGTGACTTTCGCCTCCAACTCCTGCCAGTTTGCCGGCCAGGCTTCCTCAGCGGGGCTAAGGTGGACTCCCAGATAGAGGAGGTGCGTGGTGCTCCACGCAAAAGGTGTCATCTCCTCCGGCAGGGAGTCCACCCGCCACTGACCAACCAGGAGTCCGGAACATTTCTCCCAATTGATCCTCGCGGAGGACGCGGCAGAAAAGGTCTGCTGGCAGTTGCGCATCCTCCGCAAGTCAACGGGATCTGTGATTGCGAGGAGCACGTCGTCGGCATAAGCCGAGAGGACGACCCGCATGGCCGGCTCTCGCAGAGCCAATCCCATCAACCTCCTGCGAAGCAGGCACAGGAAGGGCTCCACGCAGATGGTATACAATTGGCCGGACATGGGGCACCCCTGACGCACTCCTCTCCCAAAGCGAAGGGGCGCCGTCAAGGACCCGTTAACTTTGACTAGACACTCTGCGGCGGCGTATAAAAGTCGGACCCGGGCCACAAAATGCGACCCGAGTCCGAAAGCGCGCAGAGTCCCGAAAAGGTAATCGTGATCCACCCTGTCGAACGCCTTCTCCTGATCGAGGGAGAGAAAGGCGACCGACTGACCAGTCCTCCGGGAAAGATGGATCAGGTCCCGGACCAGGTGGATGTTGTCCTGGATGGACCGGCCCGGGACCGTGTAGGACTGGTCGGGGTGGATCATGTGGGCCAGCACGGAGCCCAGGCGGGTAGACATAGCCCGGGCAAAGATCTTATAATCCGTGCTGAGGAGGGAGACCGGACGCCAGTTTTTAAGAAGGCGGAGATCGCCCCTCTTCGGCAGCAGGACGATGACCGCCCTGCGCCACGAGAGGGGCATCTCCCCGGTCGCCAGGCTTTCCCCCAGGAAGTCCCAGAACGCCCTGAGGAACTCCACCGTCAACCCATCCAGCCCTGGGGATTTGCCCCTTGAGAGCTGGTGGAGGGCGCCGGTCAGCTCTGCCAACGTGAGCGGAGCCTCCAATCCTACGGCGCCCTCCGGGCTGACCTGCGGCAGGTCCTGCCACAAAACTCTGCGCGCATCCTCGCTGGACGGATCCGGAGAGAACAACGCACTGTAATAAGTACAGACCAGGAGGCCGCCATTTTTCCAGCGAGAAGAAGAAGGGTGAGGCGCGGTCCAAATCTTCCAGGATCTGGATCCGCGACCTCACGTACGCGCCTCGGGACCCTATGAGCTGCAGATCCCTCAGCGCGCCCTTCCTCTCTTTGTACGCCTGCCACAGGGCCGGGTCCACGACGGCATGACCAAGGCGGGACTCCAAGTCGAGCACCTCTCTCTCAAGGCGCCCGATCTCGGCTTCCCGCCTCTTGGTCGACCCCTTCGCATACTCCTGACAGAAGACGCGGATGTGAGTCTTGCCTACATCCCACCATAGCCTCAAGGAGGGGAAGCCCCCCTGCTTCCTTCTCCAGTCGGCCCAGAATCGACAGAACGAGTCCCGAAATCGCTCGTCCTCCAGCAGCCGGTTGTGAAAGTGCCAGTACGCGGACCCCGCCCGCGTGCGGAGCGGAGTGAACTCCGCCCACACCAAGCGGTGGTCCGAGCACGGCACCAGCCGCATGGAGGCCGCTGAGACGCGGGAGGCGTACGCCTGCGAAATGTAGAGGCGGTCGATACGCGACCCTCCTCCTCCAGACCTCCACGTGAAGGCGCTGGAGTCGGGATGGAGATTCCGCCAGACATCCACCAAGTTAAGGGAGCTGATCAGTCCCCTCAACCTCTCCACCGACGCTTGGCCGCGCTGCGGACCGGAGCGATCCCCCACCTCGAGGGTGCAGTTAAAATCCCCCCCGAGGATGATACACTCGCCGCTATCGATGGAGCTCAAGAGAGCGGACACTTCTTCAAAGATGCGCGCATGCAACGCGCCGGGCCTGGGCGCGTACACGTTCACAAAGTGGAGCGGCACGCTACCCAGGCGAACGGCGAGGTGGAGCAAGCGGCCCGGCACTAGCTCCTTGACCCCCAAGATCTCCGGCTGAAAAGTCGGGGCCAACAAGATAGCCACCCCACTAGAAATAGGGGTGAGGTGACACATGTAGACCCCACCCTGCCACTCCAGGAGCCAGGTGGCTTTGTCTCCCGGAACGGTATGGGTTTCCTGCAGAAAGCTCACCGCGTATCTCCCTTCCCTTAGGACTGAGAGATTGTGAAATCTGCGGTGAGACCCCCTGCTGCCGGTGATGTTGAGTTTGGCTATGGTTATCTTCATGTCAAAGGTACTTAAAACCCGTCACCAACACTTCACTGTGAGGAGGGAGTGGAAGTGCACCTGGCCTTCCACTCCCCCAGCAACCCATTGAGGAACACATTAAAACGGCGCCTCTCAACCAGTTTCACGCCCGCGCGCTTGCCCGTTATCTTCAGGGCAGCACGGACGGACTGGATGATCAGCGCCAGATTCGACCAGCGGTCGAGGGCCAGCTGAACTTCATTGCGGCAGCCCCTGCAAACCGCGAGGAAATCCCGGAGTTCCGCCGTGGGGATGAGAGGAGATTCGGTGGGAGGTACGAGGGTCTCCACCACCTCACTGGCGATGGAATCAAGATCATCCTCCGTGCCCCACAGCGAATCCCCATCCTCCTCCGGGTCGTCACCGCCAGCAGCCCACACAACCACCGCACACTGTGGGGCGGACGTCCCGGCTGCGCCAGCTGGTCCCGCCTCCGTCACGATCCCACCCCCAGGATCGATGGCGGAGGAGTCCTCTCTGGGTTCTATTGTAAAACTGGAGCCTGTGGGCGCCAGCAGCCCAGGACCCCCCTCCACCTCCATCCCCAGGCCAACAAGTGGTCCAGGGGAGGCATAAGATCCCGACTCCGGAAATCCAGCCGGAGCCGAGACCGGAGGCGGAGAGAGGAGGCCATCTCCCGCTCCGCCAGCACCCACAGGTCCAGCAGATGGGGCAGCATTCTCAGTTTTCACCGGGTCAGGTGTCTCCTGGTTGGTGGAGGACTCCAGCTGGGGGGGCTCACCCTCTGGGGCGTCGCCCTCCCCTTCATTCAGGGCACCCGACCCAGTAGCAGTAGCGGAATGGGAGGCGTCCCCAGGCTCCCCCACCACAAGCAGGGCCCCACTTACTCCTTCAGGAGGGGCCTCATGTACCGGGGCCTTCCCCTCCCCTCCATCCTGAGGAATAGGGAGCACCTGCCCGGACTTTGCAGCCTTGGTGGTGGCAGTAGGGGGAACCTGAGGATCCGAAACAGGAGGCAGCTCCCCCCCAACAGATGGGCCCTGCACCTCAGGGCCCTGTGTTATTTCTGTGGAGGGGTGCCTTCTCCTCTTTTTCCCACTAGGGCGCGGAGGCTCAGAGACCTCCATGTCATCAGAGGCCTCCGCCTCCGCACCCTTTTTTAGTCACCCTGGGCCTGAGCCCAGCCCTGGGACAGGTGGATTCCATGGGAATGGGCTTTGGGCTGAGCTCAGGCTCGGGTTGAGTCAAAGTGTCCAGGGGACGCGCCTCACGATGTTTCTTTTTTCCCCGCGTCTTCCTTCCGCTCGGACGGACGCTCCCCTCCCCGCCAGAGGCTGTGAAAACCACAGCCTCCGGAACCGACTGAGCGGTGTCTGTTGGATGTGCGGGGGGAGTGGGAGGAGGTGCTGTGGAACCACTCTGGGCCGCCGAGGTGGAGCTGGCGGCCGGGAGGTTGGGGCAGTTCTTCCCAACATGCCCCACCCCCTTGCAGACGTGGCACCGCGCCCTGTCCGAGATCCAAAAGACACGGTAGGCCGTCCCCTGGAACTCCACATAAAATTGGTCCTCCGTGTCCTCCTCCCGCGCCAGCTGCATAAATAACTGGCGGCGGAAGGAGTAGACATGTTGGAGGCTGTGTTCCCGAAGACCAAGCTGGACTGGGGTGATCCCCGACCTCACCTCCCCCAGATGGTGCAGGTGGGGGAGGAGGAGCTCACTGGGAATGAAGGGTGGGACGTTGGACAACATTATCCGATGCGCAGTGGCCCCCAGAGGGTCCACTGGCAGGAAGGTCCCCCCCACAGTGAGCCCTTTACTCAGGGCCAGGGACACCGCCCGCTCGGTCCTCAAAAAGAACACAGCCTTCCCATACATCTTTGAGGCCGCAACAATGGCTGAGGGGCCGACAACCTCGGCCATTGCCTTTACGCAGGCCTCAATAGATATGTTGGGGTGGGGATAGCTCTTTACCCCATGGCTGGATGTTATTAATTTAAAGGGTGACGGGGCCACGTGGGCAGCCACAGAAGCTGCAGCTGCGTAGGTAGTAGAGGGCCCCGCCACCGGTGATGAAGGGCTTGCCATGGGTCTAAGAGCTAAACCCACCCCAAATTGTGGGCTTGTACACCAAATATCAGCGATTCACTGAAAATATTGTATATGTATTAAAGACAAGCAAACAAACAACAGGTTACTGGAGAGGCTGAGGGAATAGAGGAGTGGCAAAGGCAGGCTGTAAGGGATGACTTGCTTTCTGGAGGTGGTGCTCACAGCACACTTAAAACAGTCTTTGAACTTGGTCTTCCGATCTTCTGGTTGGGGGAGTCGTCTTCACCTGGGTCAGCTGAAGCTGCCCAGGCACTATCTATCCCCTTCCGTCTGTTTAGCTGGGCAGCTTCAGCTGACCCAGGCTTGGCAATTGGGGTGGGGAGGGAGCTTCCCTGTGTGCTTTTGCAGCAGCACAGATTCCTGTTGAATTGGCAGCCCCACCCCTTGTTGTTCCAGCCACTTGTTCCTTCCCCAACAGTCCAAAGTAAATTACTGGTGTTCAGCACCCACCTCCAGACAAAGCCTTGTTTCCAACAAAAAAAGAATGTCGCTTTCTTCTCTTTTAAAGGTGATTGTTGTTGAAGTTTCACCTCTGCTTAGTTGTAGCTACTCTCCCTTGCTCAGTGTTGCTCCTCTCTCCACCTCTGCAACCTCCAACTGTCACCAGCACTGTCAGCTGAGACTCGTTGCTGCAATCAGCAATCAACACTCCACTTTGCCAGCAGCCAACCCCCGTGCTGTACCTGTCCTGGGAGTGTTTGATGGGGACAGTGTAGAGGGAGCTTTACTCTGTATCTAACCCTGTACTGTACCTGTCCTGGGAGTGTTTGATGGGGACAGTGTAGAGGGAGCTTTACTCTGTATCTAACCCTGTACTGTACCTGTCCTGGGAGTGTTTGATGGGGACAGTGTAGAGGGAGCTTTACTCTGTATCTAACCCTGTACTGTACCTGTCCTGGGAGTGTTTGATGGGGACAGTGTAGAGGGAGCTTTACTCTGTATCTAACCCTGTACTGTACCTGTCCTGGGAGTGTTTGATGGGGACAGTGTAGAGGGAGCTTTACTCTGTATCTAACCCTGTACTGTACCTGTCCTGGGAGTGTTTGATGGGGACAGTGTAGAGGGAGCTTTACTCTGTATCTAACCCTGTACTGTACCTGTCCTGGGAGTGTTTGATGGGGACAGTGTAGAGGGAGCTTTACTCTGTATCTAACCCTGTACTGTACCTGTCCTGGGAGTGTTTGATGGGGACAGTGTAGAGGGAGCTTTACTCTGTATCTAACCCCCGTGCTGTACCTGTCCTGGGAGTGTTTGATGGGGACAGTGTAGAGGGAGCTTTACTCTGTATCTAACCCCCGTGCTGTACCTGTCCTGGGGAGTGTTTGATGGGGACAGTGTAGAGGGAGCTTTACTCTGTATCTAACCCCCGTGCTGCACCTGTCCTGGGAGTGTTTGATGGGGACAGTGTAGAGGGAGCTTTACTCTGTATCTAACCCCCGTGCTGTATCTGTCCTGGGAGTGTTTGATGGGGATAGTGTAGACTTACCTCCGTCTGTGTCTTCATCAAGTGACTCTTTGCTGATGAATTCCCTTTCACTAACACTCGGATAAGATCCTGTTTACTGTCCTGTGAAGAACAATATTTGAAGAACTCAGTCAGATACTATCTGGAAGAGAACTGAGGTGCAATCTGTACCCTTTGGGCGAATTAGCTCAGGTCGTGTTCAATGCATTTGGCGCAATTGAGGTCGGCTCTGAAATGGATTGGAGTTTTATTTCGACAAGAAATTTCGTAGCAGCTCAGGAACAACTCACCCTGTCAGCCCTGGCACAGATACCAATTGTTTGTGGATTCAAGTCTCACTCCAGGAGGTGCAAGCACATAAATCCAGGTTAACACCTCCAGTCAGTGCCGAGGGAGCACCGCGCTGTCAGAGGGTCAGTACTGAGGGAGTGCCGCGCTGTCGCAGGGTCAGTACTGAGGGAGTGCCGCGCTGTCGCAGGGTCAGTACTGAGGGAGTGCCGCGCTGTCGCAGGGTCAGTACTGAGGGAGTGCCGCACTGTCGGAGGGTCTGTACTGAGGGAGTGCCGCACTGTCGGAGGGTCAGTACTGAGGGAGTGCCGCACTGTCGGAGGTGCCATCTTTCAGATGAGACATTCAACCGAGGCCCCCGTCTACCCTCTCAGGTGGGCGTAAAAGATCCCACGGCCACTATTTGGAAGAAGAGCCGGGTGGGGGTGGGGGGGGGTGGGAGTTCTCCCCGGTGTCCTGGGGACAATATTTACCCCTCAACCAACATCACTTAAAAAAAACAGACGATCTGGGTCATTATCACATTGCTGTTTGTGGGATCTTGCTGTGCACAAATTGGCTGCTGCGTTTCCTACATTACAGCAGTGACCGCACAAAAATAAAGTACTTCAAAAGGACATGGTAATGGGACATACAAAGAAGCTAAAGATGGACCAAGAGCAGCCGTAAATGACATTTGAGCTAAAGAAATCGGAAGAGGCCATTTGGCCCCTCGAGCCTGCCCCGCCATTCAATATGCTCATGGCTGATCTGACCGTGGTCTTAACTCCACTTTCCTGCCTGCCCCCCATAACCCTTGACTCCCTTGTCGATCAAAAATCTGTCTAACTTAGCCTTGAATATATTCAATGACCCAGCCTCCACAACTCTCTGGGTAGAGAATTCCAAACACTCACAACTCTCCGAGAGAAGAAATTCCTCCTTATCTCTGTCTTAAATAGGAGATCCCTTATTCTGAAACTGTTCTCGATTCGCCCATGAGGAGAAACATCCTCTCAGCATCTACCCTGTCACGCACGCCCTGTCTGAATCTTGATCATTTCTCATTCTTCTAATCTCCAATGAGTAAAGGCCCAACCTGCTCAACCTTTCTTCATAAGACAACCCCTTCATCCCAGGAATCAACCTAGTGAACCTTCTCTGAACTGCCTCCAATGCAAGTATATCCCTCCTTAAATAAGGAGACCAAAACTGTACAGTGTGCTCTCGGTGTGGTCTCACCAATGCCCTTTACAGTTGTAGCAAGACTTCCCTACTTTTATATTCCATCCCACTTTTAATAAAGGCCAACATTCCAATTTCCATCCTAATTACTTGCTGTACCTGCATGCTGACTTTTTGTGATTCATGCACAAGGACACCAAGATCCCTCTGTACCGCAGCATTCTGCAGTCTCTCTCCACTTAAATAATCTGCTTTTCTACTCTTCCTGCCAAAGAGAACAACCTCACATTTTCCCACATTATACTCCATCTACCAAATCTTTACCCTTTGTAGACTCTCTGTATCCTCCTCACTACTTGCTTTCCCACCTATCTTTGTATCATTAACACATTTGGCTGCAATGTTCTCGGTACCTCCATTCAAGTCATTAATATAGATGGTAAACAGTCGACGCCCCAGCACTGATCCCTGCGGCACTCCACTAGTTACAGTTTGCCAACTTGAAAATGATCCATTTATCCCAACACTGTTATCTGCTAGTTAGCCAATCCTCTATCCATGCGAATATATTACCCCCAACACCATGGACTCTTATATAAAAGCAAAATACTGCGGATGCTGGAAATCTGAAATAAAAACAAGAAATGCTGGAAATACTCAGCAGGTCTGGCAGCATCTGTGGGCGGCACAGTGGCGCAGTGGTTAGCACTGCAGCCTCACAGCTCCAGGGACCCGGGTTCAATTCTGGGTACTGTCTGTGTGGAGTTTGCAAGTTCTCCGTGTCTGCGTGGGTTTCCTCCAGGTGCTCCGGTTTCCTCCCACCGCCAAAGACTTGCAGGTGATAGGTAAATTGGCTGTTATAAATTGACCCTAGTGTAGGTAGGTGGTAGGGAAATATAGGGACAGGTGGGGATGTGGTAGGAATATGGGATTACTGTAGGGTTAGTATAAATGGGTGGTTGTTGGTCGGCACAGACTCGGTGGGCTGAAGGGCCTGTTTCAGTGCTGTATCTCTAAAAGAAGCAGAGTCAACGTTTCGGGTCAGTGACCCTTCTTCAGAACTGGCAAATATTAGAAATGTCAAAGGTTCTAAGCAAGTGAAGTGGGGGTGGGGCAAGAGATAACAAAGGAGAAGGTGTAGATTGGACAAGGCCACATAGCTGACCAAAAGGTCATGGAACAAAGGCAAACAGTATGTTAATGGTGTGTTGAAAGACAAAGCGTTAGTACAGATAGTACATAATACAGAACGGGCCCCCCATTTTACTTTGATTTTTAGTTATTTTTTCTTTTTTACATTTTTACTATTTTTTTCAATGTTTATTTCATTTCATCTTAGTTTGTTCAGTTTGCTTACCCACTGTTTTATTTTCATGTTTGGACTTGCTGCTGTTCAATTTTCAGTCTGTTAACACCTAATCTGTACTAATGCTTTGTCTTTCAACACACCATTAACATACTGTTTGCCTTTGTTCCATGACCTTTTGGTCAGCTATGTGGCCTGGTCCAATCTACACCTTCTCCTTTGTTATCTCTTGCCCCACCCCCACTTCACTTGCTTAGAACCTTTGACATTTCTAATATTTGCCAGTTCTGAAGAAGGGTCACTGACCCGAAACGTTAACTCTGCTTCTCTCCACAGATGCTGCCAGACCTGCTGAGTATTTCCAGCATTTCTTGTTTTTATACCATGGACGCTTATCTTGTGCAGTAACCTTTTATGTGGCACTTTGTCAAATGCCCTTTGGAAATCCAAATACACTACATCTACTGGTTCTCCTTTATCCACCCTCACTGTTACATCCTCAAAGAACTCTAATAAATTTGTTAAACACGATTTCCCTTTTGTAAAACAATGTTGACTGTTTGATTGCATTATGATTTTCTAAATGTCCTGCTACTACTTCATTAATAATGGACTCTAGCATTTTCCCAATGACAGATGTGAGGCCAACTGGCCTGTAGTTTCCTGCTTTCTGTCTTCCTCTTTTCTTGAATAGGGGTGTTACATTTGCGGTTTTCCAATCCGCTGGGACCTTTCTAGAATCTAGGAATTTTAGGCAATAGCAGAGTCATTACCAATGCCTTTTTTCCCTCCTTGCTTCGTCAAAACTTTGGGTGGCACAGTGGTTAGCACCGCAGCCTCACAGCTCCAGCGACCCGGGTTCAATTCTGGGTACTGCCTGTGTGGAGTTTGCAAGTTCTCCCTGTGTCTGCGTGGGTTTCCTCCCACATGCCAAAGACTTGCAGGTTGATAGGTAAATTGGCCATTATAAATTGCCCCTAGTATAGGTAGGTGGTAGGGAAATATAGGGATAGGTGGGGATGTGGTAGGAATATGGAATTAGTGTAGGATTAGTATAAGTGGGTGGTTGATGGTCAGCACAGACTCGGTGGGCCGAAGGGCCTGTTTCAGTGCTGTATCCCTAAATAAAATTTTAAAAAACCATAATAATTCTGAACACGTTTACAGTCCGAACCACATAGCACACTAGAGAAGCACAGAGATACTGAATTCAGCTTCTCCAGGCTATGAGGATGTCAGACACCAGGGTTCATAGGGCACACTGAGGTACCAGCTTGCATGAGGCTTTACCCTAGCACATCACGGGAGAATTTCCACAGTCCGCTGGCACAACAGTCAGCTTACCACGAGCGCCTGGAAGTCAAGGATACGGGCATGCTTCTGCTGCAGCGACTGGACCTCACGGTTCTTGGCGCACATGGAGTTGGCCAAAAGGTGGGCCTGTTCCATTAGCTCCTGTTGATATCCCCTCCTCTCTGAGACACTCAGCTCCAGTTCAAAGGCCTCTCTGTTACAAACATTGCGACAGTTAGACACGGCTGCAGGTATTACAATTTACGTCAACCTTTCACAAAAGGTCCAGCGTACACTGACCTGGCTTTCAGAGGAACCGAGTCCCGCTATTCCAACGCTGTCCTGCCTGGCCTCCCATCTCCCACCCTCTGTAAACTTCAGCTCAGCCAAAATTCTGCTGCCCCCGTATCCTAACTCCCTAGCTCACCCCCAGTCGCTCACTGACCTACACTGGCTCCCAGTCCGGCAACACCTCCATTTTAAAATTCTCATCCTTGTTTTCAAAACCTGCCATGGCCTCCTCACCCACTCCCCATCTCTGTAACCTCCTCCAGCCCCTACAACCCTCCCTATCTCTGTAACCTCCTCCAGCCCCCTCACCCACTCCCCATCTCTGCAACCTCCTCCAGCCCCTACAACCCTCCCTATCTCTGTAACCTCCTCCAGCCCCTACAACCCTCCCTATCTCTGTAACCTCCTCCAGCCCCTACAACCCTCCCTATCTCTGTAACCTCCTCCAGCCCCTACAACCCTCCCCATCTCTGTAACCTCCTCCAGCCCCCTCACCCACTCCCCATCTCTGTAACCTCCTCCAGCCCCTACAATCCTCCCTATCTCTGTAACCTCCTCCAGCCCCTACAACCCTCCCTATCTCTGTAACCTCCTCCAGCCCCTACAACCCTCCCTATCTCTGTAACCTCCTCCAGCCCCCTCACCCACTCCCCATCTCTGTAACCTCCTCCAGCCCCTACAACCCTCCCTATCTCTGTAACCTCCTCCAGCCCCTACAACCCTCCCTATCTGTAACCTCCTCCAGCCCCTACAACCCTCCCTAACTCTGTAACCTCCTCCAGCCCCTACAACCCTCCCTATCTCTGTAACCTCCTCCAGCCCCTACAACCCTCCCTATCTCTGTAACCTCCTCCAGCCCCTACAACCCTCCCCTATCTCTGTAACCTCCTCCAGCCCCTACAACCCTCCCTATCTCTGTAACCTCCTCCAGCCCCTACAACCCTCCCTATCTCTGTAACCTCCTCCAGTCCCTACAACCCTCCCTATCTCTGAAACCTCCTCCAGCCCCTACAACCCTCCCTATCTCTGTAACCTCCTCCAGCCCCTACAACCCTCCCTATCTCTGAAACCTCCTCCAGCCCCTACAACCCTCCCTATCTCTGAAACCTCCTCCAGCCCCTACAACCCTCCCCTATCTCTGTAACCTCCTCCAGCCCCTACAACCCTCCCTATCTCTGTAACCTCCTCCAGCCCCTACAACCCTCCCTATCTCTGTAACCTCCTCCAGCCCCTACAACCCTCCCTATCTCTGAAACCTCCTCCAGCCCCTACAACCCTCCCTATCTCTAACCTCCTCCAGCCCCTACAACCCTCCCTATCTCTGAAACCTCCTCCAGCCCCTACAACCCTCCCTATCTCTGTAACCTCCTCCAGCCCCTACAACCCTCCCTATCGCTGTAACCTCCTCCATCCCCTACAACCCTCCCTATCTCTGTAACCTCCTCCAGCCCCTACAACCCTCCCTATCGCTGTCACCTCCTCCAGCCCCGACAACCCTCCCTATCGCTGTAACCTCCTCCAGCCCCTACAACGCTCCCTATCTCTGTGACCTCCTCCAGTCCCTACAACCCTGCCTATCTCTGTAACCTCCTCCAGCCTCTACAACCCTCCCTATCTCTGTAACCTCCTCCAGCCCCGACAACCCTCCCGATACCCGTAACCTCCTCCAGCCCCTACAACCCTCCCTATCTCTGTAACCTCCTCCAGCCCCTACAACCCTCCCTATCTCTGTAACCTCCTCCAGCCCCTACAACCCTCCCTATCGCTGTAACCTCCTCCAGCCCCTACAACCCTCCCTATCTCTGTGACCTCCTCCAGCCCCTACAGCCCTCCCTATCTCTGTGACCTCCTCCAGCCCCTACAACCCTTCCCATCTCTGTAACCTCCTCCAGCCCCTACAACCCTCCCTATCTCTGTAACCGCCTCCAGCCCCTACAACCCTCCCTATCGCTGTAACCTCCTCCAGCCCCTACAACCCTCCCTATCGCTGTAACCTCCTCCAGCCCCTACAACCCTCCCCATCTTTGTAACCTCCTCCAGCCCCTACAACCCTTCCCATCTCTGTAACCTCATCCAGCCCCTACAACCCTCCCTATCTCTGTAACCTCCTCCAGCCCCTACAACCCTCCCCAGCTCTGTAACCTCCTCCAGCCCCTACAACCCTCCCTATCTCTGTAACCTCCTCCAGCCCCTACAACCCTCCCTATCTCTGTAACCTCCTCCAGCCCCTACAACCCTCCAAGATCTCTACCCTCCCCCATTCCGGCCTCTTGCCCGTCCCCCGAATCCCATCGCTCCACCATTTGTGGCTGTGCCTTCAGCTGCCTGGGGCCCTAAGCTCCGGAGTTCCCGCCCTAAACCTCTCCTCCTCTCTCTCTCTCCTCCTTTAAGACACTCCTTAAAAACCGAACTCTTTGACCGAGATTTTGGTCACCGATCCCTATTATCTCCTGATGTGGCTCGGGGTCAAATTCTGACCGAGTTACGCTGCTGTGAAGCTCCTTTGGGACACTCTACTGCATAAAAAGGTGCTACAGAAATACAAGTTGTTGTTGTAAAAAGATGCAGATTCTGACCTGCAGGTCGTCAGCAGCTCAGTGTCGTGTCCATATTGCTCCTGCAACAGCAGATTAAACTCCCGCGCCAGTGACGTGAGCCTGCAATTCATCTCTTTCTCCCGTCTCACAGCTCCGATCTTTTCCACTACACGAACCTCACAGTCTCGCCACCCCTCCTGCAGTGAGTAAACAACCAAGTCTCCTCAACCTCTGATGAAGGGTCACCGACCTGAAACGTTAACTCTGCTTCTCTCCCCACAGATGCAGCCAGACCTGCTGAGTATTTCCAGCACTTTCTGTTTTTACTCCTCAACTCTTCCCTTCTGGGGCAAGGTTTTTATTTCAAATTCTTGCATGGGATGTGGGCGTGGCTGGCGAGGCCAGCATTTGTTGCCCATCCCTAATAGGCCTTGACAAATGAGTGGCTTGCTCGACCATTTCAGAGGGCAGTTAAGAGTCAACCACATTGCTGTGGGTCTGGACTCACATGTAGGCCAGACCGGGTAAGGACAGCAGATTTCCTTCCCCAAAGGGCATTAGTGAACCAGATGGGTTTTTACAACAATCGATGATCGTAACACTGTGATGAATTTTCAATTCCAGATTTTTAAAATTAATTAATTCAACTTAAATACCACCAGCTGTTGTGGTGGGATTTGAACCCATGTCCCCAGGGGATTAGGATGGGTCTGTGGATTACTAGTCATTGACATTACCACTACGCCACCATCTCCCCCTTGGTGTGTGAAGTGGGACAGTTTGATATCAACACTTCCATCCCCAATCACAAAACACGCCCATTCATCTGTAACACTCAGGCAGTCCGACACGACAAGGAAGTATGTGACAATACTGACGTCAGCCATGAACGAAGAGGATGCAACTTTAGTGGTTCATTAATAAACACAGGTAGAAGGATTGAAGGCCGTTAACAAAGCCCGTTCGTCAAAGAGAGTCTTATAACAGTTAGGACAGCAGGTTTGTTTGAGGGGGAGTGGCGGGGCGGGGGAGAAAGTAGTTTTGGAGTAAACCAGAATAGTTTACATTGTCTTCAAAGGATTCAGAAATAGATACGTCATATTGAGGTTTGAGCTGTGACGTGTATCTTTGGTGAGAATGTGGAACTCGCTCCCACAGGGAGTGGTTGAGGTGAATAGTATCGATGTATTTAAGCGAAAGCTGGATAAAAACATGAGGGAGAAAGGAATAGAAGGATATGGTGATAGGGTGAGATGGAGAGAGGGGGTGGGAGGAGGCTCATGTGGGGCAGAAACACCAGCACGGGAGCAGATGCTGGGCTGGATGATCGAATACTGTGCTGTAAATTATATATATTGACACACAGCCAAGAACACAATTGAAGACCTGGAGTCATACAAGTTGCTTCTCCACGTGCCGGGGGGGGGGGGGGGGGGGGGGGGGGGTGGGGTCTGCTCTCTCTTTCTGTCACCACGCATTCACCCGGCCACTATAACTACCTCGAGCAAAGACTTGACCGAGCGGAGAACAGCAGGGGGCTCCGACATGTCCTGCAGGTGAGAACTGCTGTAACAGAACCTGCAAAGGGAAAGTGCATCATTCAACACCTCACCGTGGTGATAATCAATATAATTCAATCAGTACATCGTCCCCAAAGCCTGCTACCCCATCTACCCATTTCCATTCTCCACGGTCAGAAACCCAATGAGTTATCTCCCAGGACAGGTACAGTACGGGGGTTAGATACAGAGTAAAGCTCCCTCTACACTGTCACCATCAAACACTCCCCAGGACAGGTACAGCACGGGGGTTAGATACAGAGTAAAGCTCCCTCTACACTGTCCCCATCAAACACTCCCAGGACAGGTACAGTACGGGGGTTAGATACAGAGTAAAGCTCCCTCCACACTGTCCCCCATCAAACACTCCCCAGGACAGGTACAGTACGGGGGTTAGATACAGAGTAAAGCTCCCTCTACACTGTCCCCATCAAACACTCCCCAGGACAGGTACAGTACGGGGGTTAGATACAGAGTAAAGCTCCCTCTACACTGTCCCCATCAAACACTCCCAGGACAGGTACAGTACGGGGGTTAGATACAGAGTAAAGCTCCCTCTACACTGTCCCCATCAAACACTCCCAGGACAGGTACAGTACGGGGGTTAGATACAGAGTAAAGCTCCCTCTACACTGTCCCCATCAAACACTCCCAGGACAGGTACAGTACGGGGGTTAGATACAGAGTAAAGCTCCCTCTACACTGTCCCCCATCAAACACTCCCAGGACAGGTACAGTACGGGGGTTAGATACAGAGTAAAGCTCCCTCTACACTGTCCCCATCAAACACTCCCAGGACAGGTACAGTACGGGGGTTAGATACAGAGTAAAGCTCCCTCTACACTGTCCCCCATCAAACACTCCCAGGATGAGCTGGGTTAAAGGCGGTTTACCTCAACGTCTCCATGTCTTTCAGCACATCCACCTTTGAGTGGAGCTCCACAAGTTCCTCTTTGTTCTCAGCCGCGAGACTCTCCAGTGCAGTAAGAACGTGGTTTGGCGGGTGTGTTGCATTAACCCCCTGCAAGGCAGAAAAACACAGACAGCACATTCCACAAACCTGCACACGGTCCCGCCAGCAGTTCCTGATTGGAGGCTTGGATGTTATTTCTGACAAGTGAATTACCCTTCCCCTCCTGATCTCCGTCCCTACACCCTGCACAAAACCCTCGATTTTAAAATGCTCATCCTGGTCTTCAAATCACTCCATGTCCTCCTCGCTGCTCACTATCTCTGTAACTTCCTCCAGTCCCCACAACCCTCCCCATCTCTGTAACCGCCTCCAGCCCCTACAACCCTCCGATATCTCTGTGCTCCTCCAATTTCGACCTCTTGCCCATTCCCCGATTCCCATCGCACCACCACTGGCGGCCGTGCCTTCAGCTGCCTGGGCTCTAAGCTCTGGAATTCCCTCCCTAAACCTCACCGCTTCTCTCCTTCCTCCTTTAAGACGCTCCTTAAAAACTGACTGCTTTGACTGAGCTTTTGGTCACCTGTCCTGAATATCTCATTCTGTGGCTCGGGGTCAAAGTTTGTCTGATTTACCCTCCTGTGAAGCACCTTTTTTGCCACATTAAATGCAGGTTGCTGAATCAGTGAGAGTCAGTGTGTGTGGGACCCGTATCCCAGTGACATTCAGTGTGTGGAACCCGTACCCCAGTGAGAGTCAGTGTGTGGGACCCGTACCCCAGTGAGAGTCAGTGTGTGTGGAACCCGTACCCCAGTGAGAGTCAATGTGTGTGGGACCCGTACCCCAATGAGAGTCAATGTGTGTGGGACCCGTACCCCAATGAGAGTCAGTGTGTGTGGGACCCTTACCCCAGTGAGAGTCAGTGTGTGTGGAACCCGTACCCCATCGAGAGTCAGTGTGTGTGGGACCCGTATCCCAGTGACATTCAGTGTGTGGGACCCGTATCCCAGTGACATTCAGTGTGTGGGACCCGTACCCCAGTGAGAGTCAGTGTGTGGGACCCGTACCCCAGTGAGAGTCAGTGTGTGGGACCCGTACCCCAGTGAGAGTCAGTGTGTGGGACCCGTACCCCAGTGAGAGTCAGTGTGTGGGACCCGTACCCCAGTGAGAGTCAGTGTGTGGGACCCGTACCCCAGTGAGAGTCAGTGTGTGGGACCCGTACCCCAGTGAGAGTCAGTGTGTGGGACCCGTACCCCAGTGAGAGTCAGTGTGTGGGACCCGTACCCCAGTGAGAGTCAGTGTGTGGGACCCGTACCCCAGTGAGAGTCAGTGTGTGGGACCCGTACCCCAGTGAGAGTCAGTGTGTGGGACCCGTACCCCAGTGAGAGTCAGTGTGTGGGACCCGTACCCCAGTGAGAGTCAGTGTGTGGGACCCGTACCCCAGTGAGAGTCAGTGTGTGGGACCCGTACCCCAGTGAGAGTCAGTGTGTGGGACCCGTACCCCAGTGAGAGTCAGTGTGTGGGACCCGTACCCCAGTGAGAGTCAGTGTGTGGGACCCGTACCCCAGTGAGAGTCAGTGTGTGGGACCCGTACCCCAGTGAGAGTCAGTGTGTGGGACCCGTACCCCAGTGAGAGTCAGTGTGTGGGACCCGTACCCCAGTGAGAGTCAGTGTGTGGGACCCGTACCCCAGTGAGAGTCAGTGTGTGGGACCCGTACCCCAGTGAGAGTCAGTGTGTGGGACCCGTACCCCAGTGAGAGTCAGTGTGTGGGACCCGTACCCCAGTGAGAGTCAGTGTGTGTGGGACCCGTACCCCAGTGAGAGTCAGTGTGTGTGGGACCCGTACCCCAGTGAGAGTCAGTGTGTGTGGAACCCGTACCCCAGTGAGAGTCTGCACTCACCTCCACCTGGCTCAGCCAACGCTGATAATTCGCACTCCTCAGGTCACGACTGTCATCACTAGGTGCAAAGGAAAACTACCTTTCATAAATATCAGACACAAAGCACCAAATCAGGTCGAGCTGTACAACAAAAATACTCCGCCACATGTGCAGGTTGCCCATTAAAACAGAAGAAATAGGAGCAGGAGTAGGAGTAGGCCATTCGAGCCTGTACCATCATTCAATGTGATCATGGCTGATCATCCAAACTCAGTACCCTGTTCCCACTTTCTCTCTGTATCCCTTTAGCCCCAAGAACCACATCGAACCCATTTGATAACTTCCAAGCTGCTGTGACTGTTCCAGAATTTAGGGAAATTTGTAAAATCATAGCCAGCACATTCACTATCTCTGCAACTATCTCTTTTAGGACCCTCGGATGTAGGCCATCTGATCCTGGGGATTTGTCGGATTTCAGTTCCTTGAGTTTTTCCAGTACATTTGCTCTGCTGATAATAATTACCTTAATTTCCTCACTCTTATTATCCCCTAGGTTACCCTCTATTTCTGCTATATAATTTGTGTCTTCTACTGTGAAAACCGACTCAAAATATCAGTTTAATGTCTCTGCTATTTCCTCATTCCCCATGATAATTTTCCATGGCTCTGCTTTTGAGGGACCAACTTTTACTTTCGCTACTCTCTTCCTTTATATATAATTGTAAACGTTCTTACAATCTGTTTCTATATTTCTGGCTAGTTTAACAAAGAACAATACAGCACAGAAACAGGCCATTCGGCCCTCCAAGCCTGCACCGATCTTGATGCCTGTCTAAACTAAAACCTTCTGCACTTCCGGGGTCCGTATCCCTCTATTCCCATCCTATTCATGTATTTGTCAAGATGTCTCTTAAACGTCGCTATCGTACCTGCTTCCACCACCTCCCCCGGCAACAGGTTCCAGGCACTCACCACCCTCTGTGTAACGAACTTGCCTCGCACATCCCCTCTAAACTTTGCCCCTCTCACCTTAAACCTATGTCCCCTAGTAACTGACTCTTCCACCCTGGGAAAAAGCTTCTGACTATCCACTCTGTCCATGCCACTCATAACTTTGTAAACCTCTATCATGTCGCCCCTCCACCTCCGTCGTTCCAGTGAAAACAATCCGAGTTTATCCAACCTCTCCTCATTGCTAATACCCTCCAGACCAGGCAACATCCTGGTAAACCTCCTCTGTACCCTCTCCAAAGCCTCCACGTCCTGCTGGTCGTGTGGCGACCAGAATTGCACGCAAAGTGTGGCCTAACTAAAGTTCTGTACAGCTGCAGCATGACTTGCCAATTCTATTTTCTCCCTTATCAACATTTTGGTCGGCAAAAACTTTTTTTTTACTGAACTAGTACCTGGAATGGGCGGGCTGTCTTACGAGGAAAGATTGGACAGGCTAGGCTTGTATCCGCTGGAATTTAGAAGAGTAAGAGGCGACTTGATTGAAACATATAAGATCCTGAGGGGTCTTGACAGGGTGGATGTGGAAAGGATGTTTCCCCTTGTGGGAGAATCTAGAACTAGGAGTCATTGTTTAAAAATAAGGAGTCGCCCATTTAAGGCAGAGATGAGTGTTTTGAGTCTTTGGAACTCTCTTCCTCAAAAGGCAGTGGAAGCAGAGTCTTTGAATATTTTTAAGGCAGAGGTAGACAGATTCTTGATAAGCAAGGGGGTGAAAGGTTATCGGGGGTCAAGGCCTGTTCAGGTCAGGGAAAAAGGACCCCACCCCGACCGATCCATAGCGGACCCAAGTCCGACCGGGCCCGAGTCCCTCCGATTTTGCCCCGAGCCTGACCCAAACCCGCCCCGACTCGACCATCCCTTTACTTACCTTCCGACTGGGAAGCTCCACGAAGCTGCAGCGCATGCGCAATGACATCACTGGCTCACTGCGCAGGCTCAGTTTCGCCCCAGACTCCCAGCTCAGGTAAGTTTTTAAAATTTCAATACTTATCAGCAGAGCACTTACTGCGTGTGTCCGGCCTGACCCGACCCAGCCCTACCCGGACTCGGCCCGACCCGGCCCGAGCCCGAAAGCCATACCCTGAAGATGGGCCCGACCCGACCCTGAAAAATGTCGTCGGGTTCGGGTTGGGTAGCAGGCCTCTAATCGGGGGTAGGCGGGAATGTGGAGTTGAGGTTATAATCAGATCAGCCATGATCTTGTTGAATGGTGGAGCAGGCTCGAGGGGCCGAGTGGCCTACTCCTGCTCCTCATCCGTATGTTCATATGTTGAGTGAGTTCATATGTTGAGTGAGTTTCTTCAAAACTCCAGAGAATAAAGGTCCAGTCTATTTAGTCTTTCCTCATAGGACCATCCCTCCAGCCCAGGAACTAGTTTGGTGAACCTTTGTTGCACTCCCTCTACAGCAAGTATTACCTTCATTATGTAAGGAGACCAAAACTGCACATAATACTCCAGGTGTGGTCTCACCAAGGCTCTATATAATTGCAGTAAGACATCTTTACTCCTATACTCAAGTCCTCTTGCAATAAAGGCCAGCATACCATTTGCCTTCTTAATTGCTTGCTGTACTTGCATGTTAGCTTTCAGTGACTCATGAACAAAGACATCCAAGTCCCTTTGAAGTTTCACACTTCCCAGCCTCTCACCATTTTAGAAATACTCTATTTCTGTTTTTCCTACCAAAGTGGATAATCTCACATTTCTCCACATTGTATTCCATCTGCCAACATTTTGCCCACTCGCTCAGCCTCTCCAAATCCCCTTGAAGCGTCTTTGCATCCTCCTCACAACTCACACTTCCACCTAGTTTTGTGTCATCTGCAAACTTGGAAATATTACATTTAGTTCCCACATCCAAATCATTGATCCATATAGTGAATAACTGATCCTTGTGGTATCCCACTAGTCACAGCCTGCCAACCTGAGAATGACCCATTTAATCCTACTTTGTTTTCTGTCCGTTAACCAGTTCTCAATCCATGCCAGTATATTCCCCCCAATCCCAACTGCTCTAACTTTGTTTACTAACCTCTTGTGTGGGACCTTAGCAAAAGCTTTCTGAAAATCTAAACACACAACAACCTCTTATCTATTCTGCTAGTTACATCCTCAAAAAACTGTAGAAGGTTTGTTGAACATGATTTCCCTTTCATAATTCCATGTTGACTCTGCCCAGTCCTACCTTTATTTTAAGTGTCCTATTATCACATCCTTTATGATAGATTCTAACATTTTCCCTAAAACTGATGCCCCAATTATCTCTCCCTCCTTTCTTAAATAATGGAGTTACAACTGGCACCTCCCAGTCTGCAGGAACCATTCCAGAGTCGACAGAATTTTGAAAGATGACCACCAATGCATCTGCTATCTCTACAGCCACCTCTTTCAACATGCTGGGATGTAGATCATCAGGTCCAGGGAACTTATTTAACATTTTTTTGGCAATGTTATACACCTCCTCCTTTGCTCTAATGCAATCCTTGATTTCTTTCGTGGGCCACAGGCGGAACACCTTCTTTTCTGGATTTTTGTGCATTAAATGAATGCACTTTTGTTGTAAACTATTTATTAGTTTAACACGTTAAACATTGTCTGTCTACCATCATACCTTTTAATGTAGTTTCCCAATCCATCATACCCAATTTGCCCCTCATACCTTCAGTTTCTTTTGCTTAGATTTAAGACCCTAGTTTCTGATTGAACTACATCACTTTCAAACTTAAATGTAAAATTCTAGCATATTATGGTCACTCTTCCCTAAAGGCTCCTTTACAAGATTATTAATTAGCCCTTATTCATGGCATACTAGATCCAAAATAGCCCGTGCGCTAGTTGGTTCCTTAGCGTAACTCTCTACAGCACATGGCACTGTGAGACATGATTCATCTCCCAGAAGGCAGACTGCAAAATGCTCATCATGTTCAAAACTCACCCCCTCAATCCCTCCCTATCTATGTAACTCCCCCCTCCAGCCCCTACACCCCTCCCTATCTCTCTAACCTCCTCCAGCCCCTACACCCCTATCTCTGTAATCCCCTCCAGCCTCTACAACCCTCCAAGATCTCTGCACTCCTCCAATTCTGACGTCTTCTGCATCCCCCGATTTCCATCGCTCCACCATTGGCAGCTGTGCCTTCAGTTGCCTAAGCTGTGGAACTAGCAACAGACAGAGAGCACAAGAGTTACTTGCCTGCTGTCTCCTGCTGGACTCTCCTGGTCATCGTACAACGTTTTTAGGAGCTGGTACCGTGTGAAACACGTTCCCCGAACATCTTGCTGAGAGACAGAGACAGAAAGAGAGAAAGTTATAGTTTAGAGAAGGGTCTGACAGGCAGAACACACAGGTCTTTAGATAAAACAAGCTTAAGTTAACATTGCCAGATTGCTGTGAGCGCAGAAGCTTGTTTTATAAATGTCAAACCGGCCTATGTTTCACTGGCAGCAGGGATGCACCTGTGATGGGCAGATTTATATCTGGGGAGTTATGATGATCTGAAATGCACAGCCTGAAAAGGATGTTGGAAGCAGATTCAGTCATAAAGGAAATAGGCAACCAGATCAATATGTAAAGGGAAAGAATTTGCAGACATGCAGGGAAAGACCAGGACAATCTGGATGGCACAGATAGGATGGGTCAAATGGCCCGTTCTTGTGCGTTACCGTTCCAAGGACATTTCAGTCAGATTAGAAAAAGAACAGGCTGCCTGGACTGGGTACGTTACTGGCGAAGGCAAGAGCTCTACCCTGGCAGCTGCCTCCATTGGGTACTGCCAGTGAGCTGCCAAACCTAGACAGTATGTAAACGTAATGACCCACCACCACCCCCATAAAACATTCAACATGTCCCCATAAACCTGGTCTGAATGACATGAACCTACACCCTCATCTCAGCCAACAGCAGCAGAAAGATCAGACACATTGCCTCTCTCCCCAGTCAGGAGGACTTACCAGAACCTCAGGCTCTGGACTGGTGCCAGGCCACGACTTGCATGTCAATCCATCCTGGGCACTGCCAAACCCGACCTCTTCCTCTGCTTTACTGGGGTGGATGGGGTAAGAGAGAGGAGGTGAAAAGTTTCAATCAAACCAACAGGGAGAAAAGAGCAGCGTATAAAGCACGCGAGACTGGATCAGAATCTCCGACAGTGCAGCGCTCCCCCAGTACCGACCCTCCGGCAGTGCGGCGCTCGCTCAGTACTGACCCTCCGGCAGTGCGGCGCTCGCTCAGTACCGACCCTCCGACAGTGCGGCGCTCCCCCAGTACCGACCCTCCGGCAGTGCGGCGCTCGCTCAGTACTGACCCTCCGGCAGTGCGGCGCTCCCTCAGTACCGACCCTCCGACAGTGCGGCGCTCCCCCAGTACTGACCCTCCGGCAGTGCGGCGCTCCCCCAGTACCGACCCTCCGGCAGTGCGGCGCTCCCTCAGTACCGACCCTCCGGCAGTGCGGCGCTCCCTCAGTACCGACCCTCCGGCAGTGCGGCGCTCCCTCAGTACCGACCCTCCGACAGTGCGGCGCTCCCTCAGTACCGACCCTCCGACAGTGCGGCGCTCCCCCAGTACTGACCCTCCGGCAGTGCGGCGCTCCCCCAGTACCGACCCTCCGGCAGTGCGGCGCTCCCTCAGTACCGACCCTCCGGCAGTGCGGCGCTCCCTCAGTACCGACCCTCCGGCAGTGCGGCGCTCCCTCAGTACCGAACCACCGGCAGTGCGGCGCTCCCTCAGTACCGAACCACCGGCAGTGCGGCGCTCCCTCAGTACCGAACCTCCGGCAGTGCGGCGCTCCCTCAGTACCGAACCTCCGGCAGTGCGGCGCTCCCTCAGTACCGACCCTCCGGCAGTGCGGCGCTCCCTCAGTACTCATCCTGGGGAGTGTCAGCCGAAAACATGGATTCTAGTCTCTGGGATTTGGGCTTCTGATTCAGAGGCAAAAGCGAGCGAGAGTGTGCCAGAGAGAGAGAGAGAGAGAGTGCCAGAGAGCGAGAGTGAGCCATACAGAGAGAGGTAGAGGCTGTGCGGGAGAGAGAGAGTGAGTGTGCTGGGGAGAGAGAGAGAGAGAGTGTGTGTGTGTGTGGGACAGTAAGCCAGGGAAACCCAGTGAACAGAATGGGTGTGGAGAAGTGGAGTTCTGATAAACTCTGTGTGCCACCTCACCTGCTGATCTGTCTGAAGACGTGCAGTCGATCAGCCACCTTCTTTCTGTGTTCCTGCAGCACCTGCCTCTTGTTCACTGTCCTCAGCAGGAAGGCTTTGAGTAACGTGTTCCGCAGTTTCAGATCCTGCAGCCTCTCACGGGTCTCCGCCAGTGCTTGCTCTGCGCAGCGACAAATCAGGCTTTAAAATTAGGAACTAGACCACTCCGCTGTAGTCACACTCCACAGGACGAGGCCATTCGGGCCATCGTGCCTGTGCCGGCTCTTTGAAAGATCGATCCAATTATTCCCCACTTCCCCCCTGTCCTTTCCCCCATCGTCCTGCAAATTTTTCCCCTTCCAGTATTTCTCCAATTCCCCCTTTTGAAAGTTACTATTGAATCTGCTTCCACTGCCCTTTCAGGCAGCGCGTTCCAGATCACAACTCACTGCGTCAAAAAAATTCTCCTCCTCTGTTTCTTTTACCAATTATCCTCAATCTGTGTCCCTCTGGTTACCGACCCTCCTGCCACTGGGAACAGTTTCTCCATCAAAACCCCCTCATGATTTTGAACGCCTCGATTAAATCTCCCCCTTAACTTTCTCTGCTCTAGGGAGAACAATCCCAGCTTCTCCCAGTCTCTCCACATTAACTGAAGTCCCTCATCCCTGGGACCATTCCAGTAAATCTCCCTCTGCACCCTCTCCAAGGACTCAACATCCTTCCTGAAGTGTGGCGACTGGAATTGGACACTACTCCAGCTATGGACTATCCGGGCAGACGATGAGATAAAAGCTGCTAACAGCTCCTCCGGGACCTCAATGTTTGACAAGTAGAGTCTGTGATCTTCATCCTTGATGTGTGATGATTTCAATCTGGTGAACAGTGGGACGTTGTTGACAGACTCCACACGAGCCTCCTCCCACCCTCTCTCCATCCCACCATATCCTTCTATTCCTTTCTCCCTCATGTGTTTATCCCAATTCCCCTTAAATATACTGTCATGCAGGCCCCCACTTGCCAAAAATGAGGCACATTAATTTCACCACATGGACATTAAATTTCAAATTGTTGGAAAGAAGAGAAGGTTTGTTACAAGGGGTTGCCAGGCCCGTGGCTGTAAAGACATTAACAGACAGTGCTTGGAACAAAGGAGCTACTCCCTGTTCCAATACAATCCACAAACAGTTGGGGGTCAAACCAGTTAGTCACATGACTAAGTCTGAGTTTGAATTGTACAGTTTGAACTGAGAAAGCTCTTTACTCCTGGACTGAAAAGACCTCTCCTGGCTGACTCACCACAGCCTCTCCTGTCTGCTGCCATCTCCTTCTCACAGAACTCCAAAACCCACTGAAGACACATGAACCACAAGAGAGAAAAGTCTCCTGCAGTGAACAAGGCTTAAGAAGAATACTAGAGCCCAACGAAAAGCAAGATCTACCTACAATCAAGGACTCTACAGCGAGCTCGAAGAACCGTAACAACAGCTCTTCAGATATTGCCTCAAACTTTTTCACTTTATTTTTCTTCTCTTTTCTGTCTCTATTTGCATGTATCGCGTATGCATGCTAGCGTGGGGCGTGTCGTGTATCTGTAGGCGTGAACCGAATTAGAGTTCACGTTCAATAAATTTTAACTTTTCTTCCTTAAACCTAAGAAAGTCTGTTTGTGCTGGGTTCTTTGCCTTATAATTGGAAAGCAGTGAACAAGGATTCACCAAGAGGGAGCTAAAAACAGTGTTTAAAAATAAAACCCTGTTACAGTAAGACCAGGTGAAGGCTGAGATGGACCCTTAGACACCTTTCTCACCTGGTCGTAACGACATTGATACTATTCACCTCATCCTCTCCCTGTGGGAGCGAGTTCCACATTCTCACCACTCTCTGGGGCAAGAGGTTTCTCCTGAATTCCCAGTTGGCTTTATTACTGACTGTCTTATATTGATGACCCCGAGTTCTGGTCTCCCCGAGCAAGTGGAAACATATCTACGTCTAACCCATTGAAACCTCTTCCTTAATTTTAAAGACCTCGATGAGGTCACTCCTCAGTCGAGCACCAGCCTGTTCAGACTTTCCTGATATTTAGAACCTCTCAGTTCTGGTATCATCCTTGTAAATGTTGCTTGCACCTTCGCCAATGACTCCTCTTAGAAAAGATCAGGCCAGTGGCAGGGGCAGCAGGCCTAGTGTTATTGATCAAGGGATGAGAGATACTCCCAACAGGGAGTCAGGGAGAGCTGTGCTACCTGAAGTTACCAGTACCTACTTCAGGATAGAGAAGGAAAGTAGAGTTGAGACCACAACCAGATCAGCCGTGATCTTATAGAATGGTGGAACAGTCTGGAAGGGCCAAAGTATCCCCTACTGCTCCTAAATCCTATTCCTGTACACGTCAATATCTCTGTGTAAGATAACAGCTCACCATCAATTGCCTGCTGCTCCCGGTCTGATGTTTCATCCAGCTGTCGGAGATCTGCCCTCAAAGACGTCAGCTGCTGCAGCAGCTTCCTCCTCTGCTCTTGTTCTTTACCCGATGACTTACCCTAAGCAACAAGGAAAACCCCGCATCATCTCCAGCATACTTTCCACAAACAGCAGCCAACCGCCCGTACCAGGCGATTAATGGAAACTGCTTTCATCACCAGTGAAGTTGGTAACAATGTGAAGCTAACGTATTAATTTTCTGATGAACAGTGTAGAGGAAGCTTCACCCTGTATCCAACCCCATTTTTATTTTAAAAAGGGTTGGGACAAAACTCAAAACAGTTTTAATCCTGGACTAAGGAGCAAATTAAAATGACTCTGGGCAGTGTACATAAATAGAAGACTAAGATGTCAACTTAACATTATAGGTGCTGTACCGGCCCTGGGAGTGTTTGATGGGGGACAGTGTAGAGGGAGCTTTACTCTGTATCTAACCCCCGTACTGTACCTGTCCTGGGGAGTGTTTGATGGAGGACAGTGTAGAGGGAGCTTTACTCTGTATCTAACCCCCGTACTGTACCTGTCCTGGGAGTGTTTGATGGGGGACAGTGTAGAGGGAACTTTACTCTGTATCTAACCCCCGTGCTGTCCCTGTCCTGGGGAGTGTTTGATGGGGGACAGTGTAGAGGGAACTTTACTCTGTATCTAACCCCATGCTGTACCTGTCCTGGGAGTGTTTGATGGGGGACAGTGTAGAGGGAACTTTACTCTGTATCTAACCCCCGTACTGTACCTGTCCTGGGAGTGTTTGATGGGGGACAGTGTAGAGGGAGCTTTACTCTGTATCTAACCCCCGTACTGTACCTGTCCTGGGAGTGTTTGATGGGGGACAGTGTAGAGGGAGCTTTACTCTGTATCTAACCCCGTGCTGTACCTGTCCTGGGAGCTCTCAGTGACACACATTTGCTGCAAAGTTAGACTGGAAAGTATTCATAATGAAGTTCTTATCCTGAACTGACCTTCAAACACACTTACCACAGAACCTTCCACCCAACGGCTCCTGATCAAAGAGTCAAGGAACGTCTCCATGGCCATGCAGGGAGATAAACCTTCATGCGGATGACATATTAATAGTTTTCATTCTTGTTTTCAAATTTCTCATTTCCCTCCACCCCCCACCGATAACCTCCTCCAGCCCCTACAACCCTCCCTATCTCTGTAACCCCTCCAACCCCAACAACCCTCCCTATCTCTGTAACCCCCTCCAACCCTCCCTATCTCTGGAACCCCCTCCAACCCTCCCTATCTCTGGAACCCCCTCCAGCACCTACAACACTCCCTACCTCTGTAACCTCCTCCAGCACCTACAACCCTCCCTATCTCTGTAACCTCCTCCAGCACCTACAACCCTCCCTAACTCTGTAACCTACTTCAACCCCAACAACCCTCCCTATCCCTGTAACCTCCTCCATCGCCAACAACCCTCCCTATCTCTGGAACCTCCTTCAGCACCTACAAACCTCCCTATCTCTTTAACCTCCTCCAGCCCCTACAACACTCCCTATCTCTGTAACCTCAAGCTTCTACAACCCTCCCCATCT